>NC_134470.1:77593133-77664767 GCF_964194025.1 Convolutriloba macropyga | reverse complement strand
TGTGTGTTTGAGTGTGTGTGTGTGTGGGTGTTTATGTGTGTTTATGTGTGTGTGTGTGTGGGTTTGTGTCCACCGGTGTGTTTACGTATGTGCTTATAATAGTGTGCGTGTGTTCGTTAATGTGCGTGTGCGTACTTGTGTGTGTGTGTTTTTGTGTGTGTATATTTGTATGTATGTGTATGTAAAAATTGCGTGTGTGTATGTATGTATGTGTGTGTGTGTTCCAGTTTGTGTGTTTGTGTGTGTTCTTGTGTGTTTGTGTCTATATATATATATATATATATATATATATATATATATATTTGTGTGTGTGTAAAAAGTTTGTGTGTTTGTGTGGGTTTGTGTGTGTTTGGGAGTAAGGGATGTGTAAATGCCTTTTTGTGTCTGTATTTGTGTTTTTGTGTGTGTGTTGTGTATGCGTGTGTTCGTGTGAGTGCTTGTGTGTATTTGTGTGTTTATTGGTGTGTATTTGCGCCCGTGTGCATTTTTTGTGCGTTTGTTTGTGTGTGTGTGTTTATTTTTGTGTGTGGTGCGTATTTGTGTATGTGTTTACCTGTGTCTGTACGTGTTTGTATGTGTGTGTGGGCGTTGACGTTTGCGTATGTGCCTGTGATCTCCCTTGTTTGCGTATGTGTTTCTGTGTGTGTATGTGATTGCTTGTGTTTAAATTTTTGTATTTGTATGTATGTTTGAGTGTATGTATTCATTCGTGTGTGTGCATGTGTGTTTTTTTACAGTTGTGTGCGTGTATGTATGCATGTTGGTAATTAAGTTGGTAATAAGTGAGCGAATGTGTAAGTGACAGAGAACAAATGTCGATGTCTGTGTCTACGTGAATCTTCAGGAGGAGGCTGTTGGGCAAATAATACATTCATAAAATGTCGTTTTGTTTCTATTAGCTTATACTGTTTTGGATCAGAATCATATACGTTCAAAATTCTCTCTGACCGAAAAACTTTGAGCAAAGTTTTATCGAATGTCTTGTGCTCGAACCTTTTATAATCAGACCGGGTTGCGCTCAAACGATTCATGATCAGACCCGGAGGCGCTTGATGCCGCTTATGGTCAGATTTAAGCGCGCTCGAAACTGGTTCTAGTGGGACTCAAGTGCGCTCGAGATAGTCTGATCAGAGAATAATTTTAATTGCAAACAAATCTCTTAATTTTGCTAAAAATATATTCATTTTTATAAAATCTGTTGTTCGCAATAATATACTCAACTTCGAAATCGCCAGATCTGAAACTACTGCTACGTAAATTGAAAACCCGCTATTGACTTTCCATAAAAAGTCTTGGACTGCAGTTAATTAAAATCCTTTAAAGAGGACTGGTAATTGCTATCAGCTGTACTCTTTGGTTCTGATCAGAGCCATCGGACTTTAGATGAGTCCCCGATCAGAACACTGCTTTCTGCAGAGCCAACAATTCTCAGGGACAAAATCTGAAAAAAATTAAAAAAAGCATTGCGCTCGAAATGGTATCTGATCAGACCCAGTTACGCTCAAACCGTTAATGGTAAGACCCAAGTGCGCTAAAAACCATTTATGATCAGACCCACTGGTGCTTGAAGCCGTTTATGATCAGACTCTAGCGTGCACAAGTCTACCTCTGATCAGGCTCTAGTGCGCTCGTGCGCTTGAAATTGTGCCACAATTGATAGCGCAAAATGGTCAGATGTGCGCTCAAAATGGCCTGCTCAGGACAGTTTTGAGCGCACACCTCAGCCTGCGTAAGCATATTTTTGAATAATTAATTCATAATATGAAACGTTTGCCAACATCTATCAATTGTCCATTATTTCAATTCATTCAAACAACTTGAAATGTGTTTCATTCATGGCTTCGCTTCATCTGCCAACTGTAAAAAGCAAGGCAAAAAAACACTACATAGTTCTTCATACATCCCTTCACGCAAACACCATATTTCAATTTTCGCATTCATGTCTACCCAACTGAACAAAAAGGGTACTATGTCTTTCTGTCCTTTAGCTACGCCACTAACCTAACAAAAATATCACTTCACAATAGAAGTGACCTAACATATTAAGTGAATTGTATATTGATACACTAACTCGCTGCAGACTTATTGGCATAGCTTCTAAAAATCAATGATTCGTTCTTTATCAAGTCGTTTCTTTAGCTCAAGCGCAGCAACTCAATTATTTGATGTGGTTGTGTCTATTTGCATTTTCTGCACACCATCAAAAAATCGGAAAAGCAACAATACTTCGTTCGAAAACTCAAAAGAGATATGAATCAATATTTCAGGGAAAATTTGAAAAAAAGAAAGTTGTAAGCGTTTAGTAGTGTAGTAGTGTAATAGTAGCGTGGCTTTACGATTACATCTGTCAACAGAACAAATTTTACTTGGTATCAGAATTGGGCCATCATTTCGGTTTAAAAAAACATAATTTGTACTTTAATCCAGTGCTTGGATTACAATAAAATATCATAAAGATCCCACTTTTTGAATCTTTTAACATGTGTAGCGATGATAATAATAAAAAAGCAGCAAATTTTATTCCTGAGACAACTTTGTAGCTTTGTAGTCTGTAAAAATTTGATTTAATTTGAACTGAATTTAAGAAAAAAATCATTAAATCTGATTTCTAATTCGTCGAGTTGTACTGAAGTGTGCTACACTCAGTAACACTATTTGATAATCTTAGTGCTATTTTGAGAATTTACGTTATAGTGCGTGAAGCACAAACTTGATTTGAACAAAGTCCATTTTAACCTGTGAACAAATTACTAAGTAGTTTTGAATAAGCTACTATTTTAAGATCACTAACTAAAACTGAGAATACTATGACGTGATATTATCACGCCACACAGATAACACCAAGTTAACCTTGGTAACTCTGTCGACACTGTTATCTCTATCCAATAGGATACTAGAGAACCACGTGTCCGCAAGTATAAAAGGAGCTTGCACGCTCAACTAACAACACAATTTGGTCCCTGATAACTTCTGATATTAAAATCATACTCCCGTATTGTCCCCTTGCTCAATCTCAGCTTACTTGAGATATTTTTCTAACTTAGAATATTTTGTGACTTGTTCTTAACTAAGAACTCTCTAAGTCATAAAATATTAACTTAGCACAAATTTGGAAATCAGGTAAGTTTAACTTAACTTCTCTAAGTTATAATTTAACATCTCTTAAAATCTATCTAAGTTACAAGTTAACTTAGAATAATTCAACCTGTACTATCTAGTGCTATCTCAGTCTTAACAACTTTAATTATTCTATCCCTTCATGCTCGGTTCATAATTGATGCTGTTAAACATAACTTACTAATTCATATTTGCATTTAACTTTCTTTAATACTTAACTATATACCAAGAGTAGAACTAGGGGTTGAACTCTCAAGTTATACATGTGGTCCCGCAATTAACTCCGTCGTTTAAGTATCTAATGTACGGACCAGCAGTATAAATGGTGGTCCCAGAGAGGCTACTTCAATTTAACTTGTTCAATTAATACAGAGAGGCTACTTCAATTTAACTTGTTCAATTATATAGAAAAGGCATTCTCAATTTAACTTGTTCATTTAAACTATCAGAGAAGCCTGCCTAAATTTAACTTGTTCACTTATTGTAGAAAAGCCATTAAATTAACTTGTGTAAGTTAACTAGTCAAAGAGCTTCTCACTAAAATCCTTTTTTGATTTTGATTTAAACTATTCCTCTGTTCTTAATAATTCTAATACAATAACTTCAGTCCTTTAAACAATGGCCAGTCTTGGTGGTAGTACTCCTCCACCTGCCGTTACTCCCCCACCTGAAACTCCCATAACACATCCAAATCTTTCACTTGTATCTTTTTCAGGCAATGATCCTAATCAGGATGCCACTTCTTTTTGGAACTCTGTAGAAAACAAAATACTCTTTTCACTAGGAACTAGGCCTACAGCACCCGCTGCACAAACTAGCTATGATAAAAGGCAACAATCCTTATTCGTCTCACTTTTAACTGATACAGCACTAGAATGGCTTGAAAGTGAAGTCACAGATGCTACAGATTGGAATACTTTAAAAGATGAATTTATAAAAAGATTCACAGACGGTAGAGACCAATTTAGATTTATACTTGAGGTTGAGAACACATTTAGGCAAGAAGGAGAATTAATAAAGAACTATCTACATAGAATAAAGAGTGGAGTTGATAAAGGTTGGCCAGAAAAAATACCAGCAAGTATTGAAGGAGATGACAATATAAGGAAAGAGAAAGAAATCCAACAAAGACAACGAAGTCAGAAATACATAGATTTTGCTATAAGAGGACTAAGACCACAAGGTTTAAAACGCAAAGCGCACGAGAAACTCATTGAGAATCCTTCAATAACCTGGACACAGTTTGTTGATCACTTAGTCGTGAAAGACTTAACATTTTCTGTAACAACAGAATCTAGTGGAGCTACAGGAATAGATAAACTTAAAACACTCGAGAGCAAAATTAACGATTTAACCAGTCTTTTCAAAAGCAATGAAGTGAATGCTATAGATACTTCTAGGCCTAGAGACCCAAACATAAAAGGCAGACCTAACAGTACTAGATTCTGTGATTACTGCAGAAGCAATGGTCATTCCATCTCTAGATGCACAAAGAAACAGATAGATGATAGCGTTAACAAATTGAGAAAGGAACTTGTTGAACCAAGAAAGCCAAATATAACATTCTCTAATGATTACAGAAAGAATAACCGAGGCAATACAAGATTCAATGGTCCTAGGAACCAAGGCTATCAACCAAGAGGTGGCTACTCAAACTATAATCCTAGGTTCAACAAGCCTAACTATCAACCTCAAAATACATCTTTCAGCAGTTATGGCAATAGATTCACTCAACCATACGAACAAACCTTCCCTCAGCAAAACACCTATAGAAATAATGAACCAAATCTTGAACAACAATCACCATCACCACAACAACAGCAACAGCCACAACAAAGTGCTAGCTTCTATACACCACATAGAAATAACAATCTACAACAAAGACAACCAAAACCCAACAATATTCAGCAACAACCAAATCAAATAAGTTTCGTTGAAGGCGACGATGACTACGTAAATGCTATAACGGACTTCTTTCCTTTAAACTTTTGAAGTCTCCGAACGCTACTAAAGAAAGTAGTACTAAGTCAAGAATTTACCAAAACTTATATCACTTTGCCACCGGAGACATTAAAAATAATAGTGGTTTAGAAGTAGAGTTCATGATTGATCCAGGATCAACCTGCACTATTATCAATCATCCTACATACCTTGCACTAGTAAACCTTGGACAAAATTTGCATTTACAAAATACAAAATGTGATTCAAAAACATATACTGGCTCATCAATCAGAATGCTTGGCTACACAACTATTCAATCTAGCTTCGAAACTGACGGTAAATATACAGTCCCCCATAAAGTATTCGTTACTAAAGAACAGAGACAGAACATAATAGGTATTGATTTTTGTCATTTGTTTTTAAAAGCACTTCACTTCGATATCCCCGCAGTAGAATTAAAAACTGAGAGAAACCTAATTTGCTACGGCTCACTCAACAATGAGAAAGATTACCCATACATAACTGAGATGACTGCTTGAAACATAGCTCAACCAATCTTTCTACAACAGAAAAGTACACAATTGCACAAGCAAAAGCACCCCAGTCAAGCCTTATTTGCACCAGGAACATATTTCATGCCTCGTATTAATGTTGCAAAAACTGACCTAGTCTTTGTGAACACACTTTGTCCACAACCTGAAGAATTTCTACCCGTATTTATGGAGAATCAAAAGAATCACCCGATACAGATAAATAGAGGAGTAATAGGTTATGCTATGTGTGATATAACTGACAAACCTATACAAAGATACAATATCAAAAACTGTGCCGAATTTACAAGTACAATACTAAACGAAAGTAAGGACTATAACAGTTGCTTCATACTGAACACAGTAGTAAACAATTTACAAGAAGGGCAGCAAATTCAAACAAATTCTTGCATTAGATATGTAGATTTTCGTACCCAATCTATATTTGACTCTAATATGCCTATAGCGCACACGATATCCTCAGATGCAGAAATGAGAAAAGGTTTTGCTAACACAATCTCCAAAAGAATACCCTTATCAAAGGACTACTGTAAAAGTAGAAACTGTGATATAGGTGACATAATAATTTTCAGAGCAGATAATAACTTAGTATATAATCTCATCACTAAGGCTAATCATTATGAAAAGCCAACAATTGATACAATCAAAACAACACTACTTGCTCTGAGAGATCATGCACTAGGACTAAACTTACGCTGTATAGCGATGCCAAAAATAGCTTGTGGTTTAGACGGAATGGATTGGAGAGAGATATCTTCTCTAATTGAACAAACATTTAAGAATTCAGGAATAACTATCTATGTGTATACAAGCAAGGATGATATTGATAAATTACAGAAAGTAGAAACTAATACACTAGAACAGGAAGAGGTGCTCGAGATTATTGAAAGTGAGTTAATAGAAAAATGCAAGGAAGATGAGAGAGAACTAGCCACAGACTTCTCTACCGAGGCAAAAGAGTTATGTAGACCTAAAGTCAACGAACAGTTTCCTAAGTTTAGAGATAAACTACAAAGCAACCGAATCATAAATAAGGCAATTAGTGATTTTGTAATTAAGCAAAATAGAAATACAGTTCAAGACATAGAGTATCTAGAAATGTTCTTAGATAAATTTGATTTCACGCAAAGTCATTTGACTGATGATGAATTGTTTGAGTTGATAGAAATAATACTTCAGGATAATGATGTCTATTCACATCATAAGTATGACATTGGCAGAACTAAACATAAGTTCCATTTACCCTTAAAGAAAGACGCAACCTTCAAAGAGCAACGACCAAGCAAAATACCCATTCATCTCAGAGATAAATTAGAAAGACTAATGGATGAATTATTTCAAGCAGGGATAATCAGAGAGCTCAATGAGAACGATGATATGAATAGTTGGTTTGTCAATCCCGTCATCATATTACCTAAGAAGGATTATGTAAAACTAGTCATTGATGCTAGATACCTAAACTCTATAACTGATACAAGTAATTCTAGTTGGCCACTCGAACCACTAAATGTTCTAATGACAAGAATAACTGGAACTATTTTTACAAGTAGTGATTTATCATCGGCTTATAATCAAGTACCACTAACTGAAGATACACAGAAGGTTACAAGTTTTATTGTAGGAGGCAGACAGTACACCTATCAAGTAGGATTTTATGGTCTTAAGCCATTACCCAGTTTCTTTAGCAAACTAATGCGTTATGCATTTGGACCCCTTATAAAGCGTAAACAAGCCATAACATATATAGACGATACTTTATTACAAGCTAAAGATAAACAAGAAATGTTCACAATAGTAAAAGAGTATCACTCTTTGCTTCGAAAAGCAAACCTTAAAGCAGCCCCCGATAAAACAATGTTTTTCTTACGAAAAGTGAGATTTCTAGGACATGTTATATCTAAAGGAGGACTATCGCCTATTGCTTTGCGCATAGATGATATTAGAAACCTAAAAACACCAGAATCGAAAACAGAAGTTTTAAGAGTTTTAGGAATGATTGGTTTCTATCACACCTATATTTTGAACTTTCACATAGATGCAAAACCTCTATATGACCTAACTAAAGATACAACACTATTCAAGTGGTTACCAGAACACGAAAAGGTATTCACAGACCTTAAACAAAGATTCTGTCACGATATTTCTAACGCATTTCCTTCTAATGACTATCCCTTTCATATACATGCTGATTCATCTAATTTAGGAACAGGTTGTGTTCTTATACAAGATTTTCCTGATAGAAAACGTATGATTTCAGCAAACTCGAGAGTATTTGATAAAGCTGAACAAAAGATGTCCCCTCAACATAGAGAACTATGCGGAATAATATCTGCATTACAAACATATGAACTTTATGTGATTGGATCCCCTTTTCCAATTTACCTATATTGTGACCACAGACCAATTCTATTTCTTTGGTCACGACGAGGACAAATGTCACATCGTTTCTTTAAGTATCAAGTTGTAATAACTAAGTTCCAAAACTTGCAAATTATAAACACTGAAGGCAAAAACTTAGCGTTCCCTGACATTCTTAGCAGAAATGTTTCTTTAGCAGATGCTAAACTTTATCAACTAGAACACAAAGTGACACCTAAGGATATAAATTTTCATATTAACGGAAAGAAGTTAAATACTCTGTATTGCATCAAGACGATAAGGACGCATCAGCTAACGACTGTTATCCAATTATTGCTCAAGTCAAAGGCGAAAGGAGGAAACTTATTAATATAAATGATGAAGGTGACTTTAGCGTAGATGATGCACCAGACTACATAAATGAACACTGTAATGCTATACACAGTTTCTCTGATTGTTTTCGCTACGGCACACAAATAAATCAAATAAAGAAATTAACTTCAGAACTAACTAGCGAGTATGATAATCACTACTATTCCGAGATAGAAGAAATAGCTGAAATAAGTGATGACCGAGAAGGTTATGATGACCAAGATTGGTTAGACTTAGTAGAAGGTAATATTGAAAACTCACTTATTGAACAATTAGAGTCTGCTCAAGCCGACGATATCAGACGGACAAAATTTAAGAAACTTATTGAACCAGAAGCTTTTCAAAACATCTCAGAAAAGGATGTCCACACAGATACATTAGATTTATTAGCTAAAGTTACAGATTTTGCAAAAAACGCTAATCTTGACACCAATAATATTCTTGAAGAACTAGTAAACGACTCCGTGATAAATAAAGTTAGAGATTGGCTAAAAGTAGGCAAAGCTCCAGAAAAGGACTACATTATTAAACAATCTAAAGCACTACAAACCTATAGAAATAATTTCAACTTGTTGTTTTTAGAACGTCAATATGATTTACTCTGTTATTCCGAACCTTGTGAAGACGGCTCTTTCGACGTTAGGATATGTGCAACACTTTCACTATTTATAAAGATATTCGAAGTCGCACATACGCATGAACTTAGTGGTCATAGAGCAGAAAGCACAACTTACAATAGAGTTAAGCGATATTTCTATTGGCCCGGTAAGTTTAAATGGATTGAAATGTTAATGCTAGATTGCTTAAGTTGCCAAACTAATAAGTCAGCACGCAAAGACTTGAACGAAGCACCCTTAGAACCATGGGGACAATTAGAAGCTATACCCCTACATACACTTCATATTGATCATAAAGGTCCACTACGACCACTTAGCAAAGGAAATAGATTTTGTCTTGTAATAGTAGACGCTTTCTCTAGATTTATACAAGTATACCCTAGCAAGAATGCTGAAGCTCTCGAAACAGAAAATCAACTAGAGAAATTTATAACTACAATTGGTATACCGCAACAAATAGTACATGATAACGGTAATGCTTTTATTAGTATTGATTTCGTTCACTACACAAACGAAATAGGAATTACACTATGCCCCCGAACTGCATATTCACCGTGGACTAACGGCAAAGTAGAAGTACAAAACAAACATTTGACTAATTACCTAAGACATTTTATTAGTAAAAGTGGATCTAATTGGTCCGAGTACACTAGTAAATTTGCATTCTCGCACAATACTGCAGTAAACTACAGTACGGGATATACCCCTTATGAAATACTATTTGGAACGAAACCGCAAATACCCTTATCACTAAAGTTAGGACTACTACGAGATAATCAAAAGAAATGCACATCAGAGTATTGTAGTAATCTACCACCACACTCACATAGTGAAGAAACATGTAATAACAAAAAGATAGAGAAATTGTTACAAAACAGATTATCTAACGAAATGTTAAAGCGAGAGAATACATTTAAAACAATATACTCGAATACCTACACTAAATGTAGACAAACTACGAATAAAGCGCACAAGTATAGAAATAGATTTAAACTCGGAAAGCCTATACCTGAAGGTAGAAAAGTACTACTAGAAAATCACTCTAAAGGACTACTAAAGTCTAAAAAGCTACAAGAGCTACGCTCAGGCCCTTCACTGTGCAACGAATGCTAACTAATACTACATATGAGATACAACATGATAAAACAAATGAGAAGAAAACCGTGCATAGAAATCATATAGTACCTTATTACCCGAAAGAAGAAAAAATACAAGAGTTAGTTGAGAACTATATAGTCCCAGACGATACGGATGATTATTATACTCAATATAATAAGCATAATATATCCAAATCTAATGCTTATAGAGGCGCACAACATATTGCTTTTTCGCAGTGGCCCTTAGTAGAAACACAATATACTGTAAATCCTAGTACTACACTACAGCCAACATTTAACGTTGAGGCTACCCCAACAAAAGATTCAGGCTTAGAATCGCTACAAACACGAGCAGATAATACTACGCATACACAAGGCACAAGCTCTTCTAATTTTCTACCCCCACGCATTTCAACCCCCTACCCTATGCAAAATATGTATTCACCTAATAGCCCACAGCAAGAAAATTTTTCTACACCACCTGATAATACTAGTAAATTTAAAGCTACACGCAAATTATTCCCCCAAGCAACGCATAATAGCCCCACATCATCACCTTATAATCCTACACCTACAGCATCACCTAATATATCTAATTTACCTGACGCAAATGAAGTATTAAGCAGACCTCAACGTAATAGAAAAGCACCTACATTCTTTGGTGAACCTATTCCTTCTGACTTGATACAGAAACTCAAAAAGAAATAGAGACACAAAATCTCTTTTCAAATAATAACTTTTATATTAAAAAGCGTAACCACGCACCAAAAATAAAATAAAAATATATTTACATAGTTAAAATATCACGCGCACAAACCCCATATAAGCGCGAAATTCCACAAATTAAAATCATACCCGCATATTCATAAAGTTTTTTAGCAGGTTCTTAAGCACAGCGCTCCTGAGCGTGTCACACTTGAAGATGGCACACTCCGGAAGTTTCAGCTCCCTCAGCATCTTATATGCTCCTTGAAGCACGGGACCAACTTCCGGATCCCACCACGCATAGTGAAGAGCCCAGAGTTGCTTCGCTAAGGCCTCTTGCTCTTCCCAGACCCATTCCACTTTGTCCCCCACAAAGAATTTTTGGAAGAACTAAAATCAAAAATATATTTTTTCTTTCTCTCTGGCTCATAAACATCCCCCTTCTTTTTTTGATTCCCTTAAAACCCTTCATTTTTTTCTTCCTTCGAGTGCCCCTAAAGCCCTCATCACAACAAACAGTTATTCTGAGTTATAAATTAGCAAATACTCACATCGAGCCCCAAGAAAAAGTCAGTCATCTCCAAAGTCTCTACGGACACACAATTCAGCTCCCGTCGCCTCCACGGTTTGCTCATTACACTGACACGATCAAGTGCCCATACTTCCTCATCTCCCAAGACAATTTGGAGATGCTGATATGCCTCTGACATAAAGAAGATATAATCATCAGGTCCAAGTCCCGAAATTTCCTGACTGATATACCTCTTATAATAGAATTCCCGCGCCCTCTTTTTGAGACCCGAAACGGGAACTAACTCAATACCTTTTTGATTAAGCTTCACCTCAGCGTAATCTAACTGATCTTGTAAATCCTGATCAGGCTCAAGGAAGTTAATATGCATATTGGAAGGGAATGTAGAACCGAAAATACAAAGTTAAAATAAGTTGAAGAAGGAACTAAGATTAAGAAAATAAAAGTTAAGGAAAGGCTAAAAGAACTAAAAGTGAAATTAATGGTCAAGAACGAAATAAAGAAAGAGAATTAAGAAGACGCTAAAGGATTGAAATTTAATAGTTAAGAGAGACCAACTGTATAGTATGAACATTTAAGGCAAAAAGCAAATAGACCACTCAACACAAATCTTACATAAAGTACGCAATTAATCACCATTGCAAGCTATTACACACACATAACTTCTATACATGTTCTATACTCATATACTTTCAATATCTACGCATACCTCTTATTGCAAACTGACGCTGAAAACACATGTTACCCGAAACAAAACTAAGTACAAATTGTTCCCCCATGAGCAATTACCTTATCTAAGTTGAATACCTTAAGTACAGAAATTTGTCCCTTGCAAACTTTTTAAACACACTAAATCGCATTTAGTCAGGAATGCACAATTAAGCATTTTACATAGTCAACAAAGAAAGCTTAACTTACTAGCTCAAGGACCCAAGGAATGTTTAAAATAAACATTAGAGCACTTATGAACAAATAACTAACCGCAAAATTGCAATCTCTACACACAAGAGTTATTCAACTAAGAGCAAACAAATACCCGCTACTAGAACGAATAGAAATCGATTTAGTATTATGGCTAAAGCCCACTTCTATCACCAGTCACTCGAACATGCATTTCAATCCTACACTAACGTGAATTGATAAAATGTGCAAAATCAAAGAAATTATACGAAAAATTTTAAGTTCTAAAACTGCCCGTTTATGAACGCTTTCAGATACGATACCCAAAATTTGTCCATATATGCACCAAAAACCCAACAAACAAAACGTTGCAAGCGAAATTTCTATATTGAGCTTATAAGTGAAAATATTGCCTTTTATAGTTAATGTTCAACACTAAAGTTTGATAATTCAAATTCTCACGCGAGAAAACTCTCCAAAAATATTTAAAGACACTAGAACCCTGATAAGTACCTCCAGTTGTTCCTAAGAGCTAGTACCTTATTTATACATAGGGGATTTTTCAAATTCGATTTATAAGTACAATTTTTTTGGATATAATGTTCACTTACAAAGGACATAAAACAGCAAATTTCAGCATCAAGTTCTAAAAACTCTCCGAAAATATTTGCTGAAGCAAAAGTGTTATTTTTTGGCTTAACTCAAACACACACAACTATACTGTAAATATACAAGTGGGATTTTTCAAATTCGCTTTAAAAGTTGATTTTTTAAGACATATAATTTGGTCATATAGAACATATAAAAACAGCAAATCCTGAGCATTCATTCTTAAGAAGTTATCGTAATGTGCTTATCGTTTGACCAGTTTATCACGTTGCTACATGCCACTAGTCAAGGCTAGCCATTGGCCAATCAGGTTTGAGCACACAAATTAAGGTAACTTAACCCTGAGAACCACTATTTAAGAGCCTTACCCAAATTCAAAATCATTTCTCTCAGTTACCTTCTGAAATCAATTACTTCTTTCTCCCTCAAGCTCAGCTCTAACTTAACAATCTCTCTCTCTCTCTCTCTCTCTCTCTCTCTCTCTTTCTCTCTCTCGCTTTCTCACTCTGTCCCAATTTCTATCTTCCCATTTTTGCCCCTTTCAAATAATAACTTAGAAAACTTAGAAAAGTTTTCAACCATTTCAATTTGTGAATACCAAATATTTGTCACAACACATCTCCACAACACATATACCAGGTATCTTAGTTCAATATTGATTCTCAATTCAATTCTCAGTCGCTGACTTTAGCAGGAGTTCATAACTCTTTAGAGACTGACAATTCGGAAAGTTTCTAAATCCCGACAAACACTACCTACACTAAACACTTTCATCACCAGTTAAAACACACCACAATACACCAACACCGTAAAAAATCAATCCTAATATATGACCGAAGTCTCATTCGACCAAAACGGTTTTCTTATTTCTCTTTCTATCAACCCTGATACACTTGTGAAAGTTTCCATTAAGGCAAATCAAAAGCTGAAATTTAGTAGTGAGTTTAACACCTTAACCAGTTGTCAAATTTCTAACGAAGTAAGAACTGTAGTATTCTTTGCTACTAACCCTAACGGAGACCCTATTGCTGTCTTCTGGGGAAAATACAATCCTCAACAACTTAACAGTCTATTACTTCAAATTCATTCTTCAAGCCTAGTTGACTTAGACATTTTAAATGTCCCTTGTTTGCTTTTAGAACCACCAACTGATCAATGAATATTCCGCTAAACGATTATTGGGTTATAGCTTCAAGAACAACTTTCTCAACTTCCTACAGTCCCTATAACATCCCGCATAAAATTTTGAAATATAATAACAAGTCAGCAAAAATTGATCGATCGTATATTTCATATAAAGAAAACATTGTTATTTTCTCCGTTAAAGACCAGTTTGTAAACTTAGAAATAATTGTTAGTTGGACCCCTAACAAACCAGAACATATTGAATGCTTTCATTTCCAATTGAACAACAGAGACGAAATAGACCTTGATATCATCGAAGCTCCCTTTACTGTAGACCCTTAATCTATGTTACCACCTTCCCCTGAAACACAAGTTCTTACTGCCCTTGCATTCGACCCGCTATCGTATATTAGAATATTCCTCCTACAGAAAAAATTGAAATTCGGAAATAAAACTTTAACACTTGACAAGTGTTTTGTTTCTAATCAACAGAGAACAGTTGCATTCTTCGTAACATCAGAAAATAACGCAAAGTTTGTCATAATTTGGGTACCCTATAATCCTGCTCACGTTCACGAGCTAAAATATCAGATTACCTTCACGGATAATATTAACTTGAATTTGTTAGACTCACCTTATACTGTCTTCGTTTATTAAATGGAAGACGGCGAAATCAAGAAATCACCAGCAATAGACGAAGTAATAAACCTAAGTTACAAAAAGCTTATTTTTATATTACTTTGCTTAACTCTGTTCCTACCTGTAACAACTGATATTGAATCTGAAATTGCTCAGCACATTGCAGAATTAAAATTCCTAGTTGAATATAACGATTCTCACCCACACTTCATAGAATGTGTCGTAAATAGAGATAATTGTCTACCTGAAGAAATTCCGTACCTTAAATTTCTAGACCCTCCTGAAAAGCTATTAATTTGGTCAAAACGTAACGTCCATATGCCACTATCACTGATTAAAGACCAGTTCTTTAAAGAAAATCTTACTGATAAGAAAGCACTTCTTTCAAAAGTAGAATATTTTATTACCTTTATAGGAAACCAAATTCGTTCTGTTCAGTTTCTTAAACTTATTGCTATCATACCCCTTGCACTCCTCTGCGTTATAACTGCTTGCTATAAAAAATATTTGATCTTTATTATATTTCTTGTATTATTACTCTTAACGTCTTTCACTGACGCCAGACCAATTGAAAAGATGAGTATCTATGAAAACACAGCTCCTAACCTTCATGTTAACCACTTTGACTGCTCAAAAATGATCTCAAACCAGATGTATTCTCTAAACAAAGTAGCACCATGCGAAATTCGTCCTGATAAAATTAGCACTAATCAAGCACGAGTCACTCTCTACCAAAGAAATTATAAAGTTAAACTAGAAGCAAATATGTGTAAAGCAACCCAACAGCAATTACGTTGGTTTTGCGATTCTTTTGACTCTAGCGGCATAGATGCCAGACATAATACTATTACTACTTCAGTTAAGCTTGATGCTCAGAAATGCAAACTTGCAAAGGAAAGAAAAAAGATAAAACTTTCCTCTTCTTCTAAATCATTAAAATTCGATTTTGACAAATCTTTATTCTCAAACTTTAACTCAGGCGATGTTGGAACTGGAAACAATGAATGTAACTCCCGAGGTTGGATTACACACTACACTTATGAAACATATATGCAAAATGTTAGCCTGAATGTAAACCTTAGAGATGGCACAGTTAATAACTGGCAAAATATACCTCTACCTTGTCCTTTATCAGCCGGAGGCTGCGATTCTACATCTACTGATCCATTTGCATACACTTGGGATGAACCCAATAATTGTCTTTTCACTATAAATCGCACTTTTGACGCTCAAATGATTAAAGCTAATGACAAATACTACATAGTAAAGGATCCTAAATTTACTTCAGCTCAGTCAGATTTCGACTTACAAAGCTTTATGTTCCAAGTTTATAATAAACCACAGTCTTTATGTAGTCATCCACGAATAGTATATCCTACGCCATATGATTCTCTATACATTAGTCTTCGTGACGGATTTGATATGAACACTGGAGAACCCAGTCACAAATTTAAACCCGATACTGGTGCTATAACTCTAAAAAACAAATTCTATTCCAGTGACAACAAAACAGTTGATACAACATATTCTCAAGTTTATGAAAATATCGATTTCGAAGCACATCTTGGAACGAAAAATGACTATTTGCACTTTAATAATCTTCGGCAACTTCAAACTTCTACTCTAGAGCTATTAAGAAATGACTGTGAATTAGAGCGCTCAACTATTCTAAACACTTTAATGATTTCTCATGAAAATCCGCGTTTAGCTGGATATACCTTAACAAGAAACAGATCTATGTTTCTCAAAACAAATGGCAATGTTGCCTGGCTATATAATTGTCCTGAATTTCATTCACCCTTACGGATTCTTAAAAAGTGCTATAATCGAATACCAACTCTTTATGAAGATGAAATTCATTTCGTTGATCCGATTTCTAGACAAACTTTCACTGAAGCCGAAGAACAATTGTGCTCTGATAAACATTCAAACTTATTTCAACTAGATGTTGACGATGACAATTCATGGGTTGAGCTAACCCCACAAATCACAAAAGTAAGAGGACCTGCACTCTTCAAGCCACATATAGTTATTCAACAAATTGAGAATGTTATTACTGCAAGTATTTATGCTTCTATCTACACATATAAAAAATGATGTCTTTCTGGAATTCAATAACTTTCAACTCCAATATGAAAGGAGTTCTCAAACACTTTACAAAGTCATTAATAGATAGCAGAGAATCATTTTCAAATATTTCAGTCACGAATTATTATAACTCTAGAACTATTTATCTAGATTCATTCATTTCACCGGACTTCTTTAATAATCAATTTGTTGAAACCTTTGGTAAAATACAATATATAATTGAGCGATGCGGAATATTCTTTGCCGCTTTCTTATTCATTAAGCTACTCATCGACATAGTCTTATGCTTAATTCGAGCAATGCAAATTAACAAAATTACAGATGCATCTATTCACTTTGGTAAGGCACTCTTTGCTGCCACATTTGATTTAATGTCAGCTCCAATTCTGACTTCTATCTATCTAGCAACTAACTCAGAGAATGATAATACTGATAAAAACAGAGAAAGGACGATGCGTGTTCCAAAATCTGAAGATACAACCAGAGTTACTCAAAGCCCACCTTATGAAAATAATAGAATGCAAGCACTAACTCATGAGAATAAAAGCGGTTATCCAAACCTACATGATGAGAATAATAAAGACGAAAATAGAAACGATCACAACGTTCCTACGTCTCCAGTATAGGATTAATTCCTCTCTTACTTTAATATCATCAAACTATATGATGATAATACAGACTGACTTCATATTTACTACGGATTTACTTTAAAAGAGAATACAAAAAAAATAAGAAAAAGAGAATACTTGCAAAACGACTTCAAAAAATATACTCTTAGAATAGAATAAGAGTAGAGAATACTTGATATTTCAGGAACTTTCTTCAATCCCTAACGAATTGTTACCAGTCTTTCAGAAGGAACCTTCAAGTGGTTGGCCCGAATACAATACACAATCAACTTCTAAACCTCAATCTGGAGTTAAACAACTTGACAGACTAGTACAACCCTCAACTCACGTTACCCCATCTACAACTTTTCTCTCAGCTATCAAGATTTCAGCAATACAAACTCAAGCAACTAGTTCAAATTCATCAACAACAGTTACATCCTCCAAAAAGAGAACTAAAACTTCAGATACAATTGCAAAGAAACAACCACGTAAACAATTCATTAGAGAGAGATTCAACCCAGCGACACCGCTAGAAGTAAATATACCCAAGACAAACAGTACGGTACCCAACGTCTTAGCAAACACTACATCTACTCAATCGTCACGACCAAACTTTCTTAGTCTTCATCATTACACAACTACCCCCCTGCAAGACCGCCTACAAAAACAACATCAAGCTGAGATACAAGCTAAAACCCCCGGTTTTAGTGGACACCCGAACTACGATACAAATTTAATCTACCAGTTGCAACCCAACATCAATAGATTCAATCTCATTGGTTATTTGTCGAACAAAAATTCTTATCTACTAACTAATCACAACTTTCAAGGACAAACAATACAAGTCCCGTTTGATAATATTACAGCAAACCTCACTCCTCAGCTTAATACCTTCACTTATCAGGTACAGCAAAACTTTCTGACAGAAAGACAACGCTCTCAACAGCTCGAACAACGGATTACTGAGCTCCAACTGGAGATCGCAAATCTGAAGCATCAACTCCACATCCTCCGCTCATCACGTTGAGCACTCACGGAATGGAATGGATAAATTTGTGGTTGTTGATGTTCAGTACTTCCTTCATTACTTCTTCTTCTTTCTCCCGCGGTGAGGAAAATTATTCGTTAGTTTAAACGAACGCCTAATTATTAGTCATTTTGATTACCTTACTCTCCTTTATTACATTACTTACATCAAGTAAAATGATCCGCATTTCTTCAATCTTCAATGATTACACTTAGCGCAATTTATGGTGAAAAATGAGTCCATTCTTATCTTTAGATTACAAATTTGATTTGTTCTCGCTTCTTTAATAAAATCTATTTTTTTATCTTTACGATTTATCTTGCTTACGACATCATTCGATTGTTCCATAATTTATTTAATGTCTTACAACCTTTCAGTAGACGTTAAGTATTTCAAAACATATTGCGATCTCGCTGAATTTATTCAATCGCAAGTTATTAAAACTTCGAAAACATTCTTAGTTGGAAATAAATTCTGTACATCATTGTCAGTTCATTGGACATTTGAGTTACAGGAGATTATCTTATTCTTGCAAGATAACAATTCCAATGAAATTGTAGTTTATTTTCATCAAATTCCTGAGTACGATTTATTTGAAATTCTAAAACTTATTCATACAGAAGAAATTCTTAACATCAATAATCTAAACTTTCGACCTCTCACTTATTTCAATTAATATGTTAATCTTCAATACTTTGGTGATCACGGATATAGAAATGTTACAACCTTTCGTTAACAGGTTTTCATTCATCGGCATCCGCCATTTATAGTTTAAGTACTATTTGGATCTTCCTGTCAATTCCTTTCAAAAATTAATGGGTCTTCCATTCTCCCCATTGACATTAAAATTGAATTACTATATAATTCACAATGAACACATATTTTGAAGGAGGTGTTGATATCGAATGGTTTAAAGATTATTGTCAACTCTCTGATCATGTTGAATCCGCATGGGTTAACTTTTATAAACAGATTATTTTTAACGATAAAGTTTTCAGGATCTCCGAATTATATTACTCTGAATTTCAATGCGAAGTTATTTTATTTCTTGAAGACTTTGAACAAAAAGAAATTGTTATTTATTTTGAACTAATGACAAAAAGCAAGAATAATTATTTCATGAAGCTAATTCATAACGATCAACCAAGTCTAAATATTAATTCCTTAAACTATAGCTACAGGGCCTACTTCAATTGATTTATTCTTCAACAATACTCAAATAAAGGTGAATTACGAAACGGAATTCTTTATTTGGGGAGTTATTTCAACAACACTAGCCCTTATGGTGTTGTGCGCAGTCATTTTAATTTCCCTATTCATTTACCTCGCTTGCCATTATAGACCATTAACTTAACCAGTATATTCTTCAACTTATATTATTCTATTATTCAACGTCAGATGTACTAGCAGCACAATTTTATAGAAAAACTTCAAAAGGTCTATTATAACGACCAGCCAAAAAAATTGGATCTATTATTTTGTACAGCCCTGTATCTTAGGACATCGTCAACCCTTCTTCAAGAGAGAACTCAGAAACAAGAAGCTACGATGAACTTTAGAACTTTAACCAAGTAATCTACCTCACAAACTTTAAACGCTTAATTATTATAAAATTAAGCTAAATAATTTATTCGATTATGTAAAATTTGATGTTTTGATTTAATACCTATGGACCGGGATGGGATGTACTGAAGTGTGCTACACTCAGTAACACTATTTGATAATCTTAGTGCTTTTTTGAGAATTTACGTTATAGTGCGTGAAGCACAAACTTGATTTGAACAAAGTCCATTTTAACCTGTGAACAAATTACTAAGTAGTTTTGAATAAGCTACTATTTTAAGATCACTAACTAAAACTGAGAATACTATGACGTGATATTATCACGCCACACAGATAACACCAAGTTAACCTTGGTAACTCTGTCGACACTGTTATCTCTATCCAATAGGATACTAGAGAACCACGTGTCCGCAAGTATAAAAGGAGCTTGCACGCTCAACTAACAACACAATTTGGTCCCTGATAACTTCTGATATTAAAATCATACTCCCGTATTGTCCCCTTGCTCAATCTCAGCTTACTTGAGATATTTTTCTAACTTAGAATATTTTGTGACTTGTTCTTAACTAAGAACTCTCTAAGTCATAAAATATTAACGTTATAATTTAACATCTCTTAAACTCTATCTAAGTTACAAGTTAACTTAGAATAATTCAACCTGTACTATCTAGTGCTATCTCAGTCTTAACAACTTTAATTATTCTATCCCTTCATGCTCGGTTCATAATTGATGCTGTTTAACATAACTTACTAATTCATATTTGCATTTAACTTTCTTTAATACTTAACTATATACCAAGAGTAGAACTAGGGGTTGAACTCTCAAGTTATACATGTGGTCCCGCGATTAACCCCGTCGTTTAAGTATCTAATGTACGGACCAGCAGTATAGAGTATTTAACGAAAATAGAACTAAATGATTGAAACATTGTCGCTTGCGCACTATATGACAAAATTTTTGGAGGTTTTCTCATTTTCACGATCAAAATTTTAGTATTTTTTGAGAAAACCTCCAAAAATTTCAGTGTTTTTTTTAGTAAACCTCCAAAAAAACACGATCGCCGACGGCAATAACAACAACTTCATGAGTATTTTCCCAGTTTGAGTTTAGAATCCGACTTGGTTGGCGTATAACTTTTTCATCCGCAAGGCGCACATGCTATTCTCTTACATAACAGCATGCTATAAAACAGCACACAATTTGTAAACGAGGCTCTTAAAAACAATGGTGCGCAGGGGGGGGGAGATTAGATCTTTGCGTTTGATATTAATGGTTTTATGTGCTATAGTGGTAATGGTCTCAGAGAACATCTTATGAGTGTTTAATGGTAAGTTCTCAAGAATTTTGTTCAGCTCCAAATAAAAGGCTGTTCTTATCTCACATAGACTACTTCACATCCTAATTTGAATTTCTCAGATAGTGGAGAAATAGAACAGCGTGGTCACAGAAGATAATAGTTCTTAGGAAACAGAGACATATATTTTGAAAAATCTTGTTCTTAATTGCGGCTCCTCACTGTGAAACAAAACTGTTCATGATTGTTCCGACTCACTTGTTGTCGGCGGAGGAACTATATACTCAAATGTTTTTTTTTGTTCAGTCAATTTTGGCCGATCGACGTAGAGAATAATGAGTGTTATCATTAGAAAGTCCGTTCATCGCAGAATATGGAATAAAAGAGATTTTTAGATTTTCGCTTTTTTCAGGAAGTTATCGAGGTTTAAAATTTTGTGAACAGTAGACAAGATTCCGTTGTTTTTACTCACATTTTCCGTATATCTTGACCAACTTTTCGTCAATTCCACTAAAATTTGTAAAATTGTTAACAACAATGTTCTTGGTTTTACTGTTACGAATAGAGGAGAGGTTTGTCGATTTTTATTTTATCCAAGTCTTTTGGTTAAAATTTTGCAAAAACTTTTGAATTTCAGTCTTTTTTAATCAAAAATGGCTCTAAATACGTTTTTTCAAATCCATTTTGTTTAAAATTTGCCGGAAGTAGAGACCTAATATCTGCTGTCATAAGCTTTAAAAACTCTGTTGTACTTTCGCTTCCTATAAGACTCTTCTGGAAATAAAATTTTGCAGGTTTTCTAAACTAAATTATAATCTAATTTGAAACCACATGGAATAATTTAGGAAGCATATTAAGGAAGCACTTCTGCTTCAAATTTACTAAATAAAAAATGAAATGTATATAATAAATAAAAATAAATAGGCAACAAATCACATTTATTTTTTCTAAATTCAAAACATCAACGCTTTTAATCTAACAAGGCGGCTCGGTAATGCGCGTTCCGACCCACTCATCCACAATTTTGGCATAATTGTCTACCAAATGAGGAACAGTTGGAAAAACACAAAAAACTCAAGAATTTAAAAAAAAAACTGGTGTATGAACAAAAAGATAGCCTTCAAAGCAAACAACTCAGTGGAATAAAAAATGATGCGTTAGATTGATGAAATATGCCGATATTAAGAAAGCGAGCGAAGACGAACGGTAAAATCAAACAACAAACAATAACTACATCAAAAAATTTATGTTCGTTTTTAAAAAACAAAACTTATTAACAAAGTCAAAATAGCGTCAGATAAAACTGAAAACAAAAAAAATAACTTGTAATTCACCCACAAAAATGGTTATTGACCAGTTCATAATAAAACTTGGTAACAATTAAACAAAAAAGAACAGAAACTTTGAGGTTAGAAAATTCGCTGAAATTTAAAAAAAACAATTAATTTCAAAGTAATGAAAACCATTAGGAATCAATTAAATTATCCCATAGGTTTTGCGAATGCTTCTATAGAAGGGAATTAACAACTCTTGGCATTCAATTTTTTATGCAGTTACAAAAAGAACAACAAATAGACAACAAACTAAAAATCAATCAAAACTTGTCAGAAAATGCTTTGGAAGCCGTAAAGCCATACTTTGGCCCCCAAAATGTGTTCGATTGCACCTTAATCGAACACCAATAATGTATTATGTGGCCACTCGTTAATGAAAATAAGCAACAATTAGACAAAAAAGAAAAAAATGCAAAATTATGAAATACTTGTTTTTTTTTTCGAAAAAAATTTATTTCCAAAGACATAAAAGCCAATAATTATAAAAGGAAAAATTTGAATAGGTTCGTTCATTCTTCCAAAGGAAGCCTTTGAGACCTGCAATTATCCAGAATGAGTCTTACGTCTACAAAAAGAATGTCAACTAAGACAAAAATCGAAAATTCATTTACTTTTTTTGTGAAAAACCCGTGTGGAAGCCAGCAAAGTCATAACGAAATCTCTTAAAACATTAGATTTTGTGACACCGATCGCTTTTGACACATTCTCTCGAAATGTATTATGTGACCTCTGATTAATGAAACTTGGTAACAATTAGACCAAAAAGAAAAAAAGCAAGATTATATTATACTTGTTTTTATCGAAAAAAATTTATTTCCAAAGAGATGAAAGCCATTAGCTACAAAATGAAAAAATTGAATGGGTTCGTTTATTCCTCCAAAGGAAGCCCGCGAGACCTGCGTCTATTCATAACAAGTCTTACGTCTACAAAAAGAAATATGCCAAAAATCAAAAATAATTTGACTTTTTTTTGTGAAAAACCCGTGTCGAAGACAGTAAATTCATAACGAATTCTTTAAAAACACTAGTTTTTGTGACAACATTCCCTTTTGACACCATCCCTTGACAAAAATAATGTCATTTTTAACCTTTAATTAAGGAGACCAGGTAACAAACAGACCATAAATGGAACAAAATTGCGAAGTTGAAAAGTTTTTTTTCATTTTGGAAAACAATTGTTTTCAAAGTCAAGAAAGCCATTATCTAACTTCTAATATCAGAACATCATTTCATCTACTCTTCCAGGAAAGACCAATCAAACGGGGTCTTTGTACAGGAAATTTATTACGACTAAAGTGACAAAGTAAAAACAACAGTTAAAGACAAAATTAAAAAATTCAATTAAATTCTTCGAAAAAGTACTGTCGAAGCGGTAAAGAACCACAATCTATATCGTTAAGGATTTAAATATTATCAATTGTGCGTTATTTTGAACGCGAAAATGTGATATATGAACTGACAATAACGTGATATTTTGACAAAACTAGAAAACATGAAAAATGGGCAAATACCTAAAAATTTAAAAAAAAATGTGAAATCTATTAGTATCAAAGCCAGAACACCATAACTTAAGGCATAAAACCGCAATAAAGACTAAATTTGAATTCAGCAGAAAAAAGAGAAAGAAGGAGCACTCTTTGATTGCTGACACTAAGCTACAAGTTGACCAAATTAAGAGAAGAATGGAGGCAAAGTTCAATAAGCCATTTTTTATTTAAAAATCAAATATTTTAAAAGTCGAAACGACCATAAACTTTCAAGCAATCAACTAGATAAATTAATTTTGAGCTTTTTAGGAAGCCAATAGGACCTATCACTAGTGAGCTTTGATTTGAAATGTTCTGTTATTTAATTAATATAAAAAAGATCAAATTTTTTTTTATAAAAAACCGACTGACGACAATCCGAATTAATTTTGGATTGTAACGGTCCACGATTGGTACAGAACTAGTCCTGCTAATGATTAATATTCATTAGGAATATTGAATTTTTTGAATGTCCTTGATATAGATATGTTGTTAGTTAAAAAATCAAAAATACATGCTATGTTTTTGATAATCAACGAATAAAGTTAGCAAAAACCGGCAAATTTTTATTTACAGAGCACTCCCAACGGAAGTTGAAGTGGAATTAGCCCCTTTTTTAGTCTACAAAGATTGTGTTAGTGGTGTTTGGGTGTGCACTTCCTGCAAATTTAATCAGAATGGACTAAAAAAACTTATTTCGTGCTGTTTTTGATGAAAAAATCTGAATTTTGTGAAATATTTAGCCGGAATTTGTCACCAAAAAACTCAATGAAAATAATCGACAAAATATTTTTTCTTTAAACGTAAAATCACCAACATATTCTTGAAAAATTTTATTAAATTTTATCAAAATTGGCGAAATTTTAGGCAAAAATTCCGAAAAAAGTTGAACGAAATCAACGGAATTCACTCTATTTTCTCAAAATTTAAACCTCTATATCTCCCTGTCAAAAACGAAAATCAAAAAATCTTTTTAGTTCCATATTCTACGCTGGACAAGCTTTCTAATGATACCAGTCTCAACTCTCTACGATGAATATATCGATCGGCCAAAATTGACTGAACAAAAAAAACCCATTTGAGTATATAGTTCCTCCCCCCTCAAGAGGGGTCGGAACAACTAGATTCTTATCCCGCGATATTCGTACAGTACTTAGTAGTTTGCTTTATAAAATTAGGACACAAAACTGTAATGCTTTTTCGCCGATATATTGTAACATCTAACAAGATAATTTACCGGTAACCCAAAATAGCCTCCTGAGTAACCCTACCATTCAGTGCGGTAGCGCGCGGTTATTACAATGTAACTATTATAAAAAATAAAAGTCTACAAAAAATCTAAGCGCCCAAAAGTTTAATTTTTAGGCAAGGTTGACTTCCATTAACACCGTGACATATTATGTGAGCAAACAACGTGACGCGACCTAGAGAAACCCTCAGTTTCGGATTCAAACAACCACGACGATAATTTTGTCGGCCAAAACGATTGTCCAATCCGGATTTTTCCACTTTTTTTGATACTCAAGTTATTTGTCAATCCTTCAAAACACAATAAGAGCTGTATCAACTCCTCTTCAAAGATATTTTTAAAAATCTATAGGAGTCAAGGAGAAGCATTTTTGCTTCATTTATACTCTGTAAAGGATTAGTTATATATAAAGATTCGCAAATAAATGCACTCAGATTGCTCTAAAGATTGGAAGAAATACAACGCATCTTTCAATTTTTTGAATTCCAACGGACTTTTACAATTGTCTCAATATATTTGTACACAGTACCAGTATTTTACCATGTACAGAGTACTATTTTCGCATTTTTGAATCATCACTCAAGATAATTATCTAGTACTCCAGAAAAAGTTATATAACCACTTAGTGCAGTTGAGTGCCAATGTTGCAGAATTATAATTCTATAAAAGTACAATATCAAAATACTATTAATACAAAACATATTTCCAAAAATTCTGAACGTCCGGCAATTATGATTGCAGCAATTCAAATTTCTACCCCAGTCGATTTCAATTGTTAATCTTGCAAGATCATACAAGTTTCGACGATAATCTTATCTTGCAAGTTTAGATTGAAAAGTGAAATTGTTGAGATACCAGAAAGTCAAATGATCATTTCTTTTTTTAAATAGTTTTACCATTACGTAAGCAACCAATTTGGAAATTAATCAGCAAAAAGTACTTTTGGAGTCAAACTCTCACTGTGGTGAATCTGGATTTTCTTTTTCTTTGATATACAAGTTTTTATTTGTAACTGTGCAAAGAGTCTGAATCAGAGAAAAATCAGAATCTGAATCAGACAAATTCAGGCTAATTGTGACCTGAATCAGATTCTGAATCAGTACTGAAAACGTTCTGAAATTCGTTCTGATTCAGTACTGAATTTGACTTAGCGTTAGGTACAGGCGCTATGAAATAATGAGAAGGAGCCAACTAACCATAGTCGCTTCAGATACCGGCCCAATTTGGTACACGTGAATTCCGAATCCAATAAGATCGGCCTCTGAAACATAAACCCAAATTAAGAGTCATTAACAAAACCCAATTTGGGCAAAGGCAACAACCTTAACGATATCTAACACCTAAACGGGAGCATTTGCAACATTTAGTCAGTTTTTAAGGACAAGGGTAAAATGTGATGTTAAACGAGTGTTATGGCTCTGCTTTCGTTAAAATCAAAAAGTTATGAGCATAATTTCATGGCTTCATTTTTCTAGTATTTGAATTTCTCAAGGGCTGAAACCATTAAGTCTTAATTACAACGAAGCCCTATTTGACCTCTATCGCAGCTTATATAAAAAAAACCAAAAACACTTATGTGGTGGGTCGGGGGGGGGGGGGGGAGGGGGGTGTTGGCGGAGTCCTTGTATCTTCATATAGTTTACGTTGAGCAGAAACTTTTTTCATAAAAACGTTCTGTCAGGTCTGTCATTTTTATTTTTTGTTCCAGTGTATTTTTTTGTCAATTTTGAAGCCTTAACCGGGAAAGAGTTATATTTTGAAAAATAATTTCAGGTCTCATCTTTGTAAGGTCAAAGTTTTGGCAAGCATTATACTATAGAAATTCCTTACTGGTATTTCATCGACAATTTTTGTTAGCTAAATGCTCCATTGAGAGCTATAAAAAGAAACAAACTTGACAACTTAATGCTTTAATTGCCGATCAAGTCCGGGTTTTCCTTGCAGTTTGCAACCATTTACATTAATTCTCCGAATTTTGCGCCCGGCGCTCGTCAACTACTTTTTGAAAAACTGATTTTGATTAAAACCCTGGAAATTGTTTTGTTCATGCATAACAATTTTCGGATCTATTCTGTTTGCCCCCCCCCCCCCCAGTGTTTTTTACGCCCCCAGTTACAAATTATATGTTGTTATATAGCATGTTACTATGTAAAAAATAGTACGTGCGCCTGGGGGTCATAAAAGATTTATGCTTACTAAGCTGGGGGGGGGGGGGGGGGGGGGGGACAGAATAGATCCCAATTTTCCAAGTCGACCCAATCTAAAAGTTTACATGTTTTAGTTGGATACTCCGACTGTTAAATTGTTGGGCTTTCAATAGAGATATATATGCGTCTTAAACTCAACTGACCCTTGTGTTATATAATTTTAAATCACTTATATGATCTGATAATGGCACTTTTAACGCGTTCACAGTTAAAGTCTGGTCTGTAAAAAGCGGCTCCGTGACAAATTATTCCCCAGGGTTAATAGTCTGGACAATTTTGTTTATAGTCAAAGTTTAGATCGTCTAAAGAGAGACTATATACGTCTCAAGAAATCTGTCACATAAATTTTATCACATAATAAGACTCGTAAACTTTTTATGCCTGTGGTTAACTGTTAAGAGTATATCGGCATGTCTGGACAAAACAAAGATCTTTTCCGTTTATGCCCCCCCCCCACACTACTTCCAGTATGGTGGGTTATGATGTTATTTGCAACACCCACCCCACCCCCCCCCCCCCTCATGCAGTGCACGGGCTATAAGACAGAAAATAGGTAATGTCACGCGTTTCATGACTGTGTGTGTGTGTGTGTGTCGGGGAGGGGGGGGGGGGTGGGGATGGCGCAATTATGGAAAAGTTCCCAATTAAACCGAACCTCTTATTTCTTACTTCTTACGAAAGATGGTGGTCATTTGCCGCACTTTGAATAGGTAACAAACAAACAATAGCATATTATGTTAAAGGATGAATGGAAAATGAAGACAGTTAAGGGTTGTTTGTTTAGTATAGTTTATGTGAGCAATTATTTGTTAGTGAGATAACTCTCTCAGTTACGAAACTCGTTACACATTTTTTTACACAAGGTGAACTCTTGTTTTTTTAACAAAACATGACAGTGCAACTTTTTCGACTTATTTTTTTTAAGATTCTTCTGATTTCTTTTCTCAAACCGTCGAATTCATGACGAGTTATTTCGAAATAAAATTAGAAAATGAACTCTGCCTCACCAGAAATGGAATAAACATTTTACAGAAAATTGCGATAAGATTTCGACTGCCTACAGGTACCGAATTAAATTTAAACTCACTTCAATATAAAGTGACCGCGACTTACAGACCACTAAAAAAGATTTCAAATTCAAAAATCAACTCAAAAGAGAGTTAATTTATTTAAAAATTTGGCAGCGTTTGACGCTTGTAATAAAAATGGTTCACTTTCGATTTCGCTGTAAGTTAATGAAATCTTAGTTCACAACGAATCATTGCTATTATTATCAGTTTAGTTCGAATCAACAATGAAATCACTCTCGCTACTTACTGAGAAACTCATTCGAGGTTTATCTCATCTCTTTGCTCCCAAAATTTTCCCACCAATTATTCGTAGCCCATACGATAAGACAAAAAACAGCATCGGTAATAATTCAATTTTGTTACATCATTATGCAAAATTAAAACAAACTGTAGTTGATTGGTACAGTTTGTAGGGATCTAGGACGCATGAAGCTCCGAATAACATCAACAAACACTGTCAATCTTCCAAAAAAAACTAACGAATAATGTTTTTTTACTTTTTTCAAAGTCGTTCAATTTAATATTTCACATTTTTAATCGAAAACTTCTCATTTGTAGCACTATTTTTGGTATCACAACTTTTCTTACAGCTTAAATTGGAATAAACAACAAGAGCTTAAACTTTGAACGATGTATTTTTCCAACTTTTAGCTAAATAAAATGATGATAAAAAGTGTGGTTTTAGGTCCACATGAGACGAGACAGCTATGATAGACACATCAAAAAATTTGAATTAGAAACTATTAAATTGTGCATCATTATATTGCTTGTACCATGAAGGAGCGATATGCAATCAGCTAGATTTTTAAGCAATTTGGAATCTACTTTGAGTTTAAGGAGAATAAAATGTGGGTTGATTGAAATCTCACTTGGCGCAGAGCTGATATCATGCTGTCTCGTAATTGTTAACTTACATAAATAACTGACCTTCAGTGTTCGAGAAAAAATCAAAGAGAAAAAGAAAAAAATTCGTCCAAAAAAGCCGTACATTTCGTTGCCGTCAAACACTTGAGCTCAAAGGTTAAAAATATTTAGCGTAAATTAAAACTGCAGTTTACTTTAACAGTAAAGTTCTGTCGAGCACTCCAAATAAGGAATTCATGGAATGGAAGTTAGAGCAAAATCTTTGAGCGCAAACTAATTCAGTTTTCAAGTTTCAATTTACTTTCAGTTGTGTATCAATAAATTTTTGAGTGTATCAATAACGACTGATATGAAATCCAAATTAACTGATAAAAAATTTTGGTTGATTAAACTCCTACAATATCTAGATACTTTTCAATGGAGCGGCGCAAATTTGTCAGACGTAGGAAACGTATGCTTATGCTGGGTTGTTTTTTTGTACATTTTCCCCTGTTTCTGTACACAAATTTTAGTACCACGGTCAAGCAAGGTTTTGAATCTGACAGTTGATTTGGATCATTTGCAACATTTGTTATACGGTAGAAATTTTCTATGCATTCTATTATACTAACCTAACGCCAAAAAAATATCACCAACTACCTTCACGTGCCTATTTGTACGAAACAACGTTAACACAGTGACTGTACAAATTTAGATACAGTGTACGCCACACGTCTTGAACTTATTGAAAATTTCGGCCGCTTATCGAGAACCACATAAAATTTTGAGATGATATGTCAGGATTTTGGAAGTGATTTTGAAGAGTCACGAGACTTTGCCTCAAATGCGCAACATGCACGAATGATTACGGAAGCCAAAAGTTCACGGAAGTCAACTATGCGTAGTTGTATATATATATATATATATATATATATATATATATATATATATATATATGTGTGTGTGTGTATGTATATATATATATATATATATATATATATATATATATCGGAATTTCCGGCAATTTACTTCTGGCACCAGAAACTTTTGGCTGTTTAAAAACATCTTGTGAGTGATTTTTATGTGTTCTGCTTTTTTTGAGGTTCAGAAATCAGGAGTTACCGAAATACTGCTTGTGACTGTGATTAAGGCCGCCTTCTCATTTTTCCGTCAAACTAGATAACTTTCAACAGTTTTAATTAGTTTTTTTTTAAAAATTGGTTGAAAATAGTTTCTCTGCTAGAGGGTTGATTTGTACCTGTTACTGTATTTTGACAACATATTTTTAAAAAAATTTCATTTCTCAATGCAAAGTTACTGTAATCTTCAACATAAATTTCATCTCAAATGAATATTTAAACCTTAAAACTTTACATATATGTTCGAATAAGACAGCAACTTTAATTGAAGCCAGCCAATTGCATATTTTTGAAATACACACACCATAAGGGCGGGGCATTAAGGACAAAGATGGCATTTTATTTTTTGCTGTTGTGATTTTTAGAGGATTAGGGTTTTAGCTAAAAAGGGTACACCACATTTAGTTACATCACACGGTTGTAAGTAAACAGTAAGTACGGCGGTACATAATACATATTACATATACTCACGGCGCGGTACTGAAAAAAATAATAAATAAACAACAAATATCATTAAGTCACCACCAATCAATCAAATCATTAACACATCATATTTTAGAAATCATTCTTGCGGAAATTGAATCTCGGCGAACCCAATCTAGCCGCTTTTCCTCTTCGCCTCCACGGGAAAAATATTTACCCCTGAAGAAAAATGGTTAGTTGTTAAATAAATTTGATAGTTCCACCGATTGTCAATTGTTTAAGGAACCGAGGCTTTACCATTATAGCCCCCTCCACATAGGCTCTAACTGTAAATATACCATAATGAGGGATGTAATCTTGTGGGAGGGGGAGAGGGGGGGGGGTGGCAAATTTCTGCTGAGGCTAATTCGCTAATTCGCCAATTTTTTGATCGCAGTCAAATAGGGGGCAGGGGAACTAAAACAAGCAAAATTTTTTATTAGCAATTTTCATTTTGGTTCCAATTTCGGTCTAAAGTTTGATTCCAAAATTTTTTTTCAAACATATTAAAAGTCTATTCAAAATTGATGGATGTTATTAGAACTCACTAACTTGCTCCGAATTGAGGTCTCAGATCCTTGTCATAACAAGTTGAATTCGGCATTTTGTCCACCAGTTTCGAACACGAAGAACCCCCACTTGACGCTGTAGCAGAACTGCTCATTAGCAGAACAACAACCAGCCATTTGAAAGCTACGAATTCTGCCAAGCTCTTATTCGACATAAAGGATGTTGCTGTAATTTTTGGAACGAATTCGAATTCTGAGAATAGAAGCAGCCGTGCAAGCCGGCCCATTGTGCTAAAACAGGCGACGGTTTCTAAAAAATCAGTTCATCAACCAGCCACTCTAAGAAAAAAAATCAATAGTGTAACCATTACTATTCTGTTTATCACTTACTTGGCTAGTTATAATAGTTATAACTCAAACTGATGGTTATATTATAGCTACAATGGCTAGCTGCATACGAAAAGGTCGCGTGTAAAATGGGAGTTTGTTTAAGAGTGAAGCCATTAACCAAAAAGAGAGAAAAGAGTGAAATGACAGTGGAAAAATAAGTGGAATAATAATGGTAATAGAAGAACCAATGAATAACTGCCAGTCAATTCTATATTTTATTTTTTTTTACTTTTTCCCAACAAAAATTATTGACGAATCAAAATTCCAGTAATAATTTATACTCTGTGCGAAAGCAATGTTGGTTTACAAACTTTGGTTGAATAAAATTCTTTTTGATATAAATTTTGAGCAAAAGTAACAATTTAAAATTCGTAGAATAATCAATCACAAAGTATTAATTTGAGGCTATAAGTCAGAGCGGACTGTCTTGTCCCGTTAGAAATCCGATTGTCTTGAAATGATCTCGAACCATGATTGACATTTCATTCTATTTAAAACTTCACAATCATTAACGTGCAATCACCCAATAAACCCGAAGATTAGCCCAAATTTGCCCAAAGTTTTGATAGCCCATAAGCCACCTGCGCAGCGATCTAGCAAAAATGACCAAAATTGTGGGCACAAAATTACAACTGTGCAATTTTATGTAATAATGGAGTCCCGCTGTCTTGTAAAGACAGCAAAGCGACTATTTAAAGAAAATAAATCTCAAAACCCATTGAGATTTGAAACTGGGCAACAGAAAATCTGGAACCCATATGACTAGGTTTTATAGACCAGGGGGAGTTAATGGGTGCAAGAAATTTTACGGCTTTGTCGCAAAATAAATTATAAATCAAGCGTCTGTTTTGTTCACAATTTTTGTGAAATTTTGAAGCCCAGTTGACCAAGCATTGAAAGAACCCAAATACTAGCTGAACAAAGTCTAAATCCTACCCTTTTTACATGTTTGAGGTTGTGCTTTTATTTTGAAAGAAAGTCGTAAAGTGCCTGAGAGGCCGGGAAAGACGTCTGCGCAATAATATAGGAACAAATATTGTACTTTTGAAGATAAAACGTCTAAAAGAATACTACAAAATATAAATGGATATATCGTTGCTCAATCTCATTTTAACATGTACTTTGACCACTGAAAAATCAGATAAAAGGTATCAGATAAAAATAATATAACTATTTTCTCATGTTTTCCGAGAAAATTCCGCTCAAAAAACATAAATGGAAGTCACTCATAATTCCAATCGAATTTAACTCATTTCTTATAGCCTTTTAGTTTTGCAAAAGGGAAAACAAATAGGCAAAACAGTCAAATTTCAAGCGCATATTCAAGCGATACAAATTTTTGAACCACAAAAGTTACAAACTTTTATGGTTCTCTATTTTTTTAGAGATTAATTACGTGAATAATCTAATTAGTCGTTGCTATTCTGAACAAAATTTTGAAAAAATATAAATGATTGATAGAGTTTGAGAGTGGCAGAAATTCTAAACAGAACTCGCTTTAAGAACAAACAGCGATTCAATGCTTGATTCTAGGAAGCGTGATTCTGAATACTGCGTGGAGTTCAAAAATTTCCTTATCAAAGATAGACAGAATTTTTTTGACCAAAACTGCAGCAAATAACTTTTATTATCTCAAATAAGAAAAAAAAGGATAGAAGACGCAAAAGGTCAAAATTGATCAACCATTATTATGAAGTACCACAAAGCTCTAATTATACATGTTTTTGGACGAATTTGACTTCAATAATTATACAAAGTTTCAAAAAAATAGAATAATCATATATTTGTGTGTGGGGGGAGGGGAGTTTGTTATTATGATGTGTTCAGCAACTCATAGTTTAGAGAGTTCAAAAAAGCAAAAAAATCACCAAAAGTTCATCACACCAATTTTGGTAATATTATGAATGATTGAGGCAAATATAAGTGAATTTTTTCACTAATTAAGCGGCAAAGTTTTCAAAAAATGCTTCTAACATTCTAAGACAGAGTATCTGGTTCGGTTAATCCGGTGAAATTAATTAACTTCTACAGAAATAACTCCTGCAGAAACTAGCCGCTAATTTCTCTGAACTCATCGCCAAAGATTGAAGATTTTTGTTGTGACAATTGCCAACCAGCGACTCACTTATTTCCTTTCATTTCTTTCGTCAAACCTTCGACCCGAGTGTGAACAATTAACTGTTCACCGCATTTATCTCAACCTCTATCAATTTAGCGAACCCATTTCGATATTGAGAGTGGTATGAGTGATTTTGTTCAAAGTCGAAAGAACTTTCAAGGTCTCAAAAAAAGTGTAACCAAGAGTTATCACGTGCCCAAACAAAGTCACAAGAATTGTAACTTTCACAACGACAAGTTTGCTTCCGTTTGGATTCAAAGATATACATAAGCAAAACAAGAGTTGAAGCAGAACTTCATTAGTAATCAGACATATTGAAATGAACTTGTAATCATTTCTAGTAAGCCCAAAGAAAATCATAGGATATAAATTAGAATTAGAGTCAGCAAACGCACGCGGATTAGGAACAGCTCACATCAGACATTAGATTCTCTTTCAAGAGAGATACATAAGAATAAGATAGGCTAAGTTGTTGTATCCAAATAAACTAATCATGAAAAAAAAGCGGACAACCATTAGATAACCATCCTCCCTCAGTTTCTTTAAGTTGATTTAATAAAATTACTGACAGTTTGTTTAACCTGGGTCCCGGAACAAGAGTTATCTAGTGGGGGACCAAATATATGCCAGCTCCTTTTTGAGTCAAAGTTTTGAAAAACAAGGAGGGTGAAACCGTCAAACTAGGCAGCATTAATCGTCCCCTTTGTGATTCTAGGACTAAATGTAACGTTGTTTTTGGGTTTTTCCTTCTGTCTTATTGGTCGGCGGGGACGAAAAGTGGGAGTTTTTTGGGTTTTTCTATCCTCACATCTAGCATCAATCATCCGATTCGAAGACACCCAAACCAAGAACCAACGCTGCAAAGACAAAGACACAGCAAAGACCAAGTCACTTATTAATTTAACAAAGCCATGGACAAACGACAAGGCACCAAATATAAGTCTTCAACAATGACAGAAAACCTCGACAGAGTTTGAAAATTTCTAAAACAGTCAACCGCATTATTGCAACCAAGTAAAACAACGAAACTAACACATTTACAGAGAGACTTGGAAGAAAATTCCGCGAGGAGGAGCTCACAGGACTGGAACAAATAGCTCATACGACATTGTTGACCAAAAGCAGTTGTACCTGTCATACATGAATCAGAGAATTCAAAACCTGACAGATGACACCGTCAGACTTGACGAAGAAATCGAAAAATCTGAAGAATACGACGACAAGATAGGACAATGTGTTGACCTAATCAAACGATTTGTAATGTACAAAAGAGCCACAGCCAGAAGTTCAACACCAAGATTAGTAACTGGAGCGGTCATTACCAATTTGAAAACAAACAAAGCTGGAATCGCCAACATTTTATAGAAACCATACGGATTGGACGTCCTTCGTCGACCAATTCAATGGAGAAGTGACAAGCAGCAGCCAGTGACAAGCAACAAACAGACCGTCAAAAAATGCAGTATCTAAGAACATCAGCGAAAAATTTAACTTATCTGCAAATTACAGGCGCAAACTTCAGTACAGCATGCAACATCCTGAGGGACAGATGTGACAACAAACGTCTAATTTTACGTGCCAATGTTCATTTCACAGAAGTCGGTGGCAAATGCAAAGCCAAAGGCACTTGAAAGTCTCATGGAGACAGTGGAAGAACACATATTACCGCTTGGTAACTTTGGATAGCCTGTGGACAATCAGCACATCTCTTTCGTGTACCTCATTGCCGAGAAATTGCAAGCCGAAACAAGAAAATGTTGGGAACTTTCATCGACAAGAGAAAACACCAACGTCATTTTGATATGAAAAACTTCATGGAAGAAAGAAAACGCTCCTTTGAAGCAGCATTACATCAGTCAGTATCAACGATTTGACAAAAAGCCTACAAGCAGCCCACAACTTCGAAACTTTCATTCACATCATAGCCACATCATTGACTGCAACGTTTGAATGTTGCGACGAAAACTACAAAAAATATCAACGCCAAAGTTTCAAAGCACTTTCAGTACAGTTTTGAGCTCAGTTTATCAAGACAAAGGGACTCGGTTTCAACTGTCTACGCCCGGACATCGAAGTGAACAATGCAACGGTTCAACTTGCAAGAAGTGCACACGAAAGCAAAACAATCTTTTGCACTTGGAGGCCAATAACAACTCAAGCACAGCTTCAACTGCAACAGTTACAACTAGCAGCACGTCACCACAAGAAGCAAACAGTCAAGCGTCTAAAACAATTAGCAAAGGCAAAGAAAAAATTACAGCCGAAGAAAAATTGTTGAAAGAAGAAAAAGAAGTATTTCTTCCCAACGCAATTGTACCGTTGGACAACAATGGAAAAACAACTGAACTGAGAGCCATTCTAGACTCGGGATCCCAAAGCAACCTCATCACGCAAGATTCTCTACATTGCCTTGGATTGAAAAAAAAGCCGACGGCCGAGTTTTTTTTGACTCGGACTTCAAGAAGTCAGCAACAGCAAAAATCAGTAAAAGTGGTTCTGAAATCGGAGGATGAAGACTTTATCAGAATCAGAGCAACTGTCTTAACAAAATTGACCAGCAATCTGCCCTCGCATTATTTGAAAGTCAGTAGTTGGACAAATCTTTAATATCTCATTCTTGTGAACCCAAACCTCAATCAGCCATCCACCATAGATTTGATAATTGGAACAGGACACTATGAAGAGTTATTGATTGGAGACAACAGAATCAAGGAGCCTCAACAAAAAATTACCTACAGCCTATCTTGTTTAGTTTGGCTTGTGATCGGACGTGAGAGCCAACTTGAGAAAAAGAATACTGAACTTCAGTCTTTCTCTGAACCAGACAATTTACTGCATCTTTGGGAAATTGACAAACTTCCGAAAATAACACAGTGGATTTCAGAAGAACCGAAATGCGAAGATCACTTCAAAAACACCACCCGACGAAACTCAGAGGGAAAATTTGTTGTGAAATTCCATTTCATAGAAAAACCCCTGGGTGACTCGCACCAGCAAGCGAAAAGAATACTACGGATCCTCATATCCCGACTGGAGAAAAAAAAACCAGTTATAGACAATAGATAAACTCAGTTCATTCACGAATTCTTTCAACCTGGAGTCATGGAAAAAATTCCCAGAAATAAATTTCATATGACTGCCAAAAATTGTTTCTACTTGCCACATCATCGTGTCATCAAAGACGCCAAAAGCTAAACTAAACGAAAAGTGGCCTTCGGCGCCTCTACAAAGCCACCCATTGGAGTATCTTTAAGAGATCGTCTGATGGTAGGACCTCATTTTCAAAAAGATCTGTTTTTAGTTCTGATTCGTTTTTGGTTTCATCAAAAATACCTATCTGCTGACATTGCCAAGATGTACCGACAAGTTCAAAATGAAGAGAAACACGAGGATTTTCCCAGGGTTTTGTGGAAAAATCCAAATTACAAAAAGGTCAAAATTTATTGAGGTCAAAATAAAAATGACAACAGTGATCTATGGAATAGCATCATCTTCGTAACATTAAATTAGACCCCTCAAAGCCTTAGCTGACAGTTGCACCAACAGCAACCTCCGCCTTACAGTCAATAACAACATGCTTGTGGATGACTTGCTACCAAGAGCCTCAGATATAGAGCACGCAATTCAATTGCAGGACGAAATCATCGCAACACTGAAAACAAATTGTTTCGATATACGATAACTGACATCAAGCGTTTCATTACTTGTTGAATGATTGCCGTTCAGTTTTTCGAAACTTCAGACGAAACAAGAATCAACAGCAACGACTATACAGTCACAATCCATGGAAGAAAATGGTTCCCTGTTCCAGATCATTTCATTTTCACAGTTTGCATGGACAAAGATTTTACCAAAAAAATTGGAAAAAATTATTGGATGTCAAAGTTGTTTAACCCACTCTGATGGTCGTCACCATCAACACTTCAGTTGAAATCCTTCTTGCAATTTCTTTGGATGAACAATTTGACCTGGGACAAAACCCTATTGTAAAACATTCTAGAACACTACGGAAGATTTCGACATCAATTCAAAAAATTGGAAAAAGATCAAACTTGAATGAGAACTTTGCAGCAATTTTTGTCATCGTTGGAGCTCTATGTGTTTGTTAGCACCTCAACCACAATATATACCTTAGTTGTCTATGTGCCAAAGCAAATGGACGTCCGAGTGCACACACAAGTGCTAACAGCTATAACACGCTTTGCCCCAATCAAAACTTTACATGTTCCGTTTAAAGAACTCTGTGTAGCCTTTCTTGGAGCACAATTGTCTCAAGCAGTGAAAAAACCATCAATGACAGCCGTTTTCCCAATCCCAAAGTCTTTGCTTGGACGGGTTTACAGTTAACTTCGCCTGGATTAAAAATTTCCTTGGAAAATGGAAAAAATTTCGTTGATAACCGAGTTGCCAAAATTCAGAGCATCATTCCGTCAGAAAATTGGAAATTTTTTTACCAGCAGAAGAAAATCCAGCTGATTGCTCATCACGAAAAAATTCCTAGGAATATTTCCAAAATCATCAATTTTGGCGGAAAGGACCAAATTGGTTGCGTCAAGAGGAGCAGTTTTGGCCTTCATTGGGTATTACACCTCTTTTAAAAGCCTCAACAGACGCTTTAGTTGAAGTAAACTCATCTCCCCAACTATCCCTATTAATGAAACATCATCATCAGGACAACACGATATTAGATCTTATCAGCAGAGAGTCATCAATGCGTCAACTTGTAAGAGTCTTTGCTTAAGTCACACTATTCACTCAACAACTACAAGTACGATTAAAAAGAATGCCAAGCAGCAATGACAGTCAGTCGCAACCGGCCTTTGATGATTCAAATATTTAAAAAAAATCAAAACCGGAAGCCGTTTACAACAAGGAGCAGCACGGAATTGATCATCTAAATTCCTCTGACAAGGTCCAAGATCATCTACTACACATGATTATACCCCTAGGCCAACTTTTAAACAATTTGACAGGAAAAATAATCGTAACTAACTAACAGGACAACCCATGCGAAGATTCGGGTTTCTCCTTAAATATCCAGGACCCACCTCATCTGCAAAATATCAGCTGTCGCAACTCACCTAATCAATTTGATGAGGACGATTCCCAACAACAGCAGTCCCTTCTTCAGAGAAGTCATAAAGACCAATTCGTTCAGCCAAACTTTCATTGACGCAGTCCAGAAGCAGAAAATTTGCATCCGCAGCCTTCTTTCCCTGTCGAGCATGCAGATTCATAGAAATGGAGAACTGCACAACGTTTGAAACAATTTCATTCATTAACCACTGAAATCCAGTCAACACCGACAGAACTGGTTCCACCATCCCGCAATTTTCTTTCAATACCAAACAATCATCTTAAACTGTAAGGCTATTATAACCCAAATAAACAGCATAAACTAATCAAGGAGCACCATCTAAACGAAAGGCAACAAAAACTATCCTAATAAACGGAATACATATCACAGAAAGAATCTGTTTATGAACTACAGACGGATTTGTCAGCAAATCTTTCATCGCCGCCAACAAGCCTTCTATCAACAGTCAAGAAGAAGAAACAGGAAGAAACAGCTCGTTACAACATAAAGACAACATGTCATCAACTCTCCCCATTCAAACTCCGCTAAGCGAGAGTAGCCCGTTACAGCGTCATGCAACAACTTTTTCTGCCGGAATTCAGATATATCAAAGGATCAACAATACTGCAAGAATCAACCTCAAACCTACCAGTTGAAGTATCTAGCTAGCGCATCAAAAACAACTGTCGTATTCTCCGCCTCTCCCAATTCTTTGACGAAGACAAAAATGTCGTCTGCCTTGGTGGTCGTCATGCATATTACCCATATAGCATGGACAAAAAATTTCCCCATATTAATTCCGAAAACGTCTCTGCTAGTCGAGTTAATCATCTGAGGAAGTTACTTGAGAAAACTTCACAGTGGACCCAGGATGAGCATTTTTGCCCTACGACAAACCGTTTCGATTCTTAGAGGAATTGTCAGTATTAAGAAAGTTATCTGCAACTGCTCGTCCTGCATACAATATAACGCCCTCATACGCCAGCCATTAATGGGAGATCAGCAGTAGAAGGCATAGTCGAATCTTTTGCCTTCCAGTTCATTTGGATGGATATTCGTGGACCATTTCATTCCAAAAAAGCTTCACCGAGACTATATTCATTCTTTTCACCACAAAGACAATACACTTAGAGCCAGTGAAAATCTAACTAAAGAAGATTGCCTCGATACCCTCAAGATATGCACAATAAGACGCGGTACTCCCCAAGCCATTTATTGTGGCAATTCAACATTTTTCTCTGGAGCCCGAAGGGAATTCGGATTCAGACGACTTCTTCGAGATGAAGAGTTTAAGCATCGCATTATGCAAGCCAAAAACATTTTGATTGGTTGAAAATACCATCCAGAACGCCACTTTTTGGAAAACTATGGGGGCAGCTGTTAATTCAATGAAGCGCCATCTTTACAGATTAGTTGGAACAACTAAGTTATCATGCACCGCTTTCACAATTTCTGACAATTTCGTTGTCACAACATTGGAGAAACATTGACAAAATGATTCGTCAGTTCTGGAATAAATGAAGTGAGGAAAATATATCCTCTTTGCAGCAGCGGAACAAATGGAGAACAGACAACGTACAACCAGCAATGGACGATATTACGTTATTTTGATCATCAAAGAGGATAACCCTCCCCTAATGTTTTGGCCGCTTGCCCGTATAGCAGACATTTTGCGGTAATGACAACACTGTTCGTGTTGTTCAAGTGATAACAAAAACTCGAGTTTACATCGGACCTGTCACTCGCCTAATACTCCTTCATCGAGAAGCAGAAGCTTGTGGAGCAGGTTAGTAGATTTAGCATTGAGAAAAACCAACGATTCTCAATTAGTTCGATCACACATTCGACAATATGCACCGAATCAGTTTTCTATGATATTGGTATCCTTTCTGACATTTTTTACAGCAAAAATTGGCGTCAATTGGGTTCTTTTTCCTGTTTTTTTTCCTCGGACAAATCTTGAGGATGCACGTTCAAAATTTAAAGAAAAACGTTCACTTTTGTTACTTTACTCAACCATTTACTGAATTCTTTAAATCGAGTTTTTTTGGTTAAATATAGTGTACTTGAAACATTGAAATTAAATGTAGACTTTGGTATCGGATCTCAGTTTTTTAATATCTCAAAACTAAGCCATTTTGCTTCAGCCCTAATTCTTACAAATAGAAAGCTTTCGGAAACTCTTTGGCCTTGAAACAATTCTTGATTTCGCTCATTGCATTTCATAGATCACGCTAATAGCTCTTTTTTATCAATTAAAAATGAACACTCTTTACTCCTGCTCGTCACTTAACATGGTGCCAGAAATGAATAAAGTCTGTTTGATAATAATTGCACAAAAAACAACTGGATTATCATGCGACTTTTTAAGAAAGTCTTGTTTTTTATGGAATTTAGAGTCTAAATTAGAACTTAAGTAATTGGTTGTAAAATTTCGAAATAAATTTATAAGCTCGTTAAAACCGTTCTTGCGAAAAACAGTGGCGGTTTTAAAAAGAGGATGTTTCCCACTTTCCGACGTCAGACATCAGTGTAAGATAATGATTACCGTGGCGTGAAATCAGAGAAGTGACGTTTTGTGATTTACACGCCAATAATTGAGAGTTTAAACTTCGGCCTCCTTGAAACGGTCTGTTTGAGGATGAGTACTCAATCAACCATTGATTCCGATTGACCTTAGAATGACCAAAATTGGCTGCCTTGATCGTATCAAATAATGTTTTAATTTTCAGGCGCAAAAAAAATTTTGTTTGCAAAGGTGGGAAATAGCCTTTTTCAAAAGTCGCTCAAATCAAATAAAAAACAAGAAATTATTATTAGTCAGAATTTTTTTAAACAATTTGTTTTCACTAGGTCTCAATTGTCAATTTTATCAATATTACGTATTTATTATCCGTCTTAGTGCCTATTCTGCACAAAATTGGAGTATTGAATTAAACCCAGGGCCAGCTCAAAATAAAAAATTGAAAACAAAAGATCAGCATTAAAGAAAAAAGAACAGAACGGAAGATGGTCTCAAGTTCTGGTACCTGAATTGTAGAAACCTGAATAATAAAAACAAAAGAATTTCAAGTTTTTTGACAGTTCTTGACCAGTTGTCTCTCCTAAATGTTCCCGAAACATGGATAGAAAATAAGAATACTATTTCAGTTTTTTTTATGCAGTAGTCATTTTTTTATTCATCAGGTGAGATCATTAGTAACTAAATTGGAAAGAGGGGGAGGTGTAGACATATGGATACCCGAGCAGTTTTTCTTAAAAATAAGAAACAACTTGAACACTATCAACTGGACCTTTTTCGAATTCTTATGGATAGAAGTAACTGAGACTCAGAAAGAAAACTGCTCATAATCGTGGCGTTTTGTTCCAATCTAAATATTTCAAAAATTTTCCATGATGAAATGACATTAGAAATTTCAAATGTTCATTCTAGCACTGGCAATCTAATTTTGTTTGGAGATTAAAACATAAATATACCGAAAGAAACAGTGAAACAAATACTAAACAACTTCATTGCAGAGAAAAGGCTTCATTACCTGAACGCCAAAAAAGCAACACGGACTAATGAAGGAAAATTTTCTTTAATCGACCACTGCTTTATTACTATGAATTTTTGAAACAGATATAATGAAGTTCAAACTTGAAAATGATCATTTCATTATTGTATATCAATCATCATTGAATTAAGAATTTAAACAGCGAAAGAAGGAATATTTATTGCGAGATCAAAGAAGATACACAAAATGTAAGTTTAATCGTGATATTGCTTTACAAGATTGACCACTAGTGTACAAAAAAATTGCAGCAAATGTAGTTGTTCATAAAATCATTGAAATTTTCCGAAAATGTATTAAATAGGCGCGCACTTTTGAAAACTAAAGAAATGAAAAATGGATGTCAAAAGAATTACGTGGTCTCATTAATGAAAAGCATTGTGTGTTCAATAAATTGAAAAAATATCCGAATCAATTGCTCTTTAACAGTTTTGAAGTACTGAACGACAATGTAAATAGAAATTTAGTAAAACATCAGAAGATAATGCAAAACAGTTTTTGAGAATCTCCCAACTTCAAAAAAACATTGGAAGTTAATCAAACAAACAGACAAAAAAAATGCGAAGCTGAAAGAGGACCATAACGTAATATCAGATTAAAAACAGCACTGCAAACTGTTTGAAAAAATATTTGCTCGTTTGGACTTTACAACGGCAAAATAATTGCCCATAAGGTGCTTTTTTTTAATTTTAAAGGAAAAGAATTCAATTTTAGGGCGGTCACCTGCAGAGAACTATACAAAGTTATTGACCAATTACCAACACAAAATTCAGCTGGACCAGGGTATATACCATTCTGGGCATTGAAAGATTGTAAGGTGTCCCTTGGAACCCATTTACAGTTTGATACCAACGAGTGCATAAACGCAAACACATTCCTTCATATTTTGAAAGAAGCCTATGTCACTCCTGTCTATAAGAAAGGCAACAGACATAACCCTGAAAAACTATCGATCATTTCAGGTTACTGCAACTTGAAATAGTTCTCCTGGATCAAATGTTGGAACATTTAGATATGAATAAATAAATAAACACAAGTCAATTTGGTTTCCAAAAACAGAAGTAACTCAATGTCTACTGACATTTTCATTCAAAAATTTGAAAAATATGGTTTTGGAGAAAATGCAAGATCCTTAATGAATTGGTTTCTAATCGATAGGAAACAGTGTGTTGGAAACGGAATAGCTATATCCGACTGGACAATTATAAATCGCGGTGTTCCACAAGGTACTGCACTATAACCAATAGTATTCATACTTTTTGAAATTGACTTAGGTGAGAAAATAGGGAAAATCTCAAAAATCATAGCATTTTTATGTCATAAAAAACAAACAGTGTTCAGAAGAAAATCAAAGAATATTAATGGAAACTGAACAACATATGAAACAAAACAAGTTAATTTTAAATGAAAGGAAAACAGGAAAAATAAATTCAAAAAACAAAAATCACTAACTGTCAACTGCGTTGGATATAAAAACCATTCACTGAAACGAACAGAAGAATGCAGATATTTAGGGTGATGTTCTTGACAAAGAGCATACCAAAAACAACTTAATAATGTGATTATCAAAACGAATTTAGCTATCGGATCAATTTATTTGGTACGCAATCAAATACATTTAAAAGCTCAAATTAGGCTCTTTAGATAATTTGTTTTGTCCCATTTAAAAATTGATGCGATAATTTTTCAAAGTTTGCCATCCTACTCAATTGACTGAATAAACAAAATAATTAAATGAGGCATAAAGTATTGCTTTTTTCAAACCAAGTTTGACACTGCTCATGAACTACTTCTTGAATATAAAAAACTTCCGACAGAATTCAAATAACCAAAAATTTCATTAAATAGACTTTTCTTTATTGTCCAACAAACAAAGATACAAGATCCTAATAATTTCAGAATAATCGGAGATGTTGAAATTAAAGTAAATAATCGTATATATGATTTTTCTCTCACGACAAAATAGAAATAAAATTGGAGTCAAAATTCATTTATAAGAAACTTTGGTCGTAATTGGAATAAACTTCCAAGAGTTCTAAGAAAGGAAAACTCAAAGACAAAATTTTTTAAAAAATTAAAAGAAGGATGCAAATTAAAAGACTCAAACGAGTTTCAATGGCAAAAGAAATTGAAGGCTTTAAAGTTTCTTTGCATAAAATAATTCACAAAAACTAGCAACTGAACTTTATTTTATTGAATAAAATTTTGAACAAATTTTTCTAATCTAATATTGAACAACCTTTGTTTATATTTTATATTTATAAAAAATAAACAAAGGAAAGATGTAGTTTGTTTGATTTATAATATTACAACATGTAAATTTAACCTTTTGGTTGTTTGAATTTTTTGTTTGAAATTTGAAATAAAGTGGTCATGGTCACCAGAAATGAGCGAAAATGCTCATAAAATAACGTTAATGAAAATTGGGGAATATTAAGAAAAACAACAGCTGAGAACAAGCCGCTGTAGCCTGATGCTGTTTCTCGGCCTTCACACAGAAACCTCATTAATAGTATTTTGCAACCATTTCTTCCATAATATCTTCGGCAAAAACAGCTAAAAATTTTAATTATCTCCTGGCCACCTATATCGTAAAACGTATAAAATAATTGTTTGCTTACTGGATAATTATTGTTAAAGAGTAATTATAATATTTCCTTGACATCAAAAATTTCAAATCGAAACTCAAAAAAATATTGGTCATGTACTCCTAGCGATTTTCGGCAATGAAGCAAACGCGTAAATTCGAATGAAAGTAAACACATCACAAAAATAAACCGTCACAATAAAATATGAAATGTCACAAAGGTGTGTAGTTGGATAGAAATAAACTTATATATCGTCATAAGTATATTTTTAAAACATAGGTTCGAGTGGAAACGCTTTATGATGCTTGTAAATTGATGTTTACTACAACTGTTTAACCTTTAGGTTAGTTTACATGCTTTTCAATAACTTTGTTGTATAACTTTTTCACTGTTCTCTAATCATTGGAGTTGTTTTATCTCTCGCGACAAAAATATGGTAGTTCATAGACATGTTATACAAAAATGAGGCTATTTGTTTTCAAAACTTATTTTCTACTTCACTTTTTTTGAAATTCTCCTGTTTCGCTCTCTCAGTTTCTCCTGGGATTGGTTGTCGGCAGCACTACCGGTTAGTACACAGCATTGATTATTGGTTGAAAAACAATATGATTATGAGTAGGTAACTTCTATAAATTGATCTTACCTTGTTTATATAGAAATTTTCTCTTTTCACAAAATCTTCTCTAACTAGAATCAGAATTTCTAACTTATATAGTTAAATAACTATAAACTATATCAAACTTGCTTATATACCCTAGTCGATACCGGATGGATATCTTGCAAGATCTTGCAAGATGAATGGTTATCTTGCAAGATTCTTGCAAGACGATGGCTATCTTGCAAGATCTTGCAAGAATCTTGCAAGATAACCATTCGATTCCGACTGGGGTAGTCGTTGTTGTCAGTTGATTGTCCAGTAACCTAGCGTAACAGAGTCACACACACACACAACACACACAAACACAAGCACAAAAACACACACACGAACACATACACACATATATACAAACATAAACACAGGCAAACATATATATATATATATATATATATATATATATATATATATATATATATATATATATATATAGAAAGTTCAATTTTCAGGAGGGAAAATAAATGTAAGCATTCAATTAACGTCTACCTAGTTTAGGACGCCTTAGCAAATTCGTTTGAAAATTTTTTCCTATAATTCTTTCTCAACAGATTGATTTTTTATTACCTATGCTAATTGTACTGTGAGCAAACGAAATGGCAGTTCAGTACTTTAACCTGCTTCAGGGCCCCAATGAAAGATTTTTCTGAAAATCCGCATGAAATGATCGAAGTTTAATTGAAACTCTTTTTACAGGCAAAACAAGAAAGTCGTTCACATCTGAAGTTTCGCGCCTAAAATTTGATCAATTAATATTGTCTTAGTAGCAATTGCATGGAGTCCATAAAATAAGTATCTGCAAATTTGTTTAAAAGTGTCATATATTTCCTGTTTAATGAGGAACTTTTTTTCAGGCAATTTGAATCTCCCATCAGACGAAGAAATTTGCGGTTCGCTTTGGCTTATAATACTAATTAGTGCAACTGAATCTTATTTTTTTTTCTCATTTTCTTGAGGAAAATTCAGAACTCGTAGTTTGTAGGTTCTTGGAACGAAAAAATATGATTTCATTGCGAAGTATTTACTTCTTTGTGGTTGGCGAAAAAGCAATTTTATTGTAACAGTTTTGCCGATTGTTTTTTGCAATTTATTACGTAATTATTTTTTCCCACTCATCGATATGGTATGATGTTTTAGGTTGGTATGTTTGACTTTTGAACCTCACGCACTCCTGGGAAAACCTTTCTTTTGCTTGGCTTTTTTATGATCCTATCGTAACTCTGTGACTATAAGTTAGTGAACTGAAAACTTATCAATGTTCCATATATAAGTTGCAGTTTTAAATTTTAACACAAACAAAAATATCACATTTGTTTAACTATATTTGTCAATGAATATCAATAAAATTGCACGTTTAAATGAAAACTTCTCCGGTAAGTGCATTTGAAGTTTCTACAAAAAGACCGCGATAATAATTTTTTGCCACAATATTATTGGAACAACTTTTATGGAAGAAAATTAGCATAAGGAAAATTTACGGGTTCTAAATTGAACAAACCGAAAGGTTTTAACGTTATAAAACCAAACATGCCGAACACTCCCTACGTATAAACCTAATGATATGGACGAAACCGACAATTCCGAAGCCTTCTTACGTTTGAAACCGAACGTACTGAAATATGGCAACAATTTTTTTTTGTCGTTTTTCGGCCTTCTGAACAGGGGGGGGGGGGGGTATAAATTTCATGTCTAGCAAGAAGATCCTATGATCGGTCTCCAGTATGTCCTGAATTCAGTCTGATCATTGCAATTTCTGATTTTGCAAGATATTTACATTAAATTCATCATAACATTTTGTTATAGAGATTAACTGAAGATTAAGTGTAACTTCTTACCAGGAGGTCAAAACAGCAGCTTCTTGATGCTATTACAAATTTGAACGAACAAATTTTTGAATTTGGTTGAATTTATTAAATCTAGAAGGAGGAGCTAACTTGTTATAACTTAAGTAAAGGGTGTTTGATAAAAAAAAGCATTCTTCGTTCACTTAATAAATGCAAAGGTACACTTATAACAAAATAAGTTAATATGTTAAAAATCAGCACAGAGTTGTTCTAACTTTATGGTTTATAGTCAAACAGGCCAATTGAACAAAAGCTGTGTACGCTAGCGCATAGCGTACAGCCAAAAGGCTTACGTTTTTTTGACAGGACCATGATTAGTCATAAAGTCACAGAAATTGTATAAACTAAGAGCTGTTGTTTAAAAATCTTGACAGATCGCATCATTACGACCCAGCGCCTCTACTATTAGATTTGGGTTACGATTGCGCCAATTTTTCTAGTGTATTACTATAACTATTAATTATTATTGCGACATCTATCATTTTTAAGTATAGTATTAACAAGGCGGCTCGGTAATGTGCGATGGCACATAAGGTTCCGACCCCACCCATCCAAAATTTTGACATAATTGTCTACCAAATGAGGAACAGATAGAAAGACCCAAAAATTATTTTTTGGGAATCCCAAAAAACCCAAAAAAGCCCAAGTACTTTTCAAAAAAATTGTATGTGAACAATAAGATTCAAAAGCAAATAACTCAGTGGGAGTAACATTGAAAAATTAGATTGCTGTGATATGCCGATATTCAGAAAGCGAGTCAAGACGAACAGCAAAATCAAACAACAACAACAACAACAACAACAACAGCAACAACAACAACAACAACAACAACAACAACAACAACAACAACAACAACAACAACAACAACAACAACAACAACAACAACAACAACAACAACAACAACAACAACAACAACAACAACAACAACAACAACAACAACAACAACAACAACAACAACAACAACAACAACAACAACAACAACAACAACAACAACAACAACAACAACAACAACAACAACAACAACAACAACAACAACAACAACAACAACAACAACAACAACAACAACAAACATACAAACTTTAATTACATCAAAAATTTTATGTCCGTTATAAAAAACAAAATTTAATAACAAAGTCAACATACCGTCAGATAAACCTAAAACTAAACAAAATAAATTAAAAATTACCAGAAAAGATATGAGACAGTTCATAAGAATGTTTGGTAACAATTAGACAAAAAGAACAAAAACAGTAAAGTTAAAAAATTCGCTTATTTTTTAAAACAATTATCTTCAAAGTAATGAAAACCATTTGAAATCAAGTAAGATATACCAAAGGTTTAAAACTACCAATGTTTCTTTAGAAGGGCATTAGGACCTGTCCTCATTCATTTTTTTAAGCGGCTGAAAAGAACAACAAAAAAACAACAAACAGAAATTCAATTGAAAATTGCCAGAAAATGCTCCCAAAACCGTCAACCCATATTTTGGCCCTCAAAATATATTCGATTGCGCCTTCTTAAAACACCGATAATGTAGTTTGTGGCCATTTATTAGTAAGACTAGGTAACAAGTGGACAAAAAAGAGGAAAGGGCAAATAAATAATTTCGAAAAAAAATTATATCCAAAGTCATGCAAGACATTAATTACAAAATGAATTATTTAAATAGGGTCGTTTATTCATCCAAATGAAACTTTTGAGACCTGCAATTATCCAGAAAATGTCTTGCGTCTACGAAAAGAACGTCAAATGTGACAAAAATGAATATAATTTACTTTTTTGTGAAAATCGGTGTCGAAGTCAGTAAGGTCATAACGCATTCTTTAAAAAATAGATTTTGGGACGTAAATTCCTTTCTTCAATATCATTTGACACCCATAATGTCATAATTGACCTGTAATTAACGAGATTAGGTAACAAAATGAAAAATAAAAAGAACAAACTTATAAAGAACGAAGTTATAAAGTTTTTTTTCAGTTTTGGAAAACGATTGTTTTCAAAGTCACGAAAGCCATCAGCTATCTTTTAATATCAGAACATCGGCTCATCTATTCTTCCATGAAAAACCAGTGAAAAATATAAGTATACTAGAAATTTCGTACGACCGAAACGACAAAGTAAAAAAGACAGTTAGAGACAAAATTAAAAAACTCAATGAATTTTTCAAAGAAAGAAGTGTCGAGGGCGTTAAAACGATAATCTATATCTTTCAAGATTTTCATATGTGCAATTGTGTTTTATTTTGAACGCTAATAATGTGATAAGAGAACTGTCAAAAATGCGATAATGTGACTAGAAACGTGAAAAAATGGCAAAAATCTAAACACAAAAAAAGTCTGAAATCTAGTAGTATCCAAGCCAGAAAACAAAAATTTCAGGCTTAAAACCGCAATCAAGACTAAATTTTAAATCAGTAGAATGAAAAAGCATTCTTTCTTTGCGGACACTAAGCTACAAGTTGACCAAATTAAGAAAAAAATAGAGGAAATGTTCATTAAACCCTTATTTATTTAGAAATCAATAATTTTTTAAAGTCGAAACGAACAGAAACTTTTAAGGGAAAAATTAAATGCGTTAGCTTGGATTTGCTTAGGAAACCAATTGGACCTCTCACTTCTGAGCTTTGATTTGATATGTTCTGTTCTTTATTATTAAAAAAAGGGTCTTTTTTCCAAAAGAGACCGACTGATTACAATCCGAATTCCTTTTGAATTGTAACAGTCCAAGATTGTCCAAAACTAGCCCTGCTATTGCTTATCGTCCGTTAGGAACAATTGATTCTGCGTTTTTGATAATCAACGAGTAAAGTTAGCAAAAAACGGCAAAGTTTTAATAACAGAGCACTCTCAGCGGAAGTTGAAGTAGGAATAACCCCCTTCTGAGTCTACAAAGATATTATTAGTGTTGTTTGGGGGTGTAATTATTGGGGACTAAAGTGGCTTATTTCGTGCTGTTTTTGACAAAAAAGGCTGAATTTTGAAATATTTATCCAGAGTTTTTGATCAAAAAATTAAATCAGAATAATCAAAAATGCTTGTTTTTCTTTAAAATTAAAATCAAATTCCTAAAAGTTTCAATAAATTTTAGCCAGGAAAATGTGAATAAAAACAACGTGAATTCACTCTACTTTTCTCAGAAGTTTAAACCTCGATAACTCCCTGTAGAAAACGAAAATTAAAAAAATCTTTTCAATTCCAAATTCTATGCTGGACGAGCTTTCTAATGATACCAGTTTCAACTCTCTGCGATGAATATATCGATCGGCGAAAATTGACTGAACAAAAAAAGAACCCATTTGAGTATATATTTCCTCCCCCCTCAAGAGGGGTCGGAATAATTATAATGTATTATTATAGTATATTTTACTATAATCTTTTGTATAATTGATAATAAAGCATTAATTACTATTGCAACATCTATCACAGTAAAAATAACTATAATATATTATTATAGTTTATTTTACTATGTTCTATTATAATGTATTAAATACTAGTGCGCCATCTTCCATTGTAAAGTATGAACTTACTTTTAATATATTATTATAGAGTAATTTACTAGAATCTATAGTAAAATTGTTCATGATTTATTAATTACTATTGCGCCATCTATCTTAGTAAAGGATAATAGTAATTATAGTGTATTATCATAGTAAAATTTACTATAATCTATTGTATAATACTATAAATCAAATAGTAATCATATCCCTTTAGGGCCCTTTTTATATGTATTATGATAAGCTTAGTGGATTTAAGTGGGGGGGGGGGGGGGGGGGGGATTCAACCAAATGGTCTATTTCATTTCTGTCAGGGAGCTGGCTCGTAATGATAGTCTATTTGAATTTAAATGTTCAAAATGGTACTAGGTGGAATGATTAATATGAATTGACAATAAGTGTTTAATTTTTGGTTTAAAATCGATTGTGAAATTTACAACTTTTTGCCTGAAAAAAAATTCAGGTAAACACTATGCTTTGATTTTCTTGTGAATCATGTTGTGATTTCGGACCTTTATCAATAATATTGATCAGTTTTTGCGTATTAATTATTCTAAGACGGTAAGAGGTATATACATTACCTACTGTGAAAAACTTTCCAGTCTAGACTAGTCTAGAATGAAAAAAGATAACAAACAAAAGGTTAACGATTTACTCTCAGTTTAACAGCAGACAAGCAGACATTCTTTTCGACGATCAGAAAATTTTTATATTTTGGCGGCTGGCTTGCACTGTATGTTTCTATTAACGCGCAACTGTTCTTTACAGGTTAGAACAGCTGGTTTAGTCGAACTTGCCAGCGTAGTATCATAAGTAATGGTTACGAGACTCTACTTGAAGCCCCTGAGAACTTATGTTTATCGAGAACCTCAAAGTGGTTCGAAATATTAATTAAAACACTCACGTTGACATTTTAAAATGCTCAAAGTCTGCAGTGCCAGAAGCTAAAATGCAAGAAGTTGCTACTTAGCCAGAAGTTGACTTCCGTTGACTTTCGTCATTTTAAAACGTCCGCGTTTTGTCTAGTGACTCTGCAGAAGTCACTTCGAAACTCTGACTTAATATCTCGAACCGCTTCGCGGTTCTCGATAAACGCCAGAAGTTCTCAGTGACTTCAAACAGACTCACTTAAATATTACCTAAAAAAGGAAATGCGTACGTTTTAAATGGACGAAACCCAACGGAAGTCAACTTCTGGATAAGTAGGAACTTCTGGCATTTTATTTTTGGACACCGCAAGGACTTTGCATGTGAAAAATAAAAGTTCTTTAATTGCAGTCGATCCATCAAATGGACAAGTGCACCTAATGAAAAAAAATCTGTACGTTTTTAGTGAGCACCAGTAATTTAACTAATAAATGAGGTGAGCTAAGATCACAAGTTTTAACAAAAGAACTGAGATCCACTTTAAAATTGGCGACACACACTCGATTTTGAGGGAAATTTCAGCATATCATCTGATATGCATGAAAAAAATCTTTTGTAATCAGCTCAATTTTCACAAAAGTAGGAAACACTTACAGAAATTTCCCAAAAGGATTGCTTTTTTTTTAATTTACTTCTTTTTGAATTAATTTAAATTTTAATTCAGGTAAAAATCTTTTGCTTTCCTTGTGAATCATGTTGTGATTGCGGATCTTTGTCAATAATATTGATCAGTTATTGCATATTGAATAGTCTAGGATGGTAAGAGGTACATACTTTACTTACTGTGAAAGACTTTCTAGTCTACCCTAGTCTAAAATGAAAAAAGATGAAAAGATGACAAACAAAAGCGTAACGATTTACTCTCAGTTTAACAGCAGACAAGCAGATATTCTTTTCAACAATCAGAAAATTTTCATATTTTGGCGGCTGGCTTGCACTGTATGTTTCTATTAACGCGCAACTGTTCTTTACAGGTTAGAACATCTGGTTTAGTCCAACTTGCCAGCGTAGTATCATAAGTAATGATTACGAGACTCTACTTGAAGTCACTTAGAAACTATGGGGTTTATCACGAACCGCAAAGTGGTTCGAAATGTTAGATGAAACACTCACGTGCACTTTTTAAAATGCCCAAAGTCTGCAGTGCCAGAAGTTAATATGCCAGAATTTGCTACTTAGCCAGAAGTTGACTTCCGTTGACTTTCGTCATTTTAAAACGGGCGCGTTTTGTGTAGTGACTCTGCAGAAGTCACTTCGAAACTCTGACTTAATATCTCGAACCGCTTCGCGGTTCTCGATAAACGCCAGAAGTTGACGCCTCAGTGACTTCAAGCAGACTCACTTAAATATTACCTAAAAGAGGAAATGCGTACGTTTTGAATGGACGAAACCCAACGGAAGTCAGCTTCTGGATAAGTAGGAACTTCTGGCATTTTATTCTTGGACACACCACAAGGACTTTCGGCATTCAAAAACTGCACGTGAAAAACAAAAGTTCTTTAATTGAAGTCGATCCATCATATGGACAAGTGTACCTACAGAAAAAATCTGTACGGTTTTTTTTAAGTTTTTAGTGAGCACCAGTAATTTAACTAATAAATGAGGTGAGCTAAGATCACATGTTTTAACAAAAGAACTGAGATCCACTTTGAAATTAGCGACACACACTCGATTTTGAGGGAAATTTCAGCATTTCATCTGATATGCATGAAAAAAAATCTTTCTAATCAGCTCACGTTTCACAAAAGTAGGAAACACTTGCAGAAATTCCCCAAAAATATTGCTTTTTTATTTAATTTATTTCTTTTCGAATTATTTTAAATTTTAATTCAGGTAAAAATCTTTTGCTTTCCTTGTGAACCATGTTGTGATTTCGGATCTTTGTCAATAATATTGATCAGTTATTGCGCATTGAATAGTCTAGGATGGTAAGAGGTACATACATTACTTACTGTGAAAGACTTTCTAGTCTAGACTAGTCTAAAATGAAAAAAGGTGAAAAGATGACAAACAAAAGCTTAACGATATACTCTCAGTTTAACAGCAGACAAGCAGATATTCTTTTCAACAATCAGAAAGTTTTCATATTTTGGCAACTGGTTTGCACTGTATGTTTCTATTAACGCGCAACTGTTCTTTACAGGTTAGAACAGCTGGTTTAGTCCAACTTGCCAGCGTAGTATCATAAGTAATGATTATGAGATTCTACTTGAAGTCACTTAGAAACTATGGCGTTTATCACGAATCGCAAAGTGGTTCGAAATATTAAATGAAACACTCACGTGCACTTTTTATAATGCCCAAAGTCTGCAGTGCCAGAAGTTAAAATGCCAGAATTCGCTACTTAGCCAGAAGTTGACTTCCGTTGACTTTCGTCATTTTAAAACGGGCGCGTTTTGTGTAGTGACTCTGCAGAAGTCACTTCGAAACTCTGACTTAATATCTCGAACCGCTTCGCGGTTCTCGATAAACGCCAGAAGTTCTCAGTGACTTCAAGCAGACTCGCTTAAATATTACCTAAAAGAGGAAATGCGTACGTTTTAAATGGACGAAACCCAACGGAAGTCAACTTCTGGATAAGTAGGAACTTCTGGCATTTTATTTTTGGACACCGCAAGGACTTTTGGCATTCAAAAACTGCACGTGAAAAACAAAAGTTCTTTAATTGAAGTCGATCCATCATATGGACAAGTGTACCTAAAGAAAAAAATCTGTACGGTTTTTTTTAAGTTTTTAGTGAGCACCAGTAATTTAACTAATCAACGAGGTCAGCTAAGATCACAGGTTTTAACAACAGAACTGATATCCACTTTAAAATTAGCGCCACACACTAGATTTTGAGGGACATTTCAGCATTTCATCTGATATGTATGGAAAAAATGGTTCTAATCAGCTCACGTCTCACAAAAGTAGGAAAAACTTACCGAAATTCCCGAAAATATTGTACAATCAAGCAATTCTTTATCTGGGTTACATAAACGACAAAAAATCATTCAGAGATACTTCACACTCGAGGATACCCGCCGACCTCTTTTTGCTTTTTAAATTGACTGCGTTGAATCCTTCTGTAAAAACTCCAAAAATTATTTAAGATCCCACAATTTTTGGGTTTTCACTCATCAACGTTATTATCAGATAATTTTTTGTCATTGACCTTGCGCTGCCTCTCCGTTACGAAAATTAGAGATATGAGAGAGGATGCTTTTGGAGTTACGATTTGCCTTCACATTAAGAAACCGATCATTTATGTTTCCTTAGATTTTCCCCAGGAACATTTTTCCTCGTTCTAGCTCTAACTGATTGTTGTCATCTGCTATCTCTGCTTCGTATACTAACTCAACTGGAAGAGTTAACTCTCTGGGTAGATCTGCAAGTTTTTTTTCAGTGTTCTTACAGAAGAGGTTGTTGGAGGGTAGACTCAATGCCTATTTGTGATATTACGTAATAACGTCTTAATGATTGCGTTTTGTTGTTCCGACCCCTCTTGAGGGGCGAGGAACTATATACTCAACTGGTTTTTTTTGTTCAGACAATTTTGACCAAGCGATTTATTCGTTATACAGTGTTGTGAGTGGAATCATTAAAAAACGCGTCCAGCGTAGAATATGGAATTAAAAATATGTTTTTAATCTCGTTTTCTAGAGCGAGTGGTCGTGGTTTAAATTTTGTGAAAATTAGACCGACTTGCGTTTATATTTTGTTCTTATTTTAGGGAATATTTGCTTAAAATTTCAACAATTTTGCTAAAATATGTAAATATTGATAGCGATAGTACTGTTGACTCTTTTAAAGACAAAAAAATATTGTTGACTATTTTGATTTGATTTTTTTAAATAAAATTTTTGCTAAATATCTCAAAATTCATCCCTTTCGTCAAAAATTGCACAAAACAAGCTTCTATAGTTCACTTTGTTTAAATTTGCCGGAAGTACGCAGCCAAAAACAAATAACAAAACCTTTGTAAATTACAAAGGGATATATTCCTATTTCCATTTCCATTGAGAGTAGTCTGGAATGAAAATTTTGACGTTTTTTGCTATCTTTACTTGTTATTATCAAAAACGCAGCATTTAGTTTTGATCTTTTAGCTAACAAAACATCTAGATACAAAACATTCAAAACAATTGAGTGTCCCTAATGGACAAACGGCAATGGAGGGGCTGGTTTATATCCAATCTTGGTCTGTTATAATCCAAATAATATTCGGATTGAAATCAGTCGGTCTTTTTAAAAAAAGTTCTATCTCTTTAACTAATCAAGGAACAGAAAAATTCAAATCAAATCACAGTGTCGAGTGGTTCAATTGACTTCTTAGAAATTACCAATTTAATGTGTTTAGTTTCTTTAGTTGAAAGATTATGATCGTTTTGACTTAAAATGTTTTATTTTTAATTAAACAATGACTTGTCGAACTTTGCCACTATTTTCCTCTTAATTGGGTCAACTTATAGCTTAGTCTCTTATGCTTTTCTGGCTCTGATACTACTAGATTTCACAATTTTTAAATTTATTTTTAGGCATTGGCCCCTTTTTCAAGCGTTTCCTCGTTTATCACATCATCACTTTATAAAAAAATTGACATATTTTATTATTGGCGTTCAAATAAGGCACAATTGAACATATGAAAGTCTCTAAAGGCATAGATTATGGTTTTAACAGCTTCGACTCCCCTTTCTCGAAGAATTTAATTGAATTTTTTACATGTTTTAACTCCCGTTTTTACTTTGTCGTTATAGTCGCATGAAGTTTCCTGGATAATGACAGGTATCATTGGTTATTTATGGTGGAATAAATGAGCCCATAATCTGATTTGAGTAGATAGCTGATGGCCTTCATGACTTAAAAAAAAACTTTCTCTTCGCATTTTTGTTCATTTTGTCTATATGATACCTAGTATCGTTAATTACAGGTCACATTTGACCTAGTTGATGTCGAGGGATTGTGCAATTTAACAAATTCTAATCTTTTTGAAGAACTGGTTACGAATTTACTGGCTTCGACACGTGTTTTTCTAAAAAAAAACTAATTTTTTTTGTCTATGTTTGACGATTTTTGTAGACGTAAGGCATACTCCGAACGAATAAATACAGGTTTTATGCGCTTTCTCCATTGAAGGAACAAACGAACCTATTTGATTCTTTCTTTTCGTAGCTAATTGCATTCATGTCTTCGAAAAAAATTGTTTTTCGAAAAACAAAGTATAACTAAATTTTGCACTTTTTTCTCTTTTTTTGTCTAAATATTACGTATTCTTTTTAAGGAAAGGTTGGAAACCACAATTTTGGCGTTCAAAAAAGGCTCAATTGAACATATTTTTACGGGCAAAATATGGCTTTAAAGCTTTGACAGCGTTTTCTCGTAAGTTTGAACTTAGATTTGTTTGTTGTATTTATTTGTTGTTCCTTTTGTAACTATATAAAAAATTTAATGATGACAAGTCTTAAATTTTTAAGCCAATTTTTTAAATATGCTGTTTTTTTTTGTTCTCTTTTATTTAGTTTATACCGAGCCTTCTTATGGAGTCGTCTCGTATCTATTCTAGTGTAGTACGTTATTATTTTTTTAATTTATTTTGTTTAGTTTTAGTTCTATCTGATGCTTTTTTGATGCTGTCAACAAGTTTTCGTTTTTTTTAATTGACATAAGTTTTGGATTTAACTAATGTTTGCTGCTATTGTTGTTTGATTTTGTTATTCGTCTTGACTTGCTTTTTTAAAATAATGGCTGATCTCATCAGTTTAATGCGGCATTTTGTTTTTACTCCACTGATTTATTTGCGTTAGAGGATTTTTTTGTTACACAATTTTTTTTAAAAATATTTTTTTTGTGTTTCCCTATCTGTTCCTCATTTGGTAGACGCTTATACACAAAAATGGATGAGCGGGGTCGGAACTGTGTGTGCAAACGCTCATTAGCGAGCCTTCTTGTTTTGCTCTGTATTGAGATTAATCAGCGATTGCTCTACAGTTTTATATAAAAGTGTATATGGGTGATATCACTTGACAACTGCCTGTTTATTTTTGTACGTAATTTGCGTACCTAAAATGAGCAATTTACTTTTGGTCTGATCTGGTGAGCTTAAAGATGAGTGAAGATCAACAACAACAAAATCACATTATTTTGTTATAGATTATGTAATCAATCAAAAGTATATATAGTAATCGGTTCTTTTATAGAGCGCAGGCAAACTTAAGACAATTGTATAAAGTTTGCCTGCGCTCGCATGGAACAGTTCTTTAAACTAAAACAACAATTGCTTTGCAGGTAAATTTTTAATTCATTGTCAAAATCATAAAATAGATATTAAAATCATTTTACAGGTATATATAAAAGCGATAATGAAATTCTGTAATGTAACCCACCATATTCAAAAGATATCGAAGTCTTGTCTGACTGGGAGGGTATTCAATGAGGGGAATGAGAACAATCTATTGATCCCTGTCTCCAGCATTTGCGTTTTTAATTCTTGACAACTGGGTGATATCGCCTGACAACTGCCTGTTTTTTTGTATATAATTTAGGAATCGAGCATACCTAATTTTACTTTTGGTCTGATCTGATGAGCTTAACGATGAGTTAAGATCAACAACAACTACACATTATTTTGTTTTAGTTTATGTAATTAATTAAATATATATATATATATATATATATATATATATATATTTATATATAGTGATTGTTTCTTTTATAGAGCATAGGCAAACTTAAGACAACAATATATAAATAAATATATATATATATATATATATATATATATATATAAATATATATATATATATATATATATATATATATACTGAACATATATTTCTAATGAACTAAAAAATAATCATTTTTGCGGTTTTACTCTTGAAGTTATATTTTTCTGGCTTTGATACTACTAGATTTCACAATTTTTAAATTTATTTTTGGGCATTGGCCCCTTTTTCAGGCATTTCCTCGTTTATCACATCATCAATTTATAAAAAAACTGACATATTTTATTATTGGCGTTCAAATAAGGCACAATTGAACATATGAAAGTCTCTAAAGGCATAGATTATGGTTTTAACAGCTTCGACTCCCCTTTCTCGAAGAATTTAATTGAATTTTTTACATGTTTAAACTCCCGTTTTTACTTGACGTTATAGTCGCTTGAAGTTTCCTGGATAATGACAGGTATCATTGGTTTTTAATGGTGGAATGAATAAGCCTAAATTCTGATTTGAGTAGATAGCTGATGGCCTTCATGACTTTGAAAAAAATTGTTTTCAAAAAAAAATTTATCTTCGCATTTTTGTTCATTTTGTCTATTCAATACCTAGTATCGTTAATTACAGGTCACATATGACCTATTTGTTTTCGGGGGACGGTGCCCCCCGAAAAAGATTATATTCAAAAAGATTATATTTAACAAAATATAAACTTTTTGAAGAATTGTTTACGATTTCACTGTTTTCGACACTAAAAAAATAACTTTTTTGTTTTGTCTTTGTTTGACTTTTTTGTAGACGTAAGGCATACTCTGAACAAATAATTAAAGGTCTCAAGCACCTTCTCCGTTAAACAAAAACAAACAAACGAACCTATTTGATTCTTTCTTTTCGTAGCTAATTGCATTCATGTCTTCGCAAAAAAAGGTTTTCAAAAATAAATTATGTCTTCGCATTTTTGTTTATTTAGTCTATTTGATACCTAGTATCGTTAATTACAGGTCACATATATCCTATTTGTTGTCGAGGAACGGTGCATTTACCAAAATCTCATCTTTTTGAAGAATTGGTTACGAATTCACTGGCTTCGACACGTGTCTTTCTAAAAAAAACTAATTTTTTCGTTTTGTCTAAATTTGACGTTTCTTGTAGACGTAAGGAATACTGCGAACAAATAATTACAGTTCTCAAGCACCTTCTCCATTGAACAAACAAACGAACCTATCTGATTCTTTCTTTATCTAGCTAATTGCATTCATGTCTTCAAAATATGGCTTTAAGGCTTTGACAGCGTTTTGTCGCAAGTTTGAATTGAATTTTTGTTTTTTGTATTTATTTGTTGTTCTTTTTGTAACTATATAAAAATTTAATGATGACAATTCTTAATGCACTCTTGCAGAGTCTTATGTGATCATAAACAAGTTGGATGTTCATAATTGCTAATCAATGGTTTTCATTATTTTGAAAATTATTGTCTTTAAAATTCAAATATGCTGTTGTTTTGGTTCTTTTTTTGTCTAATTTTTACCGAGCCTTATTATGGAGTTGTCTCGTATCTATTCTAGTGTAGTAGGTTATTATTTTTGTAATTTATATTGTTCAGTTTTAGTTTTATCTGATGCTTTTTTGACGTTGTCAACAAGTTTTCGTTTTTTTATTTGACATAAGTTTTGGATGTAACTAATGTTTAATGCTATTGTTGTTTAATTTTGTTATTCGTCTTGACTTGTTTTTTTAAAATAATGGCTGATCTCATCAGTATAATGCGGCATTTTGTTTTTAATCCACTGAGTTATTTGCGTTAGAGGCGCAAATAATCCACTGAGTTATTTGCGTCATTTTTTTGTTACACAATTTTTTTGAATTTTTTTTGTGTTTCCCTAGCTGTTCCTCATTTGGTAGATGCTTATAAACAAAATGGATGAGCGGGGTGGGAACTGTGTGTGCAAACGCACATTAGCGAGCCATCTTGTTTTGCTCTGTAATGAGATTAATCAGCGATTGTTCTACAGTTTTATATAAAAGTGTAGGTGGGTGATATCACTTGACAACTGCCTGTTTATTTTTGTACGTAATTTGTGTACCTAAATTGAGCAATTTACTTTTGGTCTGATCTGATGAGCGTAAAGATGAGTGAAGACCAACAACAACAAAATCTTATTATTTTGTTATAGATTATGTAATTAATCAAAAAACATATATAGTAATCGGTTCTTTTATAGAGCGCAGGCAAACTTAAGGCAACAATTGCTTTGCAGGTAAATTTTAAATTCATTGTGAATATCATAATATAGATATTAAAAATCATTTTACAGGTATATATTAAAGCGACAATGAAATTCTGTATTGTAACCCACCCTATTCAAAAGATATCGGCGTCTTATCTGACTGATAGGGTATTCAAAGAAGGGAATGAGAACAATCTATTGATCCCTATCTCCAGCATTTGCGTTTAAAGTTTTGACAACTGGGTGATATCGCTTGGCAACTGCCTGTTTTTTTTGTATATAATTTAGGAATCGAGCATACCTAAATTTAAATTTGGTCTGATCTAATGAGCTTAACGATGAGTTAAGATCAACAACAACAACTTCACATTATTCTGTTTTAGTTTATGTAATTAATCAAAAATATATATATATATTGATTGGTTCTTTTGTAGAGCTCAGGCAATCTTAAGACAACAGAATATATATTCATATATATATATATATATAATATATATATATATATATATATATATATATATATATATACATATATATATATATATATATATATATATATATATATATATATAAATATATATATATTATATATATATACTGATCAAATATTTCTACTGAACTAAAATATAATCATTTTTGCGGTTTTACGCTTTAAGTTATGTTTTTCTGGCTTTGATACTACTAGATTTCACAATTTTTAAATTTATTTTTTGGCATTGGCCCATTTTTCAAAAATTTCCTCGTTTTATCACATCATCACTTTATAAAAAATTCACATATTTTGTTATTGGCGTTCAAATAAGGCACAATTGAATATATGAAAGTCTCTAAAGGCATAGATTATGGTTTCAACAGCTTCGACTCCCCTTTCTCGAAGAATTTAATTGAATTTTTTACATATTTTAACTCCCGTTTATACTTTGTAGTTATCGTCGCATGAAAATTCCTGGATAATGACAGGTATCATTGGTTTTTAATGGTGGAATAAATAAGCCTAAATTCTGATTTGAGTAGAGATAGCTGATGGCCTTCATGACTTTGAAAAAAAATTGTTTTCAAAAAAAAATCTATCTTCGCATTTTTGTTCATTTTGTCTATTCAATACCTAGTATCGTTAATTACAGGTCACATATGACCTATTTGTTGTCGGGGGACGGTGCATTTAACAAAATCTAATCTTTTCGAAGAATTGATTTCGAATTCACTGGCTTCGACACTAAAAAAATAACTTTCTTGTTTTGTCTATGTTTGACTTTTTTTTGTAGACGTAAGGCATACTCTGAACAAATAATTACAGGTCTCAAGCACCTTCTACGTTGAACGAACAAACGAACCTATTTGATTCTTTCTTTTTGTAGCTAATTGCATTCATGTCTTCGAAAAAAGTTGTTTTCGAAAAACAAAGTATAACTACATTTTGCACTTTTTTCCTTTTTTTTGTCTAATTATTACGTATTCCTTTTAATAAATGGTCGGAAATCACAGAATTAGCGTTCAAAAAAGGCTCAATTGAACATTTTTAGGGGCAAAATATGGCTTTAAGTCTTTGACAGCGTTTTCTCGCAAGTTTGAATTGAATTTTTGTTTGTTGTTTTTATTTGTTGTTCTTTTTGTAACTATATAAAAAATTTAATGATGAAAAGTCTCAATGCACTCTTGCAGAGTCGTAGGTGATCATAAACAAGTTAGATGTTTTCAATTGCTAATCAATGATTTTCATTACTTTGAATTTTATTGTTTTTAAATTTTTAGGCCAATTTTTTAAATATGCTGTTTTTTTTGTTCTCTTTTGTTTAGTTTTTACCGAGCCTTCTTATTGAGTCGTCTCGTATCAATTCTAGTGTAGTACGTTATTATTTTTGTAATTTATATTGTTCAGTTTTGGTTTTATCTGATGCTTTTTTGACGTTGTCAACAAATTTTCGTTTTTTTAATTGACATAAGTTTTGGATGTAACTAATGTTTGCTGCTATTGTTGTTTGATTTTGTTATTCGTCTTGACTTGCTTTTTTTTTAAAAAAATGGCTGATCTTATCAGTATAATGCGGCATTTTGTTTTTACTCCACTGAGTTATTTGCGTTAGAGGCGATTTTTTTGTTACACAAATATCTGTTCCTCATTTGGTAGACGCTTATACACAAAAATGGATGAGCGGGGTCGGAACTGTGTGTGCAAACGCTCATTAGCGAGCCTTCTTGTTTTGCTCTGTAATGAGATTAATCAGCGATTGCTCTACAGTTTTATATAAAAGTGTATTTGGGTGATATCTTGACAACTGCCTGTTTATTTTTGTACGTAATTTGCGTACCTAAATTGAGCAATTTACTTTTGGTCTGATCTGATGAGCTTAAAGATGAGTGAAGATCAACAACAACAAAATGACATTATTTTGTTATAGATTATGTAATTAATCAAAAATATATATAGTAATCGGTTCTTTTTTAGAGCGCAGGCAAACTTAAGACAATTGAATATTTTTATATATTGAATATATATATATATATATATATATATATATATATATATAAATATATATATATATATATATATATATATATATATATATATCACCGCATGGAATGGCTCTTTTAAATAAAAAAACAATTGCTTTGCAGGTAAATTTTGAATTCATTGTGAAAATCATAATATAGATATTAAAATCATTTTACAGGTATATATTAAAGTGATATTGAATTTCTGTACTGTAACCCACCCTATTCAAAAGATATCGGCGTCTTATCTGACTGAGAGGGTATTCAATGAGGGGAATGAGAACAATCTATTGATTCCTGTCTCCAGCTTTTGCGTTTTAAATCTTGACAACTGGTGATATCGCTTGACAACTGCCTGTTTATTTTTGTATATAATTTAGGCATAGAGCATACCTAAATTTAATTTTGGTCTGATCTGATCAGCTTAACGATGAGTTAAGATCAACAGCAACAGCTTCACATTATTTTGTTTTAGATTATGTAATTAATCAAAAATATATATAGTGATTGGTTTTTTTATAGAGCGCAGGCAAACTTAAGACAATTGAATATATATATATATATATATATATATATATATATATATATATATATAAACATACATCAATACACACACATATATATATATATATATATATATATATATATATATATCACCGCTGGGAACGGATCTTCAAACTAAAACAACAATTGCTTTGCAGGTAAATATTAAAGTCATAATGAAAATCATACTGGTATATATTAAAATGATAATGAAGATTCTGTATTGTGACCCACCATATGAAAAATATATCGATGTCTTATCTGACCGATAGGATATTCAATGAAGGAAATGAGAACAATCTTTTGATTTCTATGTTTCGAGCTTTTGCGTATTAAATCTTATTTAGAATCTCATAATAGGCTGTTTTCTAATCGTTGTTGCATGCCTCTGATCTATATTGCATTTAGTTACAGGAATGGCGTTTTCAATTGATCGTCAAGGCATTTGTCCGAGTAGACAGCTTATTTTCTTGAAATTTCCTTGAAACATGCTGAAATGCGCTGAATTCTCAAACACTGCAGCTCATGTTCTTAGCCATCTTACAAAAGTTCACCTATATTCAACAATTTTCAGCGCATCATGTAAAAAACGTTAACTTTTAAAGAAGGTCATCCAAAATGTAAGAAAATCAGGAAAAAGTACCGATAAGCGGTAAAATTTGTTGCAATTTTAATACTCTTAATTATGAGCACAGTTCTGTTATGAAGTGTGATTGTCTAGTTGAGAAGATTGCACTGCAATTGTGATATTCAAAAAATGAGCGAGAATTTGCGCTGCGTTTGAACTGCAAAATTGGAAAATGAAAATGAATTAATTATACAAAATTTGATAAAACATAGTATCAGATGTCTTATCTGTATGATATTTCCGCTTTCCGGGAGAAATGATATTGTAGATTTATATTAGAGCAAGATCAGAAAATTAAAAGTTACTAACTTACTTAACAATAATATCTAATAGATCATTTTAGTAAAGTATTTTGGTGTTTTCAAGATAGTTTTAATGTAAATCATCTTCATAGTATTTTCAGCTAAAAATAGCGTTTTTTCTCTTTCACTTGAGAGATTGGAATGCAGATTGCATTTACATTGCTCATTCGGGTGGCGCGGGGAGCCTGTAGCAAGAAAATTAGGGCTCATGTCTTGAATTGAGTTAGTATAACATTCTCTCAATTTATATCTTCAAAAGGTGTTTCAGGTTGTTGATCTTGTGACTGTTGATTTCCATTTTCCTTGCTTGTGCGTTTGTTTTGTTTTCTGATTGATGACAATTCAGAGTTCAAAGTATCGCTTTTTGTTGGAGCCGAGCGTTCAGTTTTTCGCAATATCTGTGTTATGTTTGACGCGGATGACGATGAGGCTAGGAGCTGAGTAGGTGGCGCTGCTGAGTAGGTGGCTGAGTGTGTGGCTGAGTATTGATTGTTGTAGACTGAATGGAAGTATCTGAGTGAGATCGGGACAATTTTGAAGTGCTTAATCATACTAAAGGTTCCGTTTGCAGATTTTCATTTCAAGTGCCCGCGCAACATTATTGAAAATTGATATGCAAGAGCGAGAAGAAAAAAGATTACGTCATCTGCTTGTTTTCGAGAACGTTTGATTTTTTTCCTCCCAAATTTTTTCCGAGCAGTTTTTTCCTATGGTTGGCTTAGTGTTGTTGAGCGCTCGTCTTTAGCACCAAATTTTGCTTTGTCCCTCAGACCGGACTTATCGACTTCAAAAGTCTTTCATTTGCGTTTGACGTTCGTGGGTTTTAGCAACCTTTCGTTAGACGTTAGTGGACTTTTTCGACACAAAAATTGCTGCACAAGCCTGTGTCTGTCCACTGTTCGTCTGTATGGTACGATTGTCTTGGTATCGTATCTTCATCGAATTATTATTGAATTATTTTATTGTATATAAGATGTTTACTATCTGATTTTGTTACGATATTGAAGATTGCTGAATTACATTTTGTTCAAAAATGTCCCTGGAATGGGTTTAAATTTATAGTTTTATGTTTATTTATACGTAGCTTTTGATCAATTGAATGTATTGCATGTTGACAATAAAGTGCTTGTTTAAATGAGCTTTCATACATGACAATTTTATGTCCAAAAAGGTATACGGCCATCAACAATATTGGCAAGTAAACGCATTCCGAACCTGCCTGGATGTGCAGCATGTATATCCTCCAGCAAAGCTTCTTCGATTACTTTTGGTTTGGCATTTCATTCATCCATGCATAAGCATTTGTTTTTCCGACTCAGTTCTCTCCACGACGAGTGAATGCAGGGGCTGATTACTTTGAATCTGGTTCCATCATTGCAGATCACATAATCTTGCTCTTCTTTCAGGATTACCGTTGAGGACGGCTAGTAGTTCCTTCCTGAAGATTTGCTTCATGGTATCGGTCAATCGTTGATCTTCAACTGCACATAAAGTGTAAGTGGATGGAGTTATGTCTGTAGAAGAGTGTTTGTTGCAGAGGTTTTATTTGTTGTTGAAATGTCTGAATTTTCTCCAAACTTGTATGTTGCGTTCTTCAAAGGTATGGTATATCAACGGCAGGATTTTTAGAATATCTATCACTTGCAATTAGAAAGCATTGATTTATACCTATTTCGTTGAAAATGAGGTCGTCAAAATCTGTTTGAATTTTTTTCTTTGATCCTTTGCGTTTCATCAGTGGTGACTATTTGCTACGCCGTATCAATGATTTTACTTCTTAGCAATATCACTGCCCGCTTTGCACTCATTTGCTTTTGCTAGTACATCCCAAAGGATATGCGGCCATCAGCAATATTGGGCAAAGGAAGCATTGCGAAGTTGCTTGGATGTGTAGCATGTATATCCTCCGGCAAAGCTCTTTCTTTTACCATTGGTTTCGCAAGACGTTCATCATTGCATAAGCATCTGTTTTCCACACTCATTTCTCTCCACGACTAGTGGAAGGAAAGGCTGATTTCTTTGAGTCTGGTTTCAGCTTAGCAGATGACACAGTCCCGCTTTTTTTTTCAGAAATGCGTCTCTATGGGCGAGGATGGCTAGTAATTTATTGCTGAAAATTTTGTTTATGGTATCTTTCAATTGTTGATTTTCAACTGCATCTAAATTTTTTGTGGATTGAGTTATGTCTGTAGAAGTGTTAATTGTTCCAGGAGTAGTGTTCGTTATTGAATTGTCTGGGTTGACTTCAAGATTAAAGTCGCTTATTTCAATGGTATAACACTTAGTAATTCAAGGTAGGATTTTTAGAACATCTATCAAATGCGATTAGAAAGCATTGTTTTGTATTTCTTTCGTTTAAAGTGAGGTGGCCAAAATCTGACAGCATTTCTTTGTTTGGTTCTTTGCATTTAATAATTGGTAACTATTTGCTACGCGCAATCAATGGTTTATAATTTTTACTTAAATCAGTGCACTCTTTGCTTTCGCTCGCCTTTGCTAGTATATCCCAACGGATATATGGCCTCCAACAAAATTGGGCAAAAGAAAGCATTAGGAAGCTGTCTGGATGTGTAGCATGTATATCTTCCAACAGTTCTTCTTCTATTTCCTTTGGTTTGGCAATACGTTCATCAATGCATAAGCATCTGTTTTTCAGACATACTTCTCTTTACAACGAGTGAAAAAAGGGGCTGATTTGTTTGAGTCTGGATTCATCATTGCGGAAGACACGGTCTAGCACTTTTTTCAGGATTGCGTCCTTACCAGTGAGGATGGCTAGCAATTTTTTGCTACAGATTTTTTTCTGTTATCTGTCAGTTTTTGATCTTCAACTGCATTTAAAGTGTTCATGGATGGAGTTGTGTCTCTAGAAAAGTTGTTCTTTCCAGGGGTGGTGATTTTGGTGAAATATTTGAAATGATTTCAGGATTAAAGGTATCTCGGGCTCGAGTGGGCGTTGAAGTCTGTGTTGGTCTTCCTGGTGGGCATTATTGATTCGGTTGACAATTTTGTTTTCAAATGATTGCTGCAAAGTAAGTTTAGGGTAAAAACGCGGGAGAATTTGTTAATCTGTACTGTTTTGCTGGTTTTAATTTTCTGCGCACAATTGAGGTATTTTGGCGCATAATTGAGGATTTGTTGACTTTGTGTCAAATATGGTGCCAATTGGGTTGGTCTGTTAATATTGTTTGAATTCTCTATCATTTGAACTTATAGTCTGACTTTATCGTCTGGCTTCATTCTTTATCGTCTTTAATGCATGTTAATTGCACTGATTTTGATAATAGCATCTGACCTAATTTAGGTCTAATGCCTAGTGCGAATTTATCTATTGGAAGTAATGTATTGGTAATGAAATATTACGGCGCGAGTGACGTGTGTGAATTTTGTACAAAGTGATTATTTAAAGAGGTTAATTGCAATGCAAATGACAAGGAATATTTTATAATTGGTGTATAAAGTTCTTTTGACTTATTATTGAATTTTACTTGGCATGTATTAGAGTGTGTATTTTGTGCTGCGAATCTGTATTTAAAATTTTCTTACGTAATTTGCGCTGTAATAGCCTATTAAATTTTTGAAAAACTAATGACTTAGGTTTAACGATAAGTTTGAATGATTGTCTGGTGTTCAAAATCCTTGCAACTACAAGTTGTTTTTCTTATGAAAATTTTTTTTTGCCTTTGCGATTGGTTTCAGAGAATTGTAGCAAACTAAACCCATTTCTTTCCTGGCATGTGCTCGGAGGTAAAATTATAGGGAAGGAGTCTATCAATTCACCGTGAAAGTCTACTGTTGTAACATCTGTTTGATCTATGCTCCTTCAGTATAAATAAAAGTGCGCGATGATCTGTGATTACTGTAAAGTCTTTACTGTACAAATAATGTTTTGAGTAATCGATGGACTATACTATTCCTATTATTTGTAGTTCATTGACACTATGACATTCTTCTGCATTATTTAAGAAACGAGAGGCAAATGCGATTGGTTTTTTTTGTGTTTTGTTCTAATACCGCTCTAAGTCGAGATTTTGAGGCACTAAATTTTTTCGGTTTTCTAATTGGGGATTAAAATGGCAATTTGATTTACCTGCAACTTTTTTCCCTTATTGCATTCAAAAGTTTTGTGTAAATTTCGGTCCAAACAAATTTATTGGAGTTTTTTGTTAATAATCCAAAAAATGATTTTAATTGTTTGAGGGCAATTGGAGGAGGAAATACCTAAAGAGCTGCTGTTCCATTTTCGAGTGGCCAAATCTCTTATTGAGTAAACTTAAACTCAGGACACGCATTATCAGATTTGACGAAATGACATTTTAGTAAATTGATACGCAATTTATAATTGTTTAATTTTTTGCGGACATTTTGTCACATCGTAAAATTATCAGATTCGGACTCTGTACTGACTATTATAATATCGTCTATGAAACAAAAATTGTTTCAGTGACCTATAATTGTATAGTCCACTGCGTTCTGGAACTCTGCTGGCCATATCAGTTAGTCCGAAGAATCCGTTTTTAAATCTAAAGGTTCCTGTTGATACTACCCAATTGATATCAAAATTACAGGGTACAGCTCTATCGTTATGTAATATAATTGATTATATGGGTATTTGCCGACTATGGTTGAAAAGTAAGCTTGTTAATTAAAAGTTGTGATACTTTGGAGCTTTGCTCTATAATTTTGATGAAATTTAATTAAACAATATAGGTCTCGATTAATCAAATTTCAGGAACTAGCTGTGGTAATTGCAACGCGATTGCTTGTTTCATTTTGCAAAAAGAATTGTGATGCATATCAATAACTGATTCGCCCTTTGTTGCCTGTTGTTGTACAATCGCAATTCTACGTCTTTCAAAGAGAACCGTCCTATTTTTTTGTGACCTTATCAACCACTAATGAAAATGCATTTTCACATGTTAACTCATTGTATGGGATACCTTTTCCAACTTTCCGATGACTTTGATGGGTTCCTTAGAAGAAGTTTTTCAATCTTTTTCATCTGCAATTTGATTCATTGAGCTGTGGAGGTGTCTTTGGGTGTGTTCTTTGCAAGGCTTTTGGTAGTGGTACTGCATACAATACCAGAACCAATCATTCAATTGGATTGGTTTTGGCCAAAATGGATTTTTGCAATAGAGTTTCTAATTTATGTGCGGTTCACTTGAAATGGCTGCAATATAGGTATCATCTGAACCACTGTCATAATTGGAATCGTATAGCTGGTTGTATAATTTTTACTAACTACTGATATAGTTGGCCAATTTTTGTCAAAACATTTTCCAGGAGTAGTTTTGATGCTATTTGGGATCGTTTGTTGCTGTTGTAATGTTTGATTTTTTGTCCGTTCAGCATTCTTTACATTTTCGAAAAATGATTTAAATTTCCAAACTTACTACAGTTTGTGCCTTTTGCCGGTCAGTTTTGTCTATAATTGTTTTTTCAGCCTTGTAAACAATTAAGACATTTATTTAAATTTTAATTTTGTTGAGAGGCATTTCCGTTATGGTTGAAGATTTGAGGATTCTGATAGAAGTTTGTGTTGCGGTTTTGATTTTGATATCTATGAACGATGTTTACAGACTGATGATTATTCCTATTTTGGTTTTTGTTTTGTTGAATTTTGGCAACATTTTCCATGTGGATAGCAATTTCCAGAGCTAGGACAGGTGTTCCAGTCTCTTTGAGGAGTTCTTTTCAAGTATCAAAATCTAACATATTGACATTGAAAGTATCATGAATGAGGGTAGTTTTGTCATCTTGTTAACCACAAATTGCAGCTTGTTCTATTAATCGCCCATAGAAACTTTCAACTGATTCGCCTTTTTGTTGTTTGGAGGAGAAAGATAAAAGTCTATTGTATGTGATGTATTCGTGTTTTAATGAAAAAAATTCCTATTCTTTCTAGATGTTTTTTGTGAAAATCTCTTCGACCAGTCAATTTGGGTGTTTACTCATAAATATGCGGCGTCTTTCAGTTGCTATACAGAGACATTAGAATGAAGTTAATTTTTGATCGCAAATTTTCCAAGATTTATTGCCACCGATAAATCCGATCTCCCAGCAATTTGCATCAATTTTTTCCAGTTCACTTTTGATTGTTGATTTCTAAGTTTCGGGTTTCATTGCGTTGCTTGGGTGTGGCCTTCAACAGTTTCGTTGTAGGTTGTTACTAGTGGGCAGCCAACTCCTGCTGGTGGGCCACTCAGTCGATTTTGTAAATGTATGCCTTCTTTTGACAGAAGTGCAATTTTTCATTGTGTAGTCCAATTCTCCGGCGATAAGGGTGGAGCGATTGTGAGATCCTGCCAAAAAGTGTGGACCTGAAATGCTGCGCCATGTTATGTACTGTGAGTCCCTTGTTGAGTAAATTGCACAGCAAATGTGACACTCAATAATTGATCGGGAATTTGAGCTGCTTTTGCCTAATGTGGTTACTTGATTTCTGGTTCTCTACAACTATAGTGAGAGATTGCTTCGCGCATTTCTGTTTTGTTTTTAGATACTAATTTGAAGAGCGTTTCTTCAGAGATTGAAATATTATCTGAGTTAAAAGAACAGCGATATTGAGATGATTGAAATCGAAGACAAGTTAACCCAGAAATAGCAGTAACG
>NC_134470.1:77498898-77592933 GCF_964194025.1 Convolutriloba macropyga | reverse complement strand
AAATTGATTATGTGCGTCGAGTCTGCTGAGAATGGACGCTTCTAATTGTCCAGCTAGTTGTTATTCGTTGGTTTTCGTTAAAAAAAAAGGATGTATTCTGTTTCGGCCCCCAGTGTTTTTTATGACCCCCGTTACAAATTACATGTTGTCATATAGCACGTTACAATGTAAGAAAATAGCACGTGCGCCTGGGGGTCATAAAAAATTATGCTCACTAAGCTGGGGGGGGGCTTAACAGAATAGATACCAAAGTGATGTTTTTTATTTCAAGATGAGCGTGGACAGCATTTCGTACCATGACATTCCAGGGCGGATTTCCAACAAAAATGTAATTTTTCCTTATATAACTTTTTGGATCTATTCTGTTTCCCCCCTTTCTCAGTCAGCATAATTTTTTTATGATCCCCAGTCGCACGTGCTATTTTCTTGCATAGTAACCTGCTATATAATAATATATAATTTGTATCTGGTGGTCATAAAAAACTTGGGGGGGGGGGACGAAACAGAACAGATCCAATTTTTTTACAGAGGAGAAGCAGTCCTCTCCAGAGCCACAATCTAAATAAAAAATATATGAAGAATATTTATTCAAAATTGTTAGTTTGATATATTGGTTTTACACATTACAGAAGCCTTAAACTAATGTTAATAAATAAAACTGAATGCCAAAATGATATAGTTAAGAGAGGGAATGAAAAGATAAATCAAAAATCTTTTCCATTTGTGCCCCCCCCCAGCTTACTTTGTGGGTGCATATTATTTGCACCCCCTAGACGCACGTAGCATTTTTTTTACATAACGATTTACTATGTAATGACACGTGCTCTATAACTGGGCGGATTATAGCGTATTGGGGAGGGAGGGGGGCAAGGGAAAAGATCCCAGAAATGAATTATCTTCGCATGATCAATTATAAAGCATTGGGCAAAAAAAAATCAGTGTAGGTAGCAGTTTGCGTTTTTGCGCTTTGAATTTAGGGTGTACAGCAGACTTTATCAAGTAACAAATAAATTGTCAAAAATACTTTTTGCCTTCAATGAAAAAAAAAGCGGATCCATAATGAAAAAATATTCTGATAGATTCTATTGATTATGTTTAGTCTGGGTTTATCTTATGCAACCTCCGGATCTTTTCCTTTTGTGTCCCCCCCCAGCCCCAGTACGGTGTCCCCCCCCCCTCCTCCCCCCCCCCCCCCCCCCCCGTTACAGATTGCGTGACATTACATAGTAAATCATTATATAAAATATGACACGTGCGTCTGTGGTATGCAAATAATGTGCAACAGGTAAGCCTAGCACACAAACAGAAAAAGTCCGATAAATCTGCTAGTTTTATCTCATTCAAAGTGAGGCGTTTTTTAATATCCCATATTTGATTTGCAGCAGGTCTCTCGGTATTATCGTGTTTAAACAGGGTTTACAAATTACTGCTTAAAAAGGCGCGTTTTTGTCAGAATTTTTTTTTTGCGACAAGTAAATTAAAACTTTTGGCTGAATCTACTACAGAACAACAGAATCCACGCTACTCAATTAGGTTTGAAATAACCGCTCAAATCTATGCGACCATTTTGCCCTTGTCATGAGTCTCCGGAGCAATATAGCTTAAATATACCCTGCTAAGAAATCAGATATTAATCTAACTGGTATACCTTTGGGAAAATTAGAGCAGTATTCTAATTACAGCCGGTATTAATGGTAATATTGCTAACCTCAACACTCAAATTTTAATGGCTATCAGATGAAAGAGATATAATTTCCCACAAAAGTAGAAGCAGGAAAAAATTCAGGACAAAAATTCCAGCAAAATATTAACCTATGCTAGGGCAAATACACGGAAATTGACCCTAGATTTCTTGATAATCATGGAAATAGGCATAATAATCTCACATCCTTTTGTCATTTCTAAGAACGTGATGACAATAATCGATGTTATCATGTGTTTTTTTCGCAACCCAAGCTTAGCGGGTATGTAACTGTAACTTTTACGCGTTTACAATTTTCTCCTAGAAAAATTAGAAATTTTTAGGGAAATGAGCATATCACGACTATTCTAAAATTATTAATAATTTAAGTTTTTCAAAATAGAAGGTTTTTTTCAGTTGTTTAACATATTTTAGGCTAAAACTAAAATGCCGCCAAAAAAGGCATACAAATTTTTTTTTCAAATAGCAACTCAATTGACTTTTAAATAATAGTTTTGAATCTGCGGGGTTACAACATAGCAAAACAATTGCGAATGAAAACAAATTACTAAAGATAGCGTGTACTTTAAAAGCAAAGAAAATTTCAAAAAGCAGAGCAAAATGTGTGAAAGGCGCAGAAATTCAATGTTAACGTTAATTTAACAAAAAAATTGGCATAATAACAAAAAGAAGTGAATTCTAAGATGGACTCTCACTGTAGATTTAAAGGAATAGAAATTTTTTCCCATTTCCTGAACTTAATTGTAATAGTACTTTGAAAAGGAGAAAATTTTGACCAAATCATCTTTTTGTGGTTAGATATCTATATATTGAAAATTATTGTTGATTGAAGGCGTTTACACCTGCAAAAGTTAGATGTTTTATCTATGTTAAATGTGCAATTGACAAATCACATTCAGTTTTTCTATAGATAATGGCCTTTTAGTTAAAATTGTGGCGCAAAAATTTGCACGAACCTATCAAAACTTTCATATCAATTATTTTTCTACAGGTTTCTCAGAACAAAAAAATTGAAACAAAAGGTAAGACAATCATTGAACATTTTTTTGATTATATAAATAAAGATATGGTCGCAAATTGCACAAAAATACTCATATTCTCACCAAGAATAGCAAAAACTACAGCAAATTATATGATGTGAAAAATAAGCTAAGAAATTCCCAACAATGTTACTGCAAATCACAATCATTGCAACAAAGTTTTTCGAAAAGCAAATGTTTGAAAGCAGGAACAGTAAGTAGCTGTTAATCCCGACAACTGGGTACCATGAAACTTTAAAAAAAGCTGGTAGATTATTCAACCGATATATTTTGAACCTGACAAAATTTTCAAGGAAAGCATTCATTACCTTCTAAGTGAATTATGTTTAGTACTAAAATTAGACTAACAGAAAAAGCAACTTATACGAGTTCACTACGTTCTCCATTGAGATGAATTCTTAATTGCAGACCAAAAAAACGAAAAGAAAAATCTCCAATTTGTTTCACAAAAAATACTCTAACTAAACTAATTAAATTTGGGGCATTTTGTAGAAAAAAATCTCTTGAACTTTTGCTAAGTTCCTCCTCGATGATAAAACAAGTTTTGGCATTAAAACAAATATACCTTTTCACATACCATTTGTCGAAATCCTTGCCTTCCCCTTGGATATTTCGAACTAAACGATTTTCAGAAGTTGGCAGAACATAATTCCTTGTCACAATTATCTTGACATACAATAGTTGTTGATTGTCACTTTGGATATGCCATCGATGTTCTGAATTACAATTTCTTAAGTTTGCTTAATCTAATTAGGAAATTCTTTGCAAAGGCGGCAAATAACGATTGTCCTAGAGTCATTGATAGTTTTTGTTTTTTAAAAAGAAATAATGGTTTTTTTCATTTATGTAAATTAAATTTGCGATAAGATTTAAAGCTCAGAGAAAAAATACGGAATTTTAAAGTCATCGAAGAGTTTTAAAGTGAATTCTTCTCTATTTCTCTTCTCTATTTGTCTTCTTTCTCTATCGACTTTCCCCTAAAAACTTCGAATGTGAAATCCGAAAAAACTCAATTTCCCGAAACAAGAAAGAAAAAAGTTTTGGCTATAAAACATAATAATCCTGTTTTCTATGTTATATATCGAAATCTCTATTTTTTTAGTATATCTCAAAATTAAACAATTTGCAAAAAACAGTTGAACATGTTTCATTGTAACAATGACATTGACAAAAGCGGTAGTTGAAACCGAAACAGCTCTATTCGATATGAACTCTATACGTTTTATCGGATTCAAAATCAGAAGGTTGGCAAACAATAGTTGCTGATTGTCACTCTGGAAAATCTATCGACGTTTTGGTTTAGATTTTCCTCCTAAGTTTGAAATTTTGTGAAAAAGCAGCAAGTCACGAATGTCCTAGAGTTATTAAGAATTTATAATTTTTCAAAATAGAAGATTTTTCTATACTAAAAAACTATTTCACGCCCTTGCCTTAAAATGTAGAAAAACAATAGCATAGTAGTTTTTTCAAAAAGCAAAGCAATTAAAGATTTGTGAATAGTTTTAGATTTTAAAAAGTTTATAAATCATCTAAAACATAGATTCTCTTTAAAAGATTTATAGTCTATCTAAGGATTGTCTAAAATCTAAACAAAATGAGTTTATTTTCGGCAATAAAGTGTTTTTTGGGTTATTTGGGTTAATAAAGAAGGGTTGTTAACTGAAAAACTTATCTTTAAGAAAAAGGTTAGAACAAAGCATTGAACAACAAAAATCCTGAAAAAAATTGAAATTGAAAAATAAAAATAATATTATTAATAATAATAATAATAATAATAATAATAATAATAATAATAATAATAACAATAATGTTAACAATAATAATAATAATAATAACAATATTAATAATAATAATAATAATAATAATAATAATAATAATAATAATAATAATAATAATAATAATAATAATAATAATAATAATAATAATAATAATAATAATAATAATAATAATAAAATTAATAATAATAATAACAATAATAGTAAAAATAATAATAATAATAATAATAATAATAATAATAATAATAATAATAATAATAATAATAATAATATTAATAATAATAAAACTAATAATAATAATAATAATAATAATAATAATAATAATAATAATAATAATAATAATAATAATAATAATAATAATAATAATAACAATAATAATAGTAATTACAATAAAAATAAAAGTAATAATAATAATAATAATAATAATAATAATATTAATAATAATAATAATATTAATAATAATAATAATAATAATAATAGTAATAATAATAATAATAATAATAAAACAAATAATAAAAATAACAATAATAATAATATTAAAATTAATTTTCATAAAATAAAAATAATAATAATAATAATAATAATAGTAAAAACATTAATAAATATAATAATAATAATAATAATAATAATAATAATAATAATAATAATAATAATAATAATAATTATTATTATTATTATTATTATTATAATAATAACAATAATGATAATAATAATAATAATAATTAAAATAATAATCAGACCATTCGCTAATGTGTGATCGCACAAAAAGTTTCGACCCCGCTCACCTCCAATTTTGGCGCGGTTGTGTACTAAATGAGGAAAATAGAAAAAACCCAAAAATTCATTTTTTTTAAATTGGTGAATGAAAAGACAGCCTCCAAAGCAAATAACTCAGTGGTGGAGTAAAAATGGTGGATTAGATTGATGAGATGTGCAGATATTAAGAAAGCAAGTCAAGATGAACAGCACAATCAAACAACAACAACGAAAATTAATTAAATCAAAAGCTTCATGTCCCTTTTAAAAACAAAACTTAATAACAAAGTCAAAAAAGCGCAAAAAAAACTTTTATTGAACAAAATAACTTGTAATTTGCCAGAAATGATATAAACCTAGTCAATAAAAACGCATGGTAACAATTAGACAATAAAGAACAAAAACAAAAAAGTTGAAAAATTCGCTTTTTTTTAAACAATTAATTTCAAAGTAATGAAAACCATTAGAAAACAACTAAAATACCCTATAAGTGCACAATTACCAAAGCCTCTACAAAATGAATTCAGAACTGCTTGTATTCAATATGTTATGCGGTTAAAAAAGGAACAACAAATATACAACAAACAAAAAATCAATTAAAACTTGGCAGAAAACGCTTTTGAAAACGTAAAGCCATACTCTGGCCATAGAGATATGTTCGATTGGACTTTCTGTGAGCACCAAAAATGTGTTAAGCGACATGAAGCTAGGTAAAAAGGAGACAAAAAAGAAAAATAATACTAAATTAAGTAACACTTAATAACAAAATCTTAAGTAACATTAAGTAAAAAAATATTTTCAAAGACATGAACGCTATTAATTACAGAATTGAATAATAAAATAGGTTTGTGTACATTAGATTGTGTGACAGCGTTCTCCTTTTGAAACCATTCTTTGGCAACAGATAGGTCATATTTGGCTGTAATTAACGAGGATAGATATAAAACAGACAATGAAAGGAACAAAATTGCGAAGATAAAAAATGTTTTTTTTTTGTTTTGGAAACCAATTGTTTTCAAAGTCATTAAAAACATCAGCTACCTACTAATATCAGAGTAACGGCCCATCTGGTCTTCGAAGAAAAGCCAAAGAAACTTTGTACAGGGTCATTGTACAGGAAATATCATACGACTAAAAATGCAAAGTAAAAAGGACAGCTGAAGACAAAGTTTAGAAAAATCAAATAAATTCTTCGAGAAAGTAGTGCCGAAGCCGTTAAAATCATAATCAATATCCTCAAGGTTTTTAATATTATCGATTGTGTCTTACTATGAAAGCCAATAATGTGAAATATGAACTGTCAAAAACGTGATAAAATGACAAAATTAGAAAACGTGAAAAATGGGCAAAAACCTAGAAACGTTTTTAATGTAAAATATAATAGTATCAAATCTAGAAAACCATATCTTAAGGCGTAAAACCATAGAAAAGATTGAACTCGATTTCAATAGAGAGAAGAAGCATTCTTTCATTGCTGACATTAAGCTAAAACGTGACCAAATTCAGAGAAAAATAGAGGCAAAGTTCATTAAGTCATTATTTAATTAAAAATCAAATAAGTTTAAAAGTCAAAACGACCATAAGCTTTCAAGTAACCAATTAGATACAATAATGTGGAGCTAATTTGAAAGCCAATTGCACCAATGATTAGTGAGCTTTGGTTTGAAAGGTTCTGTTATTTAATTAATATAGAAAAGATCGAATTTTTTTTATAATGAAGACCGACTGATTACAATCCGAAATAATTTTGAATTATACCAGTCCCCGATTGGTCCAAAAATAGCCCCGCTAATGTTGTTTGTCCATAGGAAACACTTATTTATTCAAATGTTATAGATAATGATATTTTATTAGTTAAAAAATCAAAAATAGAGGCTAAGTTTTTGAAAATCAACGAATAAATTTAGCAAGAAACGGAAAAGTTTTAATTACAGAGAACTCTTTACGGAATATGAAGTACGAAAAGCTTCCATTGCAGTCCTCAAAAATTGTGTCAGTGTGGTTTGGGTCTGTACTTCCTGTAAATTTAATCAAAGTGGGTTAAAAAAACTTATTTAATGCGCTTTTTGATGCAAAAGTCTTAATTTTAAAATATTTAGCCAGATTTTTTGACAAAAAATAGCTTACATTATATGTTTGTTGTCAATAATAAAAGCCAACATTAAATTTTTAAATAGTTCACTCTTTTTTCTCAAAATTTAAACCTTTATAATTCCGGGAAATGTGAAAAAAAATAAGGCAAATTGTTCTATTATTCAAAAAAATTTAAACCAAATTACCTGCTCTAATAAACGAAATTCAAAATTAAAACCTTTTTAATTCCATTTTCAGCACTGGAAAAGATTTCTAATGATACCAGTCTCAACTTTCTACGATGAATATATCGATCGGCTAAAACTGTCTGGACTAAAAAAAAACCATTTGATTATATTGTTCCTCTGCTTCCCCTTCAAGAGGGATCGGAACAATAATAAAAATAACCATAGTAATAATAACAATATCACCAACAAATTTTTTATTAACAATTTAAAAAGAAAGTTTTCATTTCTCTTCGGAATTTTTTGGGATCCATCAGCGGCCTATACAGGGAAAGACTGTAGGAGAAAGAAGTTATTGTTATACTAAGATACACAAACATTGTCCTCGCGCCATATTTTCGCATCTATCTAGCTCAAATAAAAACTGTACAATTTGATTTTGTATCGCGGTCGCATGATATGATCTTCCACAAATCAAAACGATTCAGCAATTGTTTCATTCAAACGAATACAAACGGAGAGGACAAAGTTGTACCCAATCGCTTGAAAACCTTGGTTAATTAAATTTAGGATATAGTTTGAATTGGACAGATTCCATTTTCCACCGATCCACATTTTTCAATTTTCGACAAACCTAGTAGTCCAGTTTTACTGGCACACCAAATGTTTTATCTACAGTAGAGATCTGAAGGTATTACTTTTAATCACTACACACTAAACAATACTTTATGTTTCAGCAGGCAAATTTCATCGAATATGAATTAGCTTCTGTGGTCTTTTCTTTACTGTAATGTCATAGTAAAAATCCGAAGAAAAGTTTTGGGAGATTTTTACAGCAAGATCAATTTTCGACCTGACCCGTTCAAATTGATGTTCTCTTGCTTGAAAAGTGAATTTTTGATCAGCGCAATATTCTTAGAGCTCGCGTTTCTCAGTTTCTTTCTAGGAAATTTAGTTAATTGACCCGAAACAAAATTTTACGTAGTTTTTCAAAAAGCATCGAGAAGCTCCAAATTTGAAAATGTTGTTGAGTTATTTGCGAATAACCTGACTGCTCGTTTGCTAAGTAGCAATTTTTTCCGACAAATTTTTAAAAAAAATTGAAGTATCTGAAACTTGCACTAGCTAACAAGGTACACAATAGGCAGCTATCCGTATCACAATAGTTAAAACAGGAAACTGAAATCATTAGCGTATAAAACATTATTCAAAAAATGAGAGACAAATTTCACAAAAAACACATGACAAAAACACATAATAATGATTAAAATAATAACAAAAATAAACATAATAAAAATAATAACAATAATATTAATAATAACAATAACAAAAATAATAATAATAATAATAATAATAATAATAATAATAATTATAATAATAATAATAATAATAAAAATAATAATAATAATAATAATAATAATAATAATAAAAACATTATCAATATTAAAAAAAAATAATGATAAAAATAATAATACTGATAAAAATGATAATAATAATAATAAAAATAATAATAATGATATTTATAAAAATAAGAATAATATAATAAAAGCAATAATACTAATCATGATAAAAACTAAATTATTAATAATAATCTTAATAATACTATTAATATGAATTCATGACAAACATAGTTTTCATCATCTTTGTTTTGACCAACTTAGGGGAATTTCAATTTTGATTTGGGTTTTCTAATGGACCCCATTCAGAACAATTGCATTAATATCTGACTTTAGATATTGCTTGCTCCTCAAAAAAATTTGTCACTTCTCTTAAGAATTTTTGGGATTCATCAGCGGTCTTTACAAGGAAAGACTGTAGGAGAAAGGAGTTATTGTTACACTAAGATACACAAAAACTGTCCTCGCACCGAATTGTTCTCTTTTTGCTAGCTGAGATAAAAATTGCACAACCGCAGATTGTTTTGCGGTCGTGTGATATGACCTTCAAAAAATCAAATGGATGCAGCGATTGTTTCAATCAAAAGAATGCAGTCTGAGAGGACCAGGCTTTACCCAATCGCTTGAAGACATTGGTTAGTCAAATTTAGGACATAATTTGAATCGGACAGATTCTTTTTTCCACAGATCCACTTATGATTTTAAATTTCTACAAACGGTGCAGTCCAACTTTACTGGCGAACCAAATATTTTAACCACAGAAAAGATCTGAAGGTACATTACATTTAACCAGAACACACTTAACAATCATTTATATTCCAGCAGGCAAAGTTTATCAAAAATGAGATAGCTTTGACTGAGGTCTTTACTTTACTGTAATGTCAAAAAAAATCCTAGAAAAATTTTGGGAGGAAGTTACGGCAAGAACATATATCGACCTGACCCGTTCAATTTGATGTTCTCTTGCTTTAAAAGTCAACAACCAAAAATTAAATTTTAGAGAGTGCTTCAAATAGCATCAAGAAACTCCAAATTTGAATTTTTTGTTTGAGTTATTTACGAATAACCTGATTGCTCTCTTGTTGAGTAAAAATTTTTTCCGACAAGTACTTAAAGAAATTGAAGTATCTGAAACTTGTACTAGCTAACAAAGTACACAATAGGCAGCTATCCATATCACATTAAATAAAGCAAGAAACTGAAATCCTTAGCGTATAAAACAGTTTTAAAAAATGACAAAAAAATTTCACAAAAAAAACTTCATCAAGAAAATGATTTTTTCTATAGCTACAAATACATTCATTACTACTTTTTGTGTTAGCTACAAATTAATAATGTCATAATTGAGCAGGAACTGAAATAATATTAATTTCCAACTCAAACTTTTTTGAAATATGGGTTTTTCCAGATAATAGGTTTATGAAACATTGATAGTTTGAAAGAAATTATTGGGTTGAAATTTTTCACTGCCGTGAAAAAAAGCCAGCAAAAATTGCCGTTTTTTGTAGCTTGCATATCTAAAAAAAGCTTGTTGGGAGTGTTGTTAACTACTAGCAAGAACACTTACGGAGTCAAAGCTTCAAAAGTTAATGTTTTCATATCTACCTACAAAATATATACAAATGAACCCAAAATGTCCCTAACAAATTCAAATACCATTTCCATGTACCAATTCTTTAGGATCATTTTTAAAAATGTGGTATAAATTCTGAAAAATTCTAGTATATTTGTAGTAACTTTTATTGGAGTTAACGACAAGAAAATCAATATATTTTTAAAAACTGAGGTTCCTTTTAACAACTAGGTTTATTTTAACAACTAGGTTTTTTGATATTTATGGTAAGAAACCAAAGCAATGCATCTATTGCTGGCCACTTTCCATGTCTGTGAAACCCGTTAGTGTTCAATCAAACCGTCATTTTACAAGAAATCTGTTGTCTGGAAAACACACATGTAGGAACTATTTGAGTCGGAATTTAATAATTTTTGGTTCTTGTACAAATATGACAATAATAATTTTTTTTCCACGTCTAGTTCTTTTTTTCAGAAAAAAAAAATTTTTGTAGCTATAGAAAAAAATAGTTTTTTTACTTGCATATTTGTTGTGAACTCGGTTTGTCTTTTTTCAAACTGTATTATAAATTAAAGTTTTTAATTTACCGCTGTAATTATTTTGATATGAATAGCTGCCTATTGTGTAACTCGTTAGTTAGTGCAAGTTTCAGATTCTTCAACTTATGTAAGAAATTGTCAGAAAAAATGATTACTCAAAGAAAGAGCAAACAGCTTAATCGTAAATAACTCAAACATCATGATTTAATTGCATACAATGGTGGTCGACTAGTGGCTCTGGATAAATGTCCAGGTGTGAGACCTATTGGTATTGGTGAAGTAATGAGTCGCATCACCGGACGCATAATCGTCGACTGAATCATGCAAGATCTAACATCCCTCGGTGGAAACATGCAGCTGTGCCTGGGCCAAAATTGCGGCATAGAACATGCAATACATTCGCTTCGCCACAGTTTTGATGATCCCGAAAACAAAGCAATTCTACTAGTTGATGCCAAAAACGCATTTAATGTGCTCAATAGACAAACAGCATTAGAGAACGTGAAAGCCTTAAGCCCATAATTGCATGTTGTTTTACAGAATTCCTATAGTCATCCGTCTCATCTCTACATCAGTAAGTTGACCATTCTTTTGAGTTTTGGGAATTCTTGATGCTATTTGAAGAACTCTCTAAATTTTTGTTTCGGGTCAATCGACTCTATTTTCAAAAGAAAAAACGTGAACGTAAACAAAATTGCGCTGACCAAAAATTTATTATTCCATCAAGAGGACATCAAATTGCACGAGACAGGACGATAAAAGACCTCGGCGTAAATACCTCCTAAAACCCTTTTTGGGATCTTTACATTGACATTACTGTAAAGAAAACTCTTCACAAGCTAGATCACGTTCGAAAAACTTTGTCTGCGAAAACATGAACGGCTGTTAAGTGTGTTTTGGTTAAAAGTAATGTACTTTCAGGCCTCTGCTACTGATCAAACAATTGCCTTGCCAGTGTATTGTCAAAACAGAGTTGGGAGAAAATTCAAAAAATATGTGTTAAATAGATCTGCGGAAAACTGATTCTGTCTGCTTCAGACTTCGTCCTAAATGTTATAAACCAATGTGTTCATTTATTTTGGAACAAACTGGTCCTCTAGATCTCTAATTGATCGCCGTGGATTTAGAACGACTCAATAGTGCAATTAAACAACACCTTGCAGTTATTAATGAGGCAAATAAAAAACTCATTCATTCACCATTAAAGCAGCACTTATTTTAATAACTTACCAGCTCCACAATTGCAACCAAAAATACAAAAGGAATCTCGCCTTTCTCATATTTGAGCCGTTATGCTTACACATCTCTTAGCAAAATTAGTATTTCACCTAAAAATTCTGATTTTAGTTACGATAAAATAGTTTAAACCTATTAAGATGAAGAAACTGTGACCCCAAACGAAATTTGCCAGAAGAGCACTTGAATAATTACAGAAATGATCGAGAATTAGAATGCAATATTTGCAATCCGGTCAAAAGGCTCAAAACAGAGAACTCAAAGCCGCTGATGACGAACCAAGGTTCCTCAAATAAAAAAAAATACAGCGTCCAGTACCCCTCAAGGATTTGGCCGTCGCAAGTAAACTTGCACGCAAACAACAACCTCAGAAACGCCAAAGAAAAACCTGGATGGTATGTATGAGTTCTTGGCATCAGTTTAAGTTGTGCAGAAACTCGGCCAATATAGGTCCGTAATCCGCGAACCGCGGAAGTTTGATGTAACTGTTAGAATGAGGATATAGAAAAATTCGGGAATCGAGATGAACGGAAAACTAAAGGAATGTTTAGACAAACGAAACAAGTTCCCCAACTTTAAATAAACCAGGGAGGCCAAAAAAGCCAGTCAAACAAAAGAATTTGTACGAATTCAAAGTGGATCACAAGATGAAGCCTGGGAAACGCGACTACAAACGCGGCATATCCTCAAACCGATCTAACATCTCACAAGCAAAGCAAGTGTGTACACCAAAATACCTTCTAATTTTGTCCCCCAAATACCTGAGCAAATGGAAGTGCCACCTTCTGCGATTGAGCCAACATTGATAACATTTTCATCCACCAAAACTTCAAGGGAACCTCAAATTTTAACGTCATCTGCACCCCGGTAAGCACTGCAACAAAATCCATCTCGTTCTGGTAAACAATCCAGAAAAAGCCCAAAATATTATGGATTTGATCAAGATGATTCATCTGGGTTGTTATTTAACTCATGCTCTCCCAATTGGCTACACTCTAAGCCTAAAATACGTGCAGGTGATACAGAGTCTTTTCAGCCATCAGCCACTAGCTATTATAACCATTATACTTGTTTAAGTTCCTACATAACCGATGAATCAGCATAAATACATTATCAGTATCGTTATTAAAAATTTTTACTTTTAGTGCAGTTTCTAAAATTTGTTAAAAAGAGAGAAATGTCGTTCATGCTATTTCATGTATTTAATCCAGTGCAGTAAAGTTCATATACGATGTACGTAAGTTATTTGAGAATCAGTTATTAGGAATTCACGTCTAGTTCAATTGAATCCTATATTAAATTGTCTTGTTGACCGCTGTGTTTGTAGTTCATATTCCCGCAATGGTAATCTTGTTTTTTCACAATTTTCAGTAACTAATGAATTTTATGCTACAACTTGCTCAATTTAATTCATTAACTCTACGAATCGTCTTTAATATCAGACTATCAGACGGGGTAGACAATAATCAGTGAGAAATTTTGCCTACCTTCTGCTAATTTTAGTAAAGCAAGCACGAGAAGCGAAACAGCTATCGAAACAGCTCTCCGATAAAGTGAAAGCTAACTTGAATCTCAAGATGTGGTACACAATCATGTTTGTGTACGAGAAAAACTTTGAGCTCAAGAAGCCACTTGGAAAAAAGAAACACAAAGTGATTTTTGAGAACATATTTTCCGGCAGTTGTGTTTGCAAATTGGAATTTCAATTATTCATTTTTACTAATATTTGGTTACTGATAAAAACCAGAAGTTTGACTGTGTTAACTTTTAAATATAATTAGCTTTATACATTATGTGAACTGCTTGTTGAAGAGAATTTTTGCGATGAATCAATTGGAACCGTCCTGTGATAACAACAATATATAATTTTAGCATCCGAAATATACTTTAAGGAATGAAAAATTTTACCGTTGAAAGTTGAATATGATTACAAACAGAACAGATGATTAAGAATATAATTCAATGATCCGTTTCTCATTGCTGAGAATTACGAATGTTTGAGTTTGGTATCAGATTTCTGGTCATGTCACTTTTTAGACTTTGCACGTCTCCAATCAAGTCATGAGTCTTGGCAACTATTGAGTCGAGTGTTGATTAGCCGTGACAAAAATCTAGGCGAAGGATTAACAAGTTTTCAGCAAGCTATCGCAATGATCTGGCACGTCGTGGCCAAAACTTGCACCAGAACTGACAAGTCCTGAGCAAGTCTAGAGCAAAGTTTTTAGTATAGGTTTTCATTTCGTTTGCAACGAAATACTAAAGTCGCCATTTACGTCGGCTTACCCTCACACTCTTCAAAGTGAAATCAGAAGAGTAAGAAAAAAACATCACTTCCTCAAAGTTCTCCCGATAGGAAACTTTTAAAAGATGATATCGCTAAAATATACCACCTATCTTCTTCTTTCAAAGGATATACCACCTATCAAAAAATATACCACCCATCACTTCTTTCCGCCCTTTGAAAAATTATAATTTCCGGTTGAATGCATGGGACATTTTAATTTGATTGATACTCAAGTCTACAATTACAGCGCTTGTTGCTTGTTTAACAAATTTCTCGTGAAAAAATCTGGCAAAAATTCAGCTAAATTTGAAATCCACGAAATATGAAAACATCTTATTAAAACTCTACGCCGTTTTTTAACTGCACAATACTCAATCTTGTAAAATTATAACTCGAGACTTGTCAAGTTTCAGTCAAGATTGATTTGGATTTGAGAACTCTTGGGCAGGAGTTGGCAAGTCCTCAAAAATCTTATCACATGATGGTCGGCGTGATCAGTACTGTTTTGTCAATTCAAGATGTGTCTTTTACTGAAGCAGCATTGATGACGAGTCGCAACTCTTTCTGTTCGTTGAGCTTGTCAATTGATTTATTTTGCTATTTCTATCAGACTATTTTGATTTTTTAACGTTAGTCAATAGCTAGTTTATTTCAACCTGTCAATTCACTGCGATCCAAATTTGAAAAATTATAAGAATAATTTTTCATGAATAAGAGTTTTCAAGAATAAATTAAATAAAATAAAATACTATTTTGGGCTTCAATATTCCTTCTATGTCAATTTTTTTATAAAAACGATAGTGATCCAGCGATTAAGTTTCACTTAAAAAATTTTTAACACCTCGGATTATAATGAAGGCGTTATAAAGATTACCCCTTTTTGATCATACCAATTTTTTCTATTCCGATGTCAAAGCGGTTTTTTGGTTGGAAGCATTTTTTCGATGCATCCACACCAAGATATCGAGGGAGAACGTTTGGTGGTTTTTTTTGTTTATTCTCTTCAATAGCGAGATGTCTCTATTGTTAAGGACACAATGTTGAATACTAATTGAACAATTTGTTGATTCTATTCAAATTTCAAATTTGTCTTTGTTTTTATCTATAATCAACCGATTTAAAAATTTAAATTCAAAAAAAACTTGACTAGTCTTGAGCACGTCTTGAGCACAGTTTTCAGTATTGGCATCTTTTGTTTTGCAACGAAAGAATAAGGTCGCCATTCACAACAGCTGACCCTTACACACTCCAAAGTGAAATAAAAAGCATAAGAAATTGCCTGCATCGCCTCAAAATTCTCTTCATAGAAAAATTAAAAAGATAATTTTGCCCAAATATACCACCCATCGTCACTTCTTTTCACCCGTAGAAAATTTATGGTTTCCGGTTGAATGCATGGGACATTTTTAATTGATTGATACTCCAGTTTAACATTACAGTGCTTGTTGCTTGTTTAACAAATTTCTCTTGAAAAAAACGAAAACTTTAGCTAATTTTGAAATCCACGAAATATAAAAAGGTCTTATTAAACTCTACGCCGTTTATTAACTGCGCAATACTCAAAGCTTGTCATGACTTAACTAATGACTTGACGAGTTTTGGTCAAGTCTTTATTCGCATTTGACAAGTCTTGAGCAAATCTTGACCAAATCTTTAAAAGTCTTAATACATGAAAGACGGCGTGATCAGAACTGATTTGTCAACTCCAGACGTGTCTTTCACTGAAGCAGTACTGATCACGATTTTAATTTCGTTCTGTTCATTGAACTTGTCCATAGGTTTACTTTGCTATTTTTATCAAAATATCATGATCTTGTAAACGAGAAACAACTGCTAGATCTTTTCAATCCATCAAATCACAACGATCCATCTATAAAAAATTGTAAGAATCATTCTCTTCATGATTAAATTAAACAAAATTAAATCAATATTTTGGGATTCAATGTTACTTGTGTCAAAAATATTTTTTTAAAAAAATGATAGTGATCCAGCGATTAAGTTTCATTTCTATAAGTTATAACAACTCGGATTATAATGTAGGTTACACGGTTTACCTCTATCTGATGATAGCATCTTTTTTTTCCGATGCCAAAGCGCTCCTTTGGTGGGAACCAATGTTTCGATGCAGCTACGCCAAGTTATCAAGGTGGAAAGTTTAGTTGGTTTTTTGTTTATTATCTTTTTCAACGAGATGTCTTTTTTGTTAAGGATACAATGCTGATTAACAATTGAAAAATTTGTTGATTCTTTGAATTTTCATTTTTGTCTTCTTTTTTAAAAAATTCAGCCGATTTAAAAATCTAAATCCGCTAATCATTCTCCCAATTTGCGGAAATTCATTTTGAAGACAGAATCTCCAAAACCAGAGACCTGGTGTCAGACAGGACTACGGAAAGTCATTCAAGCGGAATTTGCTCACAATTAAATGTTATGATATTTTATTAATATTTCAAGTTACCGTCAAGAAATTTGAGGTGAAAATGTCAGCAATTTACAGTATAAGTACAACCCTTGGTTTAATTTCAACGAACGCATATGAGTTCAAACTATCAAGCAATGGCATTTCATTTTGTAAAAAGGTTGATTGACAGATAGAAAGGTTGACATGTATTCTTCAAATATGAGCTTTCGATTTTGGTTAACTTTACCCTCACTTATTTATAGACATCTACAAATTACAATTTTTTCAGTTTTCGTGCGCCAATTAATACTATAAATGAATTGAAAAAATGAAACAGAAGAGGTATATTGTTAAATGATGATTGACAATTCATATTAAAATTACAATCTATTTGACTACGTTTTTAAAAACTTTGAAAAATGTGCTTGTAAATGTGTTTGAAAAATTCATTGTTTTAAAGTTATACCTAGTTGTTGCCGAACAGGGCAAGTTTTAATTATGAGGTGGAAGAAAATTTATAACTCGACGTTAAGCTGATGATGATTTTGAATCTTTTGACTATTTGTTGAAAACAAGAAGTTGGTTGAAATCATGAATGCAGATGTACTTTTGAATTTGCAACAACTTTGGTGTTGTTTGATCAAAGGAAGTAAAATTTGTCTGGAATTTATAATTTAATCGCCAAAAAATTGTTTCGTTGCGTTGAGCAAATCGCCAACGATGCAAAAAAAAAACAGAGAAAAGGTGCATATTTCAGATTTGGTTTAGATTGAGTCTGAAAAGCAGTCACTTTGGTCTGGAAAGTCTGATCAGTGTCTTTTTATAGTCTGGACAAAGGTCAGGGTTCGGTCTGATCAGAGGACATTTTGGTCTGGAAAGTCTTATCAGAGGTCATCTTGGTCTGGAAGGTCTGATCAGAGGTAACTTTTGTCTGGATAGTCTGATCATAGCTCAATTTGGGTCTGGACCTGGTCATGTGCGGGCTTGAAGTAACTGTAACTTCGTCAAATTGAAATAAGAATGAATTATTTTTTTCAAAGCGATGTCGTATAGACGTTCCCAGACTTTTTCTGACAAATGGGTTGACACGGTGTGAATGATCTCGTCACATTGAATACATATCTAGATATTAATTGTGAGATGACAACGAATTTCAAATTTCAACTACAAGATATTCGGGTGTAGGTTCCAACCCCTCTTACTTTATTTTGTAAGTAAAATCCAAAATTTTGCCCAATTTCTTGCCAAAAAACTAATTTTGACCTGGCGACACACTGTAGTAATGAACGGCGCAAAATACAAAGCGTATATTAACGGCGCAAAAGCCAAACTTTTAAGAGTCACGGTGGCGCAGGCAGGAGAACGCACGTCCCCGAAGCTGAAGATTGTGGGCTCGATCCACGTACGGAACTTTATTTTTGCCCTTGGCCCAAGCCTGACCATTGTAAAATCAGACTGAACGCAAGTCTGACAAGCCAAAAAAGTGACATGATTCAGTCTATGATTCAGTAATGATGAGAAATTGCACTTATACTGGCCCAGTACTGAAACGCACTTGGAGTTAGGTACGGGGAGGAAAAACTGAGCAAATATAGGGTTTAATTTGATAATTGTCAAAGCACAGAAATACTGGTTTAAATCTATAATGTCGACCACAGAGAAAACAAAGAGCGAATTACGTAATATTTTACAAACTGCTAACTAAACAGAATCACAAAACAGAATCAATGTCACATACAGTATAGTGCACTAGTTCATTAACTCCTCTTGGAAAGAATTTTATCAATAATTTGGATCTTTTCCGTTTGTCCCCCTCCCCCAGTACGATATGCACCCCAGAGTTACAGAGGACGGGTCATTAACCAATAACCAGAAGAGTTGTATAATTTTGATTATTTTAATGTATATTCCTTATTATTCTGAAGGCATGTAAACTTTAAACTTTCGGTTATACTTTAATTTACATTAATTGATTATGTTTGGAAAAAATCATTATGTTAAAATATTGCACGTGCGTCTGGGGGGGGGGGGTGATCCAAATAATATGCACCCACTAAACTGGGGAGGGGGCACAAACGGAAAAGATCCAATAATTTTAACTTCAATATCATTCATTGAAAAAAATCAGAATTGAAATTAAACGGACAATTTTTTCATTCTGAAATTATTTTTTTTCACTCATAGGTCTGATACTGATTAAAACAATCACATTCAAATTTCAAGCTTCAACTTAAAATAATACTCCTCAAGCTTAATTGAGAAGCTTGCGTCACACTCAAAACAATTTTTTGGGGGGAAATGAGTGACTATTGGAGTCATATTTTCCGTTATTGGCTCCCCATCTCCTTCGCTCTCAACAATGGCCTGTAAATGGTCTGATCCGAGGTCATTTTGGTCTGGGACCTCAGCCTGGGTACCATAATCAATTAATTTGTGACTATGCTTTACATAGATGAATGGGTGGGTAGGGGGCCTTAACAGAAAATTTGCAAACTTCAATAGCATTGCATCAGTGTACTGTTTAAACATTTGACGAGGACGACCCATTTGCAATGCTGGGTTGTCTAACGTGCAGATTATTCGTATTGAGACTGTTACAATTACCCGGCTTGTTATTTTCGTCAACGTGCATCATCTGCGTTATGGACGGACTTTTGTGTCTAACTTGGACTTGCAACTTCTGCGCAACGTTATGGAACACCTTAGCGAAGTTCTCCTTAAATGGTCGCTGGGTGTAGGAGTATATGATTGGGTTTATTGCACTGTTCAAGGTCATAATGACGCCCAGGAGCTGGTGGAGGGCGAGGAGGAGGGTGCTGATATCGGAGGGGGGAATGTCTCCGTTGTACTTCATGATGACACAGTGAACCACTAACAGGTAGATTATAGGCAGCACCCACGCCAAAAAAGTCGAAATGCCAATCAGAATGTACCCGACCAGAGCCTGCAAAAACAATACAGCCTCCAATTAATAGTCGTCAAATTTTACGACATCCATTCGTGATTTAAACGAGACCAAAAGTTGACCCTGTAAGATCTCCCAAGCCGTAGTTATTATTCGTCCAAGAAACTTAGAAGAAAAAAATAATCCAGTAAGAGTATAGAAAGAAATTTTGATTTTTTAAGAGCGTTAAAAATTTTTGCAGAATTATTTTAAAATCTCATAAGATTAAATGTTGAGTCGATTTTTTATGGCCATGGTATAGCATATCTGACATAGGAACAAAAATGTCACTTTATAAAAGGTGATTATTTAAACTGTTCCATGTTTCCTATCAGATAGCAATCAGAGAGAATCTAACAGTATAGATTCTTTCTGGATTTTCTCTCAAATTTCTCTGAATTTCTCTGAATTAGAAAAAGTTAAGTGCAAAATGTGATACTAATGCTTCTGGATCAGTACTGAATTAGCTTTAGAGTTAGGTACGGGAAAATGTAAATGCTATATTTACACTTAAATACCGTTAAAAAATATTCGTAATATTATATATATATATATATATATATATATATATATCTCCAATCAACTTGAAAAAAAAAACAGTGACGAATTAAGATAACATAAAAGAATAATGCTCCCGGACAAAACAAGATTTGGGCTTTGAAAACAATTGTCGTATGACCATAGTTTGGCACACAACTAGAGAAAAAGGAGAAAACAGCAAGTTATTTGCCATGGTTTATGAATTACTGCAGATATCAAGATACAACTCCATCAACTCCATCAAAAACGCCATCTGAAAAGAAATTTAAAAAAAAACAAGCAAAGATTAATTTTTGAGAAAATAAACGAAAAACAGAAATCAGCTGGATTGTTAATGCATGCTATTATTAGAACATCATGCATAATATAAAATAATGAGTTTAGAATTTAGTGGCAATTTTCTTGACCAACTATCAATTTTTAAAAAGATTTGCTGACTTCTAGTGTCCTATACTGTGAACAAGTTTTGAGATATTAGTGTAATCTAGATTTTTCAACTTGTTACATTATTATGATTGAGGAGTAAAAAAAAGGAGAGTTTCATTTTTTTCCTACAACAATAAAATTATATATTTAATTACTTTTACTGCGCATGACAAAATATAAAGCAATAAACTGAGCTAATATTGTGAGTGGTAAGCTCTTTATTTAAGCGCATGGTTATTTAAGAGTAAAAGTGAAATCGTTGGATCTTTTCCGTTTGTGGATCCCTAGCTAAGCGGGTGCATTTTATTTGCACCCAACAGACGCACGTGCCATATTTCAACATTATGATTTACTATGTAATGGCACGCGCTCTGTAATTTGGTGGTGTATAACGTACTGGGGGACATAGACGGAAAATATCCAAACAGTCAGTTAAACATATGAGGCTGTGTTAGTATTAAAATTGTCAGATAGAGATTTTTGTTTAATTGTTTTGAAATTACACAACAATTGACAACAGTGGCATCTAACGGTGGAACTACATTATGGCAAACATGTGAAATAGGAAGCAGTTTATTTGCCGGATTTCATATCTAAAAGTTCAGTTTTTAAACTGTTAAAGTTTGAGCAAAGGTGCAACCAGATAACTTGTTAGATGCTGACAAAATAAGTTTTTAAATAGTTTAAATCAGAGTTACATCAGCTTTTGCGTTCATTTTAAACAATAATCGCATTTCGTTGAATAAAAAACTTCAAAACTGCATTAATAACAATCAAATCTCGCGCGATAAAAACTCAATCTTGGCAGATTTTTTGTTGTGTAAGATCTGATAAGATGGTTACTAAAAAATTTTGTCGTGTAAGATGTTACACGACAACATCTTCTTCGAAGCATTTTCTTAAGATCTTACACGATAAAATTTCCAGAATCAATGGGGTAAGGAAGCAAAATTTTACTTTTAACCAATGAGCCGCCAAATTTAATAAAACTATCGTTTTTTTTTCAATGGATCCAGCAAACTCTGCTGCCCTTAAGCAAAATTAATTTGGGTCGAATTAGGCATTAGAGTCGGCTCCATTGAAAACGCGAATTATTAAATTATAATCGCTCACTCACGAAATGCGGCTGCAATAATCTGTATTTTTTAAATACAGTTTAACAGTTTGCAAAACTTTTCAAAATTGATTTCCTAAAATACATAGCATTTAAGATCAAAGATAATTTTTCCTGTGATATCTATTTCATATGCATTAACTCAAAATTTTATTTGATTTCGATTTTATTAGTCGTATATCACAATTTACTTTGCACTTAATCCGTAGCCGGAATATTAAGAATTACTTAACAAAATTTTTCAATTATTAAAATACTGCAAACCAAATACTGTCCGCAAATATATTCATATTTAATAAATTTTTCAAAATCTGCAAATTCTTGTTAAATTGTCATTACTATTCAATTAGGGTAGAACTTCTCAGATACGTTTTACCCAAATATGCTTACTTCTCATTAAAATTTTTGTCTATATCCAGGAAATGTTAGTTTCATTCGCGGACTCAAACATCATATAAACTAAATTTGATGCTACTCAAAAACGACCTTTCTCCAATTTACAACTGACTTTGCTCAACTGCTCATTTCAAGTTTCTGCCAACTTCAAAAATGACAGACAAATCTTCAAAAAAATTACGCGCAGAAAAGGATTCTTAAAAACAGATATCAAGCATTATAGCTCATAAAAAATACGCATGATCTTTAACCATTATTTATACAAACTAATAAATTAAGGTGAAGATAAACTACAGGATTTTGTTGAACATATCTACCCATACAGTTGAAACAGTCTTTAGGAATCAATTCTTAACGAATTAGAACTTAATTGTCTGCGAAACAGATTGATCGAATAATCGTGCGCTCCCCCAGTCAGAATAGAACGGTTATCTTGCAAGATCGTGCAAGATTTCAGCCAGAATCTTGCAAGATAACCCTTGCAGTTCGTCTTGGGTCTGATCGTGTGAAGGGAAATTTGTTCATCTTTTTTTAAGGTAGAATTTTCATACTTACTCTTATCTGTTAACATGCATTATACTGTTATTCAACTTAGGAAAGCGAGATAGGAGTGAAAAAATTTGTTGAATTGGTTCATCTCAATTTCGATTGTATTGTTGATAACTTTGATAACTTATTAGTCATGTCAAGCTATTGCTGTGTGGTCGGTTTGTTTTGTCAAGTGTTAGAAGGTTGAGAACAACCTAGAAGGTTGAGAACAACCTAATGTAAATTGTGCATAAGTTAAGCTAATCATAGCTTGACAAAATTTCTACTTGTTCAACGTATACTTTTCTAGAGAAATGAAGCCTTTAGCAAAAAATTTATGTACCCACTAAGCTGCGGGGGGGGGGGCAGAATCGGTCCAAAATTAAAAAAAAACTGATGAAAAAATCCCCTCGTTCAAAGTGAACGCAAATGCCCATTAAACTCACTACATAATTATCTTTTTTTTTCGGGTTGTCCCATTATAGCCCCCCCCCGCCACGAAATAACCCCCATTACGGTTTATTTATCATGATGGGGTAGGGCTATAGATTACCTGACCACTAAGCCGGCGAGAGGGGGGGCTATAATGGGAAAGACCCTTCTTTTTTCAATCATTGAATCAATTTCGACCTTGATCTGTTGTCCGATGGAGTCGAGCTCTGAGCCGGCAGTGGTGGGTCGTCCATTGCTGTCTATGATGACAGGCATTGTCCTTCTGATTAGAGTCCTCTGGTGCAGGGCTGTCTTGAAGATGCTCGTGTACAGACCAGCCACAATCAATGTCAAAATACCAAACAGACTCGCTCCTTAAACCACAAACATCAAACATCACATGACAATTGGGATCTATTGTTTGCCCCCCCCCCCCCCCCAGCTTAGTTAGCATAAATTTTTTATGACCCCCAGGCGCACATGCTATGTTCTTACATAGTAACGTGCTATATAACAACATATAATTTGTAACTGGGGGTCATAAAAAACACTGGGGGGGGGGGGGGGGGGGGGTGCGAAACAGAATAGATCCGACAATTGAGAGAAATTTGACCCCCCCTCCCCTCCTCCTCACCCCTACCCGCTATAAACCCCAGGAGCTTTAACTGTGGTCGATCTCGTGCCGTTTCTCAGAGAAGAGCGGGTGTGTGGAAAATTTCAAAGATTTGATCTCACGCACACTCCCCCCCCTCTGGGGGGGGGGGGGCAAAAGGAAAGAAACCAAATATTGTTCTCCTTTGTTTTCGTGTCTGCTGTTTTTAATAGAGACTCAAAAAACACGTGCAGATTATTTAATAGCTCAATTTTTGTTTTTTTCTAATGCAGTCTACAATTTTTTATTTTTGATAATGAACCAGATTATATAATAATTTGATTTCGATAATTATACTACACTTTTTTGCAACAATACACGATGGTGGTGACAAGGAAGGGGAGGGGACGGAAGAGTACGTTGAAAAGTGTGAAAAGTGCGACTGGAGTTGGTGGGGTAAAGAGCAAAAAGACCCTTGGAGGGGCTAAGAAGGGAGGCGCAAAAACACCCACAAGAGAGACCACTTTAAAATGGGGTTGGTAAGAGTTCAGGTTGTTGGTGACTTAAGAAAAATTGGATCTATTCTGTGTTGGCCCCCAGTGTTTTTTACGCCCCCAGTTACAAATTATCTGCTGCTATATAGCACGTTACTATGTAAAAAAAATAGCACGTGCGCCTGGGGGGCTTAAAAAATATCAGCCCAATAATCTGGGGGTGGGGGAAAAATCAGAATAGATCCGAAAAATTTCATGGATATTTTTTGTTGGTGCCCTCAGCTTAATGGGTGCACTAAGCCGGGGGGGGGGGGTTGAACCAGTAAAAATCCAAACTATAACAAACGTTTTCGAAAGTTATGTTCATGGGATCTATTCGGTTTAGCCCCATCCCCCCAGCAGGTTAGTGGGCATATAACTTTTATGTCCTTAAACATCTAACGTAACTTGGAAATACCAACAGAAATTTTGTAAGTGGAGGCTTTAAAAACACAGGGGGTCGAAAAAGAATAGATCCCACGTTATTTACATATGAACAGAACAACAAAATGGCCGTTGCGACATAAAAAAATTCCATTATTATTAAAACTAACCTCTTCTGTTGATAATTTATTGACTTTTCCCAAAGAGAGTGTTTCAACGTTTTTCCTCCAAAAATAGAAACTGGGAGTTTTTTGCAAGTTGAAATTCTAGCGATTGATTAATAGTATAATGCATTCTGCCTTAAAGCCATTCTGCAAGACTGAAATTTAAAATAAAGTGTCAAAAGGACATAATACATCTAAAAGTATTTTTTGCGTCTTTCCCATTATAACAACCCCCTCGAAATTATTGACTACATCACTGTTAGAATTCGATCATACTATAGTCCCAAATTTAATTAGAATATTAAGAAAGAAAGATTAACTTACGAAATTATTAGGTCAAAAAATTATTAAATCACGAAATTTTTATTTTTCAAGTCACAAAAACTTAAATATATGAATCGTCAATAAATGGTGCTTAGAACCAATATTCGGTTCAAACTGATGAATCTAGATAACTATCATTAGCGTGAGATACCACCGGAAATGTGAACGAATGCTTAGAAAGGAGTAAATAAATACTAATTATTGTATCACTCTGCGACTGATCTCTAGGAAATTTGCAGAAGCAAACCATATCGGGTAACCCTTGTGACCCACCGTATAAATCATAGTGCTAAGATTAGTTTTTGTATCTTGACGTTCTCGCACTGACAATGGGTTTATAAACAGCTGATTTTTGAGCCTTTTTTCATCTCCAAATTCAAATCACCATCGTGATCTAATAATCAAATCTTTCCAGTAAATCTCTAAATTCTACAAAAACAAAATTTTGTTATTTTCTCATATTTCGAGAAATTATTTCTTCTACTTAGTAAAAAACGCTTTTTATACCGCCTGCAAAACTCCTTAAATTAACGGCTTATGGACCCAGCAATTATCATAATTCATTAAAAAATTTCTAAAACAAAACAAACTTGTTGTTGACAGTCATAAGACGTTTCTGCTTATTACTTTTTCTTTTCACAACTGTTTTGCCGGCTCAAACTACGATAGATCAAAAAACAGTGAAGCTGCTGACCTACAGAGGGAAAGAACAGGACTCTCAATCTGGAGCTCGAGATTTGTGGGGATGATGCAGACGAAAGGACTTTGCAAATCACCACTTGAGACAGAGGAGCAACCCAATGAGCCTGCACCACTAGCCAATGCGGCAAGAAATGATAAGAGGAACCACAAGGTGCTGAAAGATGCATATAACAAGGAAGTTGCAGACATCAAGGAGAAACGAAACAATGTGTGGTGCCATCTGGCACTGACTCCAAATGTAACAACTCTAATGCTGATGAGGCATGACTTTGTGGGTGATGACGGCATCAGAGATGGAGCAAATACTTGGAAGCGACGCTTTTTTCAGAAAGATTTAAGAAAGTGGTCCCGCCAACAATGGTGACTTTGGTGGCACAGCTCACTCAAATGAAGCTCCAGGATTCTGAGGATTTGGACAGCTTCTTCATCAGAGGACAGGAGTTACTCACAAGGCTACAAGAAGCAGGGGTAGCATTTTCAGAGAAACTCTTTAACTCTTTGGTCCTCACTGGTCGTCCAATGACCTGAACAAGTTTTGCTATACGGCAAAACTTCAACCCGGCAACGAAACTCAAGGAGTTGAAGAAAAGGTTGCAGAACATCCATGAGAGCACAGTACAGAGACAAATGGGACAAAATGGTTCGGTGGCACTGGCGGTGAAGCCTGAGTTTAAGAAGCGACCCATGAGAGGAAACTAATTTATGTGTGGGATCCCTGGACACCTTGCCAAAATTTGCAGGGGAAGTAGAGAGCACAATGCGGCAAGTGTGGTGAGAAGCGTCACCTAGACAGGGCATGCAAAAGACAAAGAGATGGAGGCAAGTATGAGTCAGTGGCAGTTGGTCCAACATTGTCTACACCAGACAAAGAGTACTGGGCAGCTCTTACGCAGTGAAAGACAGCATTCTTGCTGGTGGACAGTGGAGACAGTGCTTGTACAGATCTCATAGTGACAGACCTGACGCGTTTCCGGACTTTTTAGTTTAAATCATTAGTCAGGAATGCCAACGGAGAGGCTTCCTGAGTGGTGCTCAGAATCTGAGTGACTATAAGCATACCCTCAAACGATGGCGAAATTCAATGAGAGCTCGAGAGTTTTTTGTGTGCCTGCCTTTTCCTCAACCCTTTTATCACTCTCAATATGCATGGAGGGGTGACATAGCTTCACTTCCGAGAATAGCAACATGCTTGCTCGGGACTTCACAAGAAGATGTCGCGAGCAGCAATTCTTCACGCAGTGAGGATCACAAAACCTGGCTGTGAGACGAGGAAAAAAACGCACAGCAGAATTGATGCGAGTTATAAAACCTATGTTCTCAATTGGTGAATTATCTAATTTTAGTTGCACAGTCTCCATAAGGAAGAAGGACAGAGACGTCAGCAAACTAGAACCCAAGGCACCGGAAGAAAAATTGGGGTTTAGACTGACGGAGACAATGGATACTTGGTCCACATACCTTTACACAAGCAAGTCGATGGCAGTTCCCCAATTGATCATCAATGTGTCCGAAGTGGGCTCAATCCCTGACAACACAGATATCCTGACCTACTAGATGAGGGGTTAGAGCAACTGGGGATCTGGCACCCAGATTTTTTCATCGAAACGATGGCAAGAAAAAGAAACAGGGTCCATCTACTGCACTAAATGAGGAGTGACATGACGCGGAGAGCATGAAAACGCAGGAAACGACATTGAAACGAGATGCCTCGGATGCTGCGGATGCTGTGGATGCTGCACTAGATGAAAGATTTACAACAAGAGGGAGTTATCGAGACACAGAGTCACTGGAAAACAGTGACACAGAAGACTTCTCACACTCAGAAAAAGTTGGTTTCAATGAGGCTGCACTAGATCACGCGGACAGAGCAGAGACCAGACGAGAGACACAAGCACGGAACTTTTAGGAGTTTTTTGCAGAAATCAGAGCCCATCTTGCTGTGACTGAGGGTGACTACGTAGAACCCAAAACAATCTACGAATCCAAACATGGTAACAATTGGACCAGTGGCATCGGGCAATAAAGGACGAAGTCTATAAACTCCAAGTCAAGGATACGTGGGACCTACTGAAACCAAACACAGACAAGGAAATCAAACCGGGCAAATGGGTCTCCAAAATGAAGTGAAGACCCAGTGCTCAATAGGGTCAAGTAGACAAAATACAAATCACGATATGTGGCGAAGGGCTTCAAACAACTGGAAAGACTGGAATACTTTGAGAATTTCCCGCCTCTTCGTAATCCAGAGACTCTCAGGATTCTACTTCAACCAGCAGCAAAGCTGGGACATGTGATGCACCAACCTGATATCAAGACGGCATTCCTGCACTAATCAATAGAGGAAGAGGTGTATCTGAAACAGCCACAGAAGTTTGTAAAAAGAGGACCAGTTGGAGATAAGTTAGTAGAATGTCGACTAAATAATTCAATTTATGGTTTGAAACAAGCTGCTAACAGCTGGTATAATGTAGTGGCAAGTTTCCTACTAACAAAGTGGTTCACCAGAAGCAAGAACAATCATTCAAGGCAATATTCCACCTCGAAGACAGAGGGAGACTACACTGGTTTCTGAGTCTAAGAGTCAGACGAGAAGAGGGCAAAGTGACCAAGAACGCCACAAAAGGACAATACTTGAGCGGTTTCAAATGGATCACCGCAAGCCCTCAAGAAATCTAATTGACTTTGATTTGAAGCTTCAGATAGTACAGAACGGAGACAAAGAGGTGGATAAAAAGGTTTTACAAAAAATAAAATTCTGGATCTCTTCTGTTTCGGACCCTCCAGTGTCCCCCCTCCCGTTACAAATTATATGTTGTTATATAGGACGTTGCTATGTAAAAACCGCACGTGCACCTGGGGGCGTAAAAATTTGATCCCACTAATCTGGGGGGGGGGGCAAAACAGAATAGATCCAAAATTCTTGGTTGGATCACTTCCGTAACTGGCCAACCATACGAGGACATAAATTATGTTCACAGTCAGCGTTCTGTCCGGACATAAATGCACCTACCAATCAACACTAACTATTCGAAATACGATATCTGCGATATCTTGAAGATCTAAAAGCTTTATAACTTACCTACACAAGACAGACTAGTTATGATTTAGTGGGTGAAGTGATGCCGACTGGTCTGGAAATGTGAACGACAAAAAATCAACGACGGTCCAATACTTCGAGCTCAGCGGACGGGACGTGGCGCAGCTCACATCACTCAGCCACAGATGCTCTTTCTTCGTCAGAAGCTGACTATCAGTGCATAGCAGCAGCAGTTCAAAGCGCATGGTATCTCAAACAGCTTCTGGAGTATTTCGGCATCCAACAGAAACATCCAACAGCAATTGGAGATGACAAGCACAAATGTTTCAATTTGTGCCAAAACCCAGTGAGGCTCAGGAGAAGCAGGCACATTGAGAGTGATTTTCACTTCATTAAGACAAGACTGAAGATGGGATTAATTCAATTCATTAAATTCCTACTGACAACTTGGCAGCTGACATCTTCACAAAATTTTCGCCCGCATCGAAGGTGGAAAAATTCGCCAAAATTTTGCTGGCAACAGACTCAACGCAATTGTATCAAGTCTTAGTCGGGGTGTTAGAGTTTCAAACAAACTATAGTCTTAAACTTAGTTAGAATTATTAGAAAGAAAGTTTAACATACCAGATTAATTAGACAACGACAACAGTCACAAAATTTAATAAAATGAATTGTTAGTAAATGGAGTTTAAAATGTACATTTGTTTCAATTGGATCAATCTAGATTAGAATGAGATTATAATCTCCCAGATATAAAATCTCGCAGCACGTATTTAATGATTATGATACCATCGGAACTGTGAACGAAGAAAAGTGTAAACAAATTCTAATTGTTCTCTAACTGGCGACTGATTTCTAGCAAATTTGCAGAAGCAAACCATATTGGGGTACCTTTTCGACCCCCACTATAAATCATAGTGCTAAGAATAGTGTCTCTTGACCTTCACCCACTTATAATGGGTATATATACAACTGATTTTTGTGCATTTTTTCATCCCCAAAATCAAATCACCATCTTGATCAAATGATCAGATCTCTCCGGTAAATCATAAAATCCTACAAAAATGTCATTTTGTTATTCTCTCGTTTTTTGAGAAATTAATTCTACCTACCTAAAAACGCTTTTTATTCCGCTTGCGAAAATCCATAACCCACAATCACTGTATAATACCATGTCTCTGTTTTTTGACCAATCACTGTTTTTGACTACCATGCCGGGGTCAATTGTAGGAAAGACCCAATTTATCCTAAGTTCGGCGATCATATTTTGTTTTTACCAATAGATGTCACTCAAATTCTCAGAAGTTTTGTCCTAAAGTATTGTTTTAATATTTTTATGTTAATTTTTGTGCCAATCTACTGAATCGTCATAATTGATGCTCAAACCTATCGGTATTAAATTTAAAATTTAGGTCGAATTTTGTCACACAATTGGATTAGAATTAAGTAAAAATGTGAACACAATCAAAAAGTAGCTATTGATAAGTGTAATTTAGGCAATATGTCCGTTTAGGGGACCCTTTGAGTCAGAAGAAGTCGTACCTGAGTGCCATTGAGGTGCCAGACTTAAAAGCGAATGAAAGGAAATTAAAAGGTCAGCGCTATTACTGCTCTTAATCTAATTTTTCAAATATTTTTTTTGTTGCAAAAACGAAGTTAAATTGTGTTTAGGTTTGAAAAGTGCTTTGAAGAAGCGAAAGCGGTCAAGCAAACCAAGTCCACGACAAAGCATGCTAAGCACCAGTAAGACACGTTACACAATACTTCGAAAACGAAAATATCAAATTAAACAATCAATATGCATGCCAATCTTATATGGCAAAGTTAACTGACTTTACAAAATGAAGAAACAGGACCAAATTCAAAGGGTTTTGGACCAAAATTTGTTTAAAAAAATTAGATCTAATGATCGTTTTAATTACTTTTGGCATTTGTTTTTTAAATAGATTTGAGCATCAATTATCTTTATGTTCAATTAGTAACTCGTTTGCACACTGTGCAAAAAACATATTTGATTTCATTTGGTTTCATTTCTTGATTATTTTTTGATTTGATCCTTTTGCAAATTATATAAAAAGAAAAAAATAGATCTTTTCTGCCCTACCCCCCCCCCCCTCTCGCTTAGTGGGCATATAACTTCTAAAGCCTCCAGGCACATGTGCTTTTTTTATATAACCATGACTGTTGTGTGTATTGTGTTTAGTGAGTGTGAGCAGACCTACAAGAGACATAGGGGTGACAGAATTGGCCAGAGTGAAGCATTACATCCTAGGAGGAATTTTGCAGGAAGAACGTTAGCACTGTTTAATGAAATCATTAAAAAATTTAAATTAAACTATAATAGAACAATATAATTAGTATTGTACTTTTACAATACCTTTGTCTCAAAAATCCACAAATCACTTCAATTTTAATTAAAATCTATGACTAAGGGCACTGGTTGGTAATGTATAAATGTCCAGTGCGCGACTCAAATTGGTCTGGCACCTTAGTGCGTCTTTTCAGATGATTTCACATTTGTTGAACTTAATTTGTTCAACAAATGTAGAAGTTTTCTTAATTTGTTGCACTCTTTGATAAAGTTCAATTAATTCAATATCTGCAGATTATAATTGGTCATCTGCAGATTATAATTGGTTATCTGCAGATTATAATTGGTTATCTGCAGATTATAATTGGTACCAATCTACCACACACAGCAATAATGAAATCATCACACTTCTTAAACACTTTGAAAATGGATTTTTTTAATTTGAGATATTTTTGGCACCAAAGAGCAGTTAACTTGCACTGGACCCGAATATACTGGCCCGAATAATGGTCTGTTTTACTTTAAACGTAAACGTTAAGGATTGTTGCTTTAAACTAGCTTGTTGATTACTATCTGGCTAGCCGCAGTGTCTGACCAAAGTGCAATTTAAACCCCTAGTGTGCGACCGAAGTAGGTCTGGCACCCCTTTGCGCGACTCAACTCGGTCTGATCAGACCCAATTTCAGTCTGGACGGTCTGACCAGAGCTGGTTTGGCCCTAGCAACTCATCTTTGGATGTGCTAAGATACATTTTTTAAAATTAAAGAGGGAAAATGGAGCAAATGGTCTATTTTACTTAGCAGGGGCGCTGGCTCGTAACGTGTACAAAAATCGCGCAAAATCATACGTAACATAACAATATAACAATGTTTTATCAAGATCTGGCAATTAAGACAAACTTTCCATTTTGTTTTTTTTTTTTTGGGGGGGGGGGGGGGGGGGGAGGGAGAGGGGGCTATAATTTTCATAGGATGGGAAAATCCAGAGGTCTTGATTGGTTCTTGAGGCTTTTTTAGCAAGACTCTGGATTGGACACTTTGGTACGTATATCTGTGAGGAGCAGCACCCCGAATGCAAACTTCCCTTCTTAGAGGCAGAGGGGGAACTTATGGTGGACAATGTCTATTTTCCCTACAGTAGAAGTAAGGCATGTTCTGATACTAATCCTAGTATATTGATGGAAAAGTTAAAGGCCACATCACAGGATAGACTTTTCATTGGTGATCAGACAGTTATCAATTCACGGGATTTGGGGGGGGGGGGGGGCACACTCATGTGTTAACCATATTACTTTATTTGGTGATAAAAAAATCGTTCATCCCTTGGCATAACAATTTTTGTTATGCAATAACAACACTAACTGGAAATAAAACTTAATTCGTTAATTGAATTTTATTTCCAGTTAGTTATATCTTTAAAGAGAAGAAAAGTGATGTTATTCGGTTTAAAAATTTTCACCTTTGACGCAAAAAAAAATTGGCTTCGATTGATACGGCCATTTCTCAACAACGTTTTTCTACATTTATCATGCTGGATACACCCAAGGTTTTCAATTGCTCCTGAACGAAGTTCATAGCAATTATTGTAAACTTGTGTGTCTTTTTCACGAAAAATTTTCGCTTGACAATTTTGACTTTTCGACTGACTTTTACGCCCTTGACTTTTTGCATTTCACGTGATCTAAAATTCTCTCTCAATCACAATTTCAAGCAGCTGAACTCAATTAGCGGCGATTTAATACTAAAAGTCAAATGAAAAGTGCGCCGAAACTGGTGCCATTTTTTCACTTTAAATCTTAACAGTAGTATATGTTAACCTCTAATGTGGTTATTTGAAGCCCACTATAGAACTTCTTAGTCAGATTTAGCCCCCCCCCCCCCCCCCCCCCCCCCGACTGAAGCAAGCTGCAATTGATTAGAGCTCCCACTAGTCGTTCGAGAGCAATTCTTCCGAAGTTTAGTCGGCTATGTTTTTTTAAATTGTTTAGTCTACAGCTTGTCCTTATTTCACCTCAACATCCACAAAAGATGTACCCTTTCCACCCCAGTGACCTGTCACATGATGAAATGTGATGACGGGGTCACTTTCACAAAAGCAGATGTCTTCCTAGCCCATTTAGAACAACAACACACCGACTATTACACTTATTTTTGGAACAACTCAAAGTTCGCTTTCAAACCCAATTGTAAACAGGTGGGTGGGCGGTGAGTCCGTATTAAAAACACTGGATAAATAACTATGCAGAGGCTGTCCAACAATTTAAAATGAGTCTTTTCTAACAAGGTGTTTTAATGCGCAAATATGGGGCACGGACGTCCAATGAGGTTGAATATGCTGAACTCAAAAGAAATAAGCGCAAATTGAGAAACAAAATGAACCTTCATAGAATTTCAACTATTTTAAAAAGTAATTTTTAGCATTGTAAATGATTTACGCTGTGATATTTTCTTTATTCTCTTCATCACACGTTGCTTGATATATATAGCAAAAATATTAAAATAATAAAGAAAAAATTATAATCTGATCAAACTGAAATTCAATATAAACGCATGTTAAAACAGCATCTGCTCCAACAATTCAAACTTGTACCGTTGGAAAGGAACGTTGGTGGCTTCAAAAGTTATTTTTACCTTTAAAAAACGGAACCACTAATTTTGATTTTTAACAATGTACTAATTTTGTATATATAATTTTAAACTTGTAATATTTAACCCCCGGGTTATATTTTCAATTGACTTGTTTAAACAAAAAAAAAATTAAAAAATTAAACCCTGGCTGACTTCAGCTACAAAAATCACAACAATCTCTTTCACTTTGCGTTCAGGTAAGCTTAAAAAGTTGTGTTTATATGGCCGATAAACAATTAGAAAAAAAATGCTTAAAATGCTGAAAAATTAAGCCCCAAGTCGGCCTAAAAATGACCGAAGGTGAAAGATTATAGCTTAAAAAAACATAGTCACACATGATAACACTGAGAGTTAAAAAGTTATTATTGATTGTATTGTTAAATGTCTGTACTATTAAATGTCTGAAAATATTATTGATTGTATGTGTAAATGTCTGTGACTATAGTTAAATGACAGACAGTACACTCAGTAATAATTTTTCATTTCTAACAGTAATCATGTGTCATCATGTTTTTCTAAGCTAATCTTTCAAATTTGGCCATTTTAAGGCGGTCTGAAAAGTCTGATCAGGGTTAATTTCCGTCCCGGAAAGTCTGATCAGAGATAATTTCCGTCTGGAAAGTCTGATCAGACCAAAATTTTGGTTTGGACCTCAACGTCGGACCTCATTTTTCGGCATTTTTAGCAGTAATTTCTAATTTTTTATCCACCATCCAAAAAATTTGTTACTTTGCTACTGGATATATTTAATCATAATTTGGCATCAATAGAATTTACATTTCAGGAAAAAAAATGTCCACCATTTTTAGTTCTTATACGGAATGCACTACGTGAGTTTTGACAACTGTGACCAGAGTGTGTGCAGGTGGGCATGTGTGGTATGCAGACAGACATTTGAGAGACCAGAGGACTGGCAGAACCACAGACAACACAGAAAGCTTTGCAGCAAACAGGTCGTCGAAGTGTTGTACAACAAACATGACAGTAAGAATTTGTCAGTTGTTCACGAGCGCCTCTACCTAACTTTCTATTAAAAACTGTTGAAAAGCCGATGAGAAGTTATTGTGTGCGTCTGCAGTGTTTAGAAAAATTTCTGATTTTTATTTTGTTTCAGAGCCAAAGCAGAAATGCATTCTGAATTTTCCTCTGATTTAGAAATGTTTCAGAATCGATAGAAATTACTCTGAAATCGTTCTCGATCAGTACTGAAAACCAAATTTTCTATGAAATTGTTCTGATTCAGTACTGATGTTCTCTGTGCGTTAGCTACCGGCGTTATTAGGCGGACATTGAAAGACACCTCCTTTTTATAACGCTCCGCTATGAGCTCCGTTATAACGCAGCTCGTTTATAACGCAGAAACTTTTCGAACACACACACACAACACACACGCACACACACACACACACAGGCCAATAAATAATGAAAACAAGCTTAAAATTGAAAACCCTCATGGATGGTTTTGAATGAGAAATTTAACCTTGTCTGCTCTTTATATGATTTCACTTAAGCCGGTTGCAGCTTGATTAAAACTTGAAAAATTTGTGATCTGTAACATCAGAGTCTGCGGATTTTGTGGATGTGAACGCAAAACTAAAACATAACATTGTTGACTTCTCAGCATTCATAAACAAAGAGGCTTTCATTATTGTAAAATGTCATGTCAGTTTTCAAGTTTAACTCTAACATTCAAAAATCCCTAAAACTAGTCGATTCCTTCACATTAAGTCTTTCACGAAAAAAAGACAAAGCGTATGAAAACAACTTTTTGAACAAATAAGTATAACAGTAATTAAAACTCGATAAAAATCTATAGTAATAAAGTTGACGAAAATTGGCAGAAATTTTGAATATGTCTTATGGAAGGGGAAAGCAAAGAGATATTTTCATTTTCATTATAGTGTCATAAAGTGAAGATTAAGCAATTTAAAGAAGCGTTATAAATGAATTTTTTTCGAAGAAATAATAGAATGGTGTTCAACTGATTATTTAAAGACTGCGCTAATTTCTCATTGATAATTTATAGGGAAAAAAGAAACAAAAACAATATTCTACTCTGCAGTTACATAATAAGATACCTACAGTATGAAAGATCCGTGTTTTAGCCGTTCATGACGTTTGCAAGCACAGCAAAATTAGCAAAGGAAGCCTAATTTTTGTTTGATTTTTTTGAAGTTCGCAAATTTACAAAAATACAAAGGTAAAGACAACGTAAAATCTTTACTTTGAAAAACGGACAATGTCTACTAAAATTTTTTACAAAAAATTTAACAAGCTCAGATTCAATTCAAATACAATATTTAAAAGGTGATTTTATCTTTTCTGCACAAACGTGTCAACCATATCTGCCTTTTCACATCAAAAATTATTTTGATGGTCAGTTAAGTGAAATTTTGAAGTGAATTTTTACTGCCGAGCTACTGAATAAAACAACAATTGAATCGAATTACCTTTCAAAAAAGCGTTTCATTCCCGCAAATAGTCATTAATCGTTTTGTTCGCTTTCTTTATAGAGAAAAAAATCACTTCAGACGGGCTAAGAATCACATCAGAAGGCATTTTTTATTTTAAAAAATATTATTGATAATCAATCGCGCCAAAACAGCATTGATTCAGAAATACTTCAAAAAACAACGGGGCCAAAAGAAAAACAAATATCTGAAATTATAACAAAACTAGAATCGAAAGAAGGAATTATTCCTACAATTTTTGTTGTTAATTTCCATTTTGAAAAAAATAATGTACACATAAAACAAAAGGGTTATTAAACAAACTCGAGAAAAAGAAAAAAGTGATATTCGCATCATTCAAATACTAATGTTTTTTTTTCAAAGATAAAATAAAAGTCTCAAGCTGATTAAACAAATAATTTTGTTAGTTCTTGCTAACTTATCAACGTTCTTCAGTTGATTTTCAGTGAAATGCACTTATGCCGAAATTATAAAGAAATTAAGACCCAATTTATAAACCAAAAAAGAATTATAACCCAAAGAAGAATTACAGAGAATTATAACCCAAACAAATTGCCGGATCAAACGTTTCAAGTTTCAACTTATCTCGGTAGGTTTCCAAAAAAAGTTAATTCTATACAACAAGTGATTCGAAAAGCATAGAAATTTTTTTGAAGGAAATTGATGTTTTATCAAAAAATATAACAAATAACACACGCCATATTCTATTTGAAAACAAATTGAGAGCTTGTGGTGGATTTGAACACCAAAATTTTCGTAACATCTTTCTGATAACACCAAGTGTTGAAACCATCAGAAAATTAATGGAAACCAATATTCGAGTGAAAAAAAAAACAAAAGCTTGAAAAGATCTAAGTAAACTGCAACAGTGAGTTTTTCGGTTAAGATTGCATGGAATTGTTCAACTGACTCTAGAACAGCATATTTTGCCGACGTCTTTTCTAGAATAAACAGGTTTTTTTATGATAACTTTTTGTCAATAAATTCTGTCAATTTTTTAAAATATTCCGACGAAGCTTCAAAACATGTCTGCCTTTGTATCTTGACATGAAATCAAATCATTAAAAAAACTGAAAAAATAAATTAATCATTTCAATATACAAAAAAAAAATTGGAACAGAAAACAAAATCACTTATTTCATTCAAAAAAAATTTTGTCTTCAACCAAAAACGAAAAAAAATGGAGTTAAAAAATTAAACTAGTATAAGTGGCCGAGAAAACGTTTCGCAAATCTATCCAACACACTACATCTCAAAGGCCAGTTATTGCATAAAATAATATTCACTCTTTTTTCTAGTCAAACCAGAGCAATTGAGCGATAAGCTCTGGTCGGACGATCCTGTTTTCTGTGGAATCTGTTCACACGATGAGGAGATACATGATGCACGGGAATCATTCAATTATGACTCATCCGCCTCCAAACAAAACACAACTGGATCTAGCGAAGGTATTTTTTTCTCAGTAAGATCTGAGATTGGGCAAATTTCATGTCATAAATAAATTATTGTTAGAAAATATGGCACTCTAAACTCTTTGATTTCTAGAGATAAATTTGTTCACATTAAACGCTTCATACCCCTTATCTGTCAAATTGGACCTAACCTAAATGTGACGTTTCCATATTTGAGACAGATCAGCTGGTGATCCAGTACTTGTCTAGTTGGCTAATTTCATGAAAGTTATGGAAAGACTAAGCAATCTTTTGTAACAAGTTCTAAGCGCCTTAGTTCTGAATATTGCACAAATTGTTAAATTGCTACTGTCGAAACATTTAATCCGAATAACTTATATGTAACAATTCTATTTTATTTTCAATTGGTATCTTTTACAAGTATGGTTTCTTTTTTGAAACAGTTAAATTAGGTACACAACCTAATAGTTTAAACAAACTTGAAAACAAATCATTGATTTCTTCTGTCATGAACCATATTAGTTCCTATGTTTTCCTTCTTTCCTAGCAATAAAAATTTCAAAAGCTCCCACTTTAGTGTTTAAATGATTTTTTTTTGTGCCAAAAACCTTAAAACGTACCTGAATTCTATTAGCAGCTCATTCTAAGTTTTGTGTTTGTCGCAGCTAATACTTTCTGAACCATACTTTTAACCATACCACAAACATTTTCTGTCATCTTTAAAATTAATCATATTTTGCCAAAAAATTCCTAAAACTAATAATAATTTATTTGAGTAATCAACTCTGGTTGAAAAACTCAGAAATGTCGCTGATATGCAGAAATGCTGCAAATTTCATTGAATGCAGAATTGAGATTTGTCTAATATTACTCTAAGTGTTCGGCGCTCGATACAATTAATCACACTATTTCACACACTAATTTATCCACTTAATTATGACAAAACTTGCCTTTAATGTCGACTTCTAAGTGACGGGATGAAATGCTAGAGGGGTAAAATGCAAGAGGGGGAAATGATAGAGGGGTTAAATGATAGAGAGGTGAAAAAAATTGGGGTTAAATGATAGGGGGTTAAATGAATAGGGGTGAAAAGAAGTAGAACCCACACCGGCAGGTGCGACAAACTCAAAATTGCAAACATTCTTAGTCCTGTAATTTAAATATAAGTAGAATTTAACTGAAAACAATTGAAGCTACTTGAACTTTATTTTTTACCAATAGCAGATAGCAGCTTCCTTTGAGATCGGTACCAGTAGGCCTTTTAAAGCAATCACTTTTGAATCGCCTTAATACTTATCTCTTACTGAGAAAATATTTTTATCTGCTGTTTAAAAATCTGATTATTTTTTCTAACACCAATCAATTTAATCGCATTTGTAAACAAACATGGCGCAAACCTCGTGTATTCTGTTGAGTAGATGACGTACTTCGTCGTAAAACTTTATTCTCCTTTATGAAATTTCATAAAGGACGAACTACCGTGAAAAACATGACAAAACTTTAAACCACTTAGCCCAGGTAAGCTATGGGGCTTCGACTGTGATCTAATCGGAAAGTTATTTTGGTCTAGGTTCCAAACTTGCGTTTAAATTATTAAATTATTCAACCGAAAACAAATATCTTTCACAAAAGTAAACAGTCACAAACTATCTTTCACAAAAAGCTCGTCCGTCCCCTCCCCCCCCCCCCCCACACACACACACATGGCTCTCGTAGTCAACCCATGCTTCTTATAATCCCAGGAAATATTTTCCACTCTTTTCACTTACACACAGTTACGGAAAGATATCACCGTTGTCAACCTTTTTTGTAAGAGAAAAATATAGAAAACAATCAACATTTTTTTGGGTCAGATAACATCCTATCTGAATCAGAATCTGGAATCAAGAATCTTCACCGCTTCTCTGATTGTGTTTTCAGCGGACAACTTAGACGCAGAACTTTTTCTGACTGCTGGATCGCGAGAGAAAGTTGTGGTTCATGGTTCACTTCGAGAGATCATAAACCACATTTGTGAAAAACACACTCACAAAGCATTTGTGTGTCTATCTTGTGACAGAGCTCTAGCCATCAACTCAAAAAAGGTCAGTCAGCACTAATTATAAGCGTTTTACAATCATTTTTAAGCGTTCAATTGGCCAGGAGGAACAAAAATGGACCGCAAAATATTCAAGACAAATCTTGATAAGACGCCAAAAGATTGTCAAGAGATGTCTTCAGAGGACCTCAAAAAGATTTCTACCAGGAGACTGTCAAAAAAGATATGGATAAGACCTTGAAAACGTTTCTCGGCGCTCGTTAAAAGTTATCGTAAGTATTTTTGTCAACGTTATTATCAATAACAAACAGGTCAGGAATTAATATGAAAACTTTGCTTAACAAGACCTCTCTCAGCGTTTCTTTAACGCGTCATCCTCCATTTTGTCCTGACGAATCGAAATCTAATCCGATGAAACGATTAGCATTGGTAATGTTATTTCACACGTGAAGTTCCAACTTGTAGCATACAAAACAAAAAAGAAAAATTAAATTGTAGCATACAAAAGAAATAGAAAGCTTAATAGATGTTTAGAGAAGACCCAAATCTTCGAAAATCTAACTAAACATAGTCTACCACCAATTGAAAAAGCGCGCTGAGCAGTAAAAGTAGATGGAGTTATTCAAATAGCATGAACAGATAGAGTTATTCAAATGACCAAGTAGCATACGTTTAAGATAGTGCACGTTTATTTTTTGTACGACATAAACTAAGAGACGTTAGATGGTGAGATTTGGATTCACTTAAAATCCAATAATTAAGACAAGTGTTGGATATTTTGATGTCTCAGAAGGTTCTTAGTCGGTTCACAGTTAAATTAAAATATATATCTCCAAAATTTGAGATTCGAGCATAGGGAAACGATACGGGAGTGTGTTTTAAAGCTATAGTTATTAATTTAAAAAAAGTGGCGTTAACCGAGTGTGGAAGCTCCTTTTCTACATGTGGACACGTGGTCTCTAAGTTCCTAAGTTCCTATTGAGTAGAGATAACGATGTTTACAGCGGTATCAAAACTAATTTGGTATTCTCAAGTTAGCGTAATATTATGATGGTATTCTCAGGTCAATTTTGTGAACTTAAAGTAGTAGTTATTCAACACTACATATTAATTTGTTCAACTGATGTAATGGACGTTGTCTAAGTCACGTGCTTCGCGTATAATAACACAATTCTCAATCTAATAGCCCCAGATCATCATGCTCATGTTACTAAGTATAGCACACTTCACTACAATTTGACAAAACTTGAAGCAAGAACTTAGCCTGTTGATTAATTTCCAAAATCTTATCACGGAAATAAAGTCACCAAAATGAAGTGCACTACAAAACCTTGTTCAAGCAATTTGACAGATAACATAATAATAAAAATAACATAAAATAAAAACATGCATTATATTTACTTGTTCTTTTTAAAAAAATAGTTTCTCCTTGTCATTTTGAGAATCATAAAGTTGTTTCAGCCGTCTCCTACTTTCTCTTTTTGTCTAATTGAAAAATTCGTTTTTCTAGATATATTGGAATTTTGAAAAAAAGTTAAGTTGATTCGCTTTACTCATGGATATATCTTTTTTCAAATTCGTGCCAAAAAAGCGTTCACGAGAGTACTGGCAGCTGTGGAAAAATTATTCCTTAAAACTGGCAGCTGTGGAATGCAATGGTCTATTGATAGCAAAATATAAAGAGTTTAAGCAAAAAATCTTTATTTTTCAAGATATGAAACAACAGCTTATAGGAAGATAGGAAGACATGTTTTGCGTATCTGAGATGTATAAGACTTGTACATATCAAACGTAAAAGATGCTAACGTGCTCTAAAAGCTAGTCTCTGCAAATCAAATGACGTTTCGTTTTAGCCTTTTACCTTAAATGTCAATAAAATGACTGTATTTCTTCAAAACAATGAGTTTATAAAATACAATGAGTTCAATACAATTTCCTTCGCGAATTCTTCAAAAAAAACCATTTTCAAACAATTGCCAACGAATATGGTTTTTCATAGCTTAAACACAGCAGGAAAATAAAACAACTTTCAGTTGATATTTTTTTAAGAAAAAAATTCTTTTCAACTTCTCTAACGTTTATATTTCTAAGAGATAGGGCATATAATGGTACACACACGCCTATCGAATGTGAAACGGGGGGGGGGGCATATTATCGAGCCTCTTTGTTTGTTTAGCATTTTGTCAATTGTCTCCAATGTACAGAAGAGGGTCTGTCAATGAGCAACATCCGCAAGTTCAAGGTCAGCAAACAGATCATGATGTGGACTAACCACTTGATAGAGGAACTAACAAAGGCACAAAAGATAACAAAGGTCACCGTAAAAGGTCAAGGACAAAGTGTCAGCTCACTCACCAGCAGTCGCAAGCACAAATAAAAAGTCAACATATTTAAAAAAATGAAGTTCCTATGACAGTGTTATATACATATTAGGATCTTTTCCGTCCCCCCCCCCCCCCCCCCGTTTAGTGGGTGCATATTATTTAAACGCCCTAAAGGCAATTGTCATTTTTTGACACAATAATTTACTGTGTAATTACACACGTGCTCTGTAACTGGGGGCTGCATAACATACTGGAGGGGGGGGGGGGGGGGCAAAAACGGAAAAGGTCTTATAATTGAATATTTCGCCGAGGAGTTGTATATATTTATAATTCTTCCGTTAGTTCGAACTTTCAAATTTGAAGTTAACTATTTTGTGTATAAGGTTAAGTTGTTTCTGTGTCACTACTATTTTAGCCCCCCAAATCGGATCGTGTCAAACAAAAGGCTCCGATCGAACCGCAATCCAAATTTGAGCTCTAACTAGACCATCGCCCAGATGCTGGTCTCAGAGTAGACTATGACCCAAGTTTATTGGTCTGTGAAAAGTCCGTGGGGCTCCCGTCTTTGACCTCTAATCAAACTTTGCGACTTAAATATTGACCTTTGATCAGACTATGGGAGCCATCTTTACTTTACTCAACTTGCGACCTATTAAATTTTGTCCGACCGACAAGTTTATTTCGTAGATCACCTGCAAACCATAGCTTTTGATCAGATTTTCAACGGCTTATAATCAGACAGTTTTAAGCAGTTGGCCAAGGATTAAACCTTACTCTGCTTTCTAATGTACCAGATAGCTTAAATTCGTATAGTAATCAATTTAAGTCTGGAATTAAAGGGTTCTATATATAATTAACTTGAGGTGATATTATTAGCACTTGCGCACAACAGAAAATAAGTCTAGTGACTCAACTTTTTGATTTTTTTTTTCATAATTTTTAAGTGATTAATCTTTAACGGTAAATCAACAATTGTCGTTAGTAATCATTGTATCAAAAAAATATGACACTGTAATTAACTTAAGAAACATTATTACATTTAACATCTAAGTAGGTAAGGAGCAAAAAACTGTTCACATATTCTCATAACTGCAAAAGAGGGAACAGAAAAAATAAAAACACATTTACCTCTGTTCAACAAATAAGGTTCAAATTTCAACTAACAAATATGCGCATCTATGACAGCAGAAGGTTTTCCAATTTCACCGGCGGTTCTGATTCTGAATCAGACCACTCTTTAATCATGCCATCGGATGATTATTAATTGAACTATGTTCCAGATTATTCACACTTAAAAAATTTATGCGTTTTTAAAACCCTTTTGGGCAATAAAATTTAAAACGATGAAAATTTCCCCCCCCCACACATGTGTAACTCAAGATGATGTGATAAGCAACAAAAACCCAATACAAATCGCTTAAATGGAAACATACAGTTGAAATTTTTCTCGGAGCTTTTAAGAGGTTTCTGCCTACTTTCACCTCTGATAACAATTTGAATGGTAACTCCTTTACAATCAGTAAATATATATTGCTTTTTTCTCTTTTAAGCAGCATCAATTTTTTACTTATGATCTTAGTATGGTTGTCAAGATTCCGTAAAACCATATATGACTAAACATGATTACTAAGATGCTTTTGTTAATAAGGGCATCGTTTGGTCATTTGTTCACTTTCTGGCCGCAAGTATGGTTGGATTTGCTGATTTGATCTATTGCGCTCTATTTTAAAGCATCAATCATTTTTTATGATCCCAGTACAATTGTCAAGATTTCATACAGATCATATATAATTTGGAGGGGTTACTAAGAATCATATATGACTTTGTATAATTGCTGAAAGACAATTATGGTGAGCAACACTGGAATATGTTTTCTAATTAATCTTCCCGCAAAGTTACTACTGGGTACAGCACGTGACAAATTGGGTACATCTAAGATCAGATAAGAATCATCTATATTCGTTGCTGAAACTCTCGAACTTGGGCATGTCTTAAAAAATGTTAATAAAAAAGAAAATGATAATTTTAAAAAAAAATCTGATTTTAGAACGAACAGTAGCTCATCTTTTTGATACAATATCAGCGCTATCCCCAGAAATCTAAGATTTTTTATCGTGTAAGATCTTAAACAGAATAAAATCTTTTTATCACAATAAAATATTTTTATCAGATCTGATCCGATCTTACACGATAAAGTTCTACATTATAATATCTTACACAAAACATATTTGGCTGACAAAAATATATATCGTGTAAGACTTATAAAAGTCTATAAGATCTTGTAAGATGAACATTCGGAAAGCTATGACTCATCTTCCTGATAACATTTTTATCTTATCTTACACGATAAAAATTCTTTAATTGGGCCATGTTCTTCAAAATGAAGACAACTCAGAGTTACTTTCAAGCAGTAGCCAAAAACTACAGCATGCAACACTTAAGTGTCAGAGCAACAAAGAGAAAATTATCTTATATTGTCTTTTGAGACTTTTAAGATATTGTGAATAAGGTTATTTGAGTATCAGGGGTTTTTTCAGTAGCGGTGATCATCAAACTAAGCTGATTTTTTTCAAAGACCAAAACTATCTTGGACTGCTAAGTTGAGCCATAGTACCTAGTTGAGACTCAGAATAAAACTGCCGCCAATATAGAATCGACAATCTTTTTTGCAAAATTGTTTAGTTAACCGATCATTTGTTACTTTCATAGGAACTTCACTACCTTATACGGCAATATTGAAGCCATTAAAACATGTCTTATCAGATCTTATACAATAGAAATTCTGCCCTACGTGAACTTTTGTTGTGTAAGATCTGATAAGATACTCATCCGATCTTATAAGATAACAATTGCGAAAAATTGAATTAATATCTTATAAGATCTTACACGTTTAAAATTCTCTAGGGTTGAATTTTTATCGTGTAAGACCAGACAAGATCTTACAAGATTTTTGATCAGTATCTTATCAGATCTTACAGGATAAAAATTCCCCAATCACTGGGGATTATTAATTAAAAAAGGCTTGGGATCTCTCCGGTATGCAACTCCTCGATGTCTTTATTTAGTTTGCACTCTAAGAGTGGACTGGTACAGGCTGTGAGAGTCCTAATATTCTCACTTTAAGCAGTGACTTTAACACGCCACGACCAAAATAACCCATTGTCCATGCTGTGCCTTGACAAATCGTGACAGCATATTCTTAAAAGAGCAGCAAAGATGTTGTAAGTTTTGTCATATCGGAGAACATAACATGTTTTGAAACGAAACTGAATAAATCTTGAACAGACCTTGACCCGAATCTGGATAATGGGTAATAGAACGCTTTATTATAACTAGTTTATAACTAGTAGTTATCCAAAATCTTGCCAAGATTTAATCAAGATTTTTCGAGTTTTCCTCCATTTTGAAATGTGAAACTAATGCTTGATCTTTTTCACTTGTTGTTATTTGTTCATCATGCATGTACCTTTTCATGCTTTCTCTCGTTATAACAATTCACAATTCCCATTTGTGATTCTGCAATTTAATTGTTCTGATGTCTAAATTTTGAACTAAGGAAAGACTTGATTGAAAAAGTTCTAATCGGATAATGTATCATTCGATCCAATTTTATGCAAGTATTTAAACTCAGATCTACTGTCTTAGCTTTTCACCCCGAAAATTTTATCGCAAAACCCTCCGTATTTGGGTGTTAATGCCGAAATTCTTAAGCCAAACAAACCCTAGATATTCCTAATATTTAATAATAACCCAGGCTGAGGTGCCAGACCAAAATTGGGCATGTCCAGACCGTCCCAGACAAAAGACTTCTCTGTCAAGACCTTAATGCATTAAAAACATCTCGTGCGTGTTTTGTGCGTTCAAAAGTGAGTATATATCCAGACTTTCGTGCGTTCGAAAAAAATTTTGTGCGTTATTCGTGCGTTCAGAAGCACCTATGTCCAGACTTTCGTGCGTTCATTCGTGTTTCCAGACCGTGGAATTCCAGCCCCCTTGTGCGTTTATTTTGTTCTGGACCTACCAATTTTTGGTTAGGGACCTCAGCCTGGGAATATTACGAATTACATACAGAATTAAGGGAGCTAAGCCCCCCCCCCCCCCCCCCCCAGTTACAGAACACGTGTCATTACATAATAAATCATTATGTTAAAATATGGCACGTGCATCTTGGGGGGTGGGGGGGCACAAATTGAAAAGATCCGAACTAAAATAGGAGTGTAATGATAGAGGGGTAAAATAATAGCTGGTTAAACAAGTTTGGGTGAAAAATCGGGACACCTTTTAGAATATCATTAATATTTCACAACTTACGCATGATGATGTTCTCCTGGTTGTCTACGAATGCCTGCTGGTGACATGCTCTCGTCTCTATCATCAGTCCAATAAGGTTCCCAGGTACCCAGCAAGCCACCAGGAGGGGGGTTTTTGCCCACTGCAGTACTAGGTAGTACCTATACAGATCAGAGGGTGAATAAAAAAGGTGGGAAAACACCCTGGACCCTAGTGGCATGGTAAATCAGTGCTGAAACATTGTATTCCAATTGTATATCGTCCCCCCAGTACTGTATCAGTGTATCCTAAGATTATCTTGCTACTCATGATGTGCAGTATAAGCCTCATAGATACTTTTTTTCTGAAAATGGACTGAGAATCCTTGGTTTTGAGCTTGACCATAACTTACAATCTTAAAAATGAATTTTCTAACTGCTCAAGTGTTTCAAGACCGCAAATTTACAATGCGGCAGACAGAATTCAGAGAACTTTTTTTGGTCCTGTATTTTACCATGAAAAGTCTAAAATATGACATGATAATAGTACTGCTCAGAGTAAAAATGCAGAATCAGAATACTATGATTCAGCGCTGTTTTGCAATGTTACTAGGATCCGGGACTGCATTTGACGACGCGCTCGATGAAATATGAAAATAATAAAGATTATGGTGCTGAAAATGGGTAGGGTTCCGACTATCCACATAGGGTTTTATATTAACTACAATTAGTTTATTGAGGGGCTTGTTAAAATTTAACCATCTGGTTATGCTTTTGCAATTTAGATGTTCGCAATCCAAAAATAATGAAATCTCAAGACACTAATGGTACCGAATTTACCAACTTTCAATGCTGGTTTCTATTTTCGCAACTACAGACATTATAAAACTGGACTAAGCTTTTTCTACCGCATGTTTAACAGGCAATTTATCACCAAATGCTGAAAAGCGAAAGTCAATAGCGGAAAATCTCTAGACCAGGGGATTTTTAGTTAGGCCAGGGGCCCTATCGTGGAAATCTGGTCATCCAGCATCTTTTAAGGAAACCGTGACTCCTCCTCTGCATCCAAGCATTATAAATGAGACGGAATTGCATTCAGGTAAAGCTATAAACTAGTCAAAGAACGAAAAATGGGACTACATGAGCCAAGCTCCCTAGGCGAACTCCGACGATTATCTTGTAATATCTTGCAAGATAATCGTCCTTTGCAAGAATCTTGCAAGATCTTACAAGATAATCGTGGGAGATAACCTTGCAAAAGACGATTATCTTGAAAGATGTTGAGAGATATCTTGCAATATTATACGTCATTTCACAAGATTCGTGCCAGATCTTGCAAGAATCTTACAAGATAACCGTCAGTTTTTGACTAGGGCTGTTCTTAACATGAAACTTTGTTTCTGCCACTTGCTGCCGAATTGATGAGCGGTCTAACACCTATTTTCAAAAAATCCTGCAAAGTATGGAAATGTTAGCTGATGGTCGAAATTATCAATTTCAGGGATGATCAATAGCTTTTCACCTATTGGCCCAGTTGTTGTCTATTCTAATCATTCAGAGATTATCCACAATGCTAATTGCGCGGGTTCAATAGTTAGCATTTGATGAAGGCAACTGACTCTTGTTTCCTTCAATCCCAGCCTATTAGAGGGTACGATTCCTTACCGCAAGTTAATCTCGCCCGAAAAGTGGGGAGATATTTCATATTTCAACCTCCCCAATAATAGGGGAGAATTTATCGAATAATTTAGTCCCGTGATTTAACAGTGTTTGGACATAAAAAAACTGATCATTATGCAAAACAGGCTAAAATTACCGAAGACCGGAAACCAATCATGAATTCAAGTTAGCGCTTTTAATTGTTCTGTAGATCCCGGTCACGCTCTTTGAAAGTACGTTTCTTTCACTAAAAAGAGGGTGCTTCTAATTGATTCATTAAACAGTCGCTACCGGGATTAAAAAATCGAGACGGGGAGACACTGCATGGGAACTCTATTTTTTATAACCAAATTAAATTATTCTAAACACTCTTTTTTCAAGTGAATTAACTTTCACAAGTAGCTTGCAATTAGCATTTAGACTAATTGCTCTGAATATAATTTTGAGGGACATAGTTTGAGATGTCGACTTATAAAAAGACTTCGTGTCGGATTCACTCTTGGTCGCGACAAGGTAACAAAAATAGAAAAATTATCCCCCCCTACATCAATTATACATCAATTTTGTATTTCTATTTTTTTATAGCCGACCTCTGACCTCTCCACCTGGGGCGTGTTCAACAAAAATCTGAATTATTTCGAGCAAAATTCACACGTACTAAAACGAAAGATGACTGAATTTGAAATTATGAAAGATTTTGGTTTCGAAAGTATTGAATCGTGGAGCAAATATTGTGTCGTATCATATAGATCTGGTGCCTGATTCGGTTTGAGGAAAAACAACTACGAAAAAAACCCTGTTGACCGTGAAAGAGCTTTGCATTTAGAGAAATTGGCCATGCTTTAGCGGACCGTGGGACTTGATGTGGAGCTGAAACAACTTAACAAACTATCACGACCAAATGTTTATAGCCTTAACAAATTATCGCAACTAGTAGTTTAAGAACCAAATTATTCATATGTTTATAAATTGATTCTTAAAATGTAAATGTTTATCCAAAATTTTTTGTTATGGTTATATAATTTTCAAAATTTTGAATTTACATTTCATAGATTCAATAAATTAAAGGTTTAAAAATAAATGTCAACATGGGGTTTATTTCCGTAGTTATTCCTGAGGGGGGCGGGTTGTATCATAACCCACCTGAATGGGAAGTTGATGAAGAGGAACCTGTCAAATGCAATGACAACCAGGTGGAATCCAGCTCCGATTGTGAGGATGTTACCCACACTCATCAACATGCATCGTTCAATCGAGATGTCCTCTGTAGAGGCACTGGTCAGGAACTGAGAGGGTATTGAGAATATCAAATCATGCAGCAGAGTCAAGTTGTCTGTCACTGCCAGACTATAGACATTTGGTGCCAGGCATGAGTTTCCTATTCTATATTTGCGCGCGCTACAAATTTCGACACTTTTACACTTAAGTTAAAAAAAAAGAAAGATCTTTTTTGTTTTCAGTTGAGCCCTATCACTGTTAGCGTAAAATAAGAATCAAAATTTTGTCACTGTTTTCTGCATAAATAAGATCAACTGGACTAAAATTTGCTTTCGGGATTTTAGTTTTTAAAAACTTAAGATATTATCCAGGTGCCAAAATATCTAAGGAATGGAGATATTAGTAAGTGCTATTAGGTTTTTAAACCCATAATTACTATTCCGAAAAACTTTTATGTTATTATTATTAATCATATTAGGTTTTCTCTCATTTCTACCGAATTAAAATGGTGAAACAATTTTTCGTCGAAATCAGTGACAATTGCAATTATATTTTCACCTGAAAAAGCTGTCCAGTAAGTAATCCAATAACTACATAAATTCGATTTCAAAAAATGGGAAAAAATCTATAATGATTCAGGATGACAAAAAATTAGACAGTTTTTTTAGATGCCATCTATAGAAGAAGTCATTTTCTGATTCACAAAGCAAAGCGGATTTAAAAAACCTAAATTCATATCCAGTTCAGATTGTTTCATGTCGTTTGAGATGAAGCTGAATTTTCAATTGTAATAGATATGGCATCTTCGAAACTTTTGCAGTCAACTTTTATTGAGACTAACGTGACTTTGGTGGTCAAACAGGGGACTAAAACAACAAAACTAAAACAAGCAATCCAGGAAAATTTTTTAATTCTCGGAGACTTTTGAAGGATACTTTGAAAGGACTTTTGTAGATGAAAAGCGCGTACAAAAATCTCATGAACTGCATTAAGGTCGAAAAAACTTGAAAGCATAAACATCAAAAATTCTTCAAGATCTAGACTTTTAACGATAGAGCATTATAAAAAAAATTAAAGATTTTTTTCTAAATTGGTGTTTATTGAAAACTGCAGGTGCAAAACGGGGCAGAAAAAAAACAGAGCGAATTTGGAAACAGTAACATATGGAAACCAGCAACAGCAGACGCAAATACATAAGTACATGATCACATGAATTTGTAACCCAGATTCTAATGTTGATCAATCTATCGCATGATGAAAGAAATTTGATAGGACGCAGTTCTATGAAAAAGTCAATGAATTTTCCCGTGTAAAAAAGGTTTTGTGAATATCATTTTCTGATTTATTGGGCAGCTAAACTTTTTATCGGTCATCTAAGATGAAGGTTTATTGGCAGTTTGTTTGTGTTTTCAGGTCAATTTTTTCAAGAGTAAATCTCATGCAGAGAATTTATTTTATTGAGGGCCTATCAGAAAAGACATTCAAATCTAATTATCATTTCAAATGAACTTTTTGATATCCACAGATATTTTGTCGACAATGTTTATCAACTATTGAACTCAACTTAGCTATATCAAACTCTTCCAAAGCCAGAGCGAATTGAATTTTTTATCCTCATCAACGAGAAATGAAAAACTGTATCAACTTAGAGCTTTTGAAAAAATTTAGAAATATTTTTTTGGTTGTGGTTAATTCTTCCTTAATCTTTTCCCCAATTACGTCTGCCACAAATCGGAGAAAAAAAGTTTTCCACATTTCTGCAAAGGGGACAAAGGCATAAAACTGGTTGTACGTATAGCAATCTTCTGAGGTATTTCAACTGCAACTAAAATGAATGTAAGGCAGCGAGTGTGTCTTCTGCTTTTCAACAATCCAAACAATTTGGTTTTTATATTTACCCTGTGTTTTTTAATAAGATTTGTAAAGCAAGCAAAATAATGCATTACAGTTCCTAAGCTAGGCATATTAGTTTTTCACGTGCTAGTTAACTAAATTGCTTAGGGGGCCGAAAATCAGATTGAAATTTTTTTCTTAAGTTTTGAGCCCAATAAAGTGGATTTTTTCAAGTCCTTATGTTTTTGTTAATTTTTTTTGGACAAATGTCTCTTAAAACGACCTTGATCAGGTTTAAAAGTCATCCTTTACATTTGATAATCTTTATCGTGCCTGCTTTCGAGGCATGAGTATGAGACCAACTTAAAAAGAAGAAATTGTAGCAAATTTTACGAAAATTTTTGCCAATTTTCCAGTTTTGTGAATTTTAGGCGCCAGATAAATTAATAGCTTGCAATTAATTGATTGATGCGTTTCCATTAAATACAATTTGTTTTCAGCGCCTGCAATAACTTTTTAATGGACTAGTTTTTCTAATTTTTAAGCATTTGCACATTTTCTATGTCTCCTATATGTTCTTCAGGGTTCACTAGACTGCATGTTTATAAGTTTTGGCGAGGTGCAGTTTGAAAACATTGGTATTGAAAGAAACGATTGAAACTATCAATGAAGTTTTGTTTTCTTAGTACAAAGGCAAAAAATTTGGAAGCGTGCAGCTGGGATATTGCAACAGTTTTAACAAGACATCGAAACAAAATAACAAAATTTTTTTTTAGAATTTTTGGGGAAATTTTTTCTAATTTTCGCCAATCCTTTCAAAATTTTTACTGTTTTTGCCACATGGTGTTTTTCGTATTGCTATCACATTTTTTTGGCTGCCATTTTACTGTTCAATTTTGCTAAGTTTAAATAAAAAATGTTGGTTTTCTGCCTCAAAACAAAAAGTTTTTTGTTCCGCCTGTATTGTTCTTCATGTCAGGTTCTGTTTTTATTTTTTATTCAATTCATTTTACGGCAATTGCAGTTCAGGACGTGTCCTGTTGGATTTTTTAAGTGATCTATAAGATTTTTGTGAAATTTGAGAAATCTAGGTCATTAGAAGAAGGTAATCAAAATAAGTCTCATTTAAAAAAAATACTTAGTGCTCAATCACATTTTCTATGATAAATGAAAACTTTAAACCCAATTTGAATTTTTTGCAGATTTTGTTACATTCTGATTTTACAGCAATATAAATTCGAGAGAAATGAATGAGCTTTTGGTATTATTTCATTTGACAAAAAATTAGCGAGTGCGGAGACGCTTTTTCCAATTTTCTGACCTTCTGAAATTATAGATTTTCTTCACAAGAAGATTTTAGTTGCATTTTTTATATATTTTGGATTAGTAAACATTATTTGGAGGAAAAGTGAGGTGACAACAATAATCATCTCATAATAAGCATCATAAAATGTTCATTTTCAACAATTTTCTTCACTTTTTGTGATGGAATTTTTAATTGATGTGATTGATGATTACATGGCAATTGTAGTCTTATCAAAATAGGCGAAATTATTAACCCCTTCCGAAACCCAAATTATTTTGATTATTTATTCTATTCCCTCTGTGGCTATAAATCAACCCCCCCCCCCCCCCCCCATTTACGTCCAAGTAGAAAATAATCCCGTGCCTGGCGCAGAATATGTTGGAATAAGTCTTCATTTCGCTGTACTTGCACACCACAAATATGACCATGGCATTGGCCGGCAACCCAAATAGAGTTATAACCACTCTTATAACTATAATACTAATGTCAAACGCAGTCACGTTATAAGCCAAATCCATATCTTCCCCAGCAGAAGACGATGAATTATGGAAGTTACTAGAGTTGTTGACGGGTAACATCTTTAATGGGAAACAACTTACAATTCTAATTCAGTATTTGAAGATATAGAGATATAATTCTGAAATAATAAGGGGTGCTTGTCGAAGTAGCTGAACAACCTAACTCAGTATTATAGCTTTTTGTACTTTTTCCTAGGACTTTTAAGGTCAGTTTTGAAGTAATGAAAAGGTAAAATTTGGTATAAAAAGTCAATTAACCTATATTATAGTTCAGTAAACAAAGCATAACTTGAATACGATAATAACCGCTGGTGTGCTTATCAGAAACTAAAGATCTATTAAAAACGGATAATCAAAATTTCCATAAATATTGATACATTTTATGCTCGAATAAACCATAAATAGTAACTTGATCATAAATACGGGCAAAATGGCCGCAGGGAAAATATTTCTGGGCTAATCAATTTTCGTCTCGTGAACAGATAAAATAGCAGACGAAATAGCCCAATAGTAAGCTCTGCTTATGGTAAAACAAATGTTATTTTATTTAATTGCTAAGATAGTGTCAAAAATTTTAAGATAAAAGTAGCCGAACTTTAAAATCTCAAATTTTAATTCGCAAATTCATTTGCAGAGCTTAGAGTTGAAGCATTTACGACATTTAGGACAAAAGTTTCACTAACATTGTGGGTAAATAGATAAGATATATTTGAAATAATATTACTACAACTTGCAAATCGAGCCAAAAATTTGTTTGGCCCAAACTTATAGTTTCAAACTTATGGTCCAAAACTGGGTAAAAATTGGGGAAATGGTTACCCAAATATAGAAGAACGTTTCGTGAATGTTTTGGTAATACTGACAGAAGTATTTATAAGTTATAAAACTGGTTAGTGTGTCAGTTAAGTGATAATTTGAAGAATTGGCACCTGACGAGAGGATTATTCAAATCAATGACAACTCCTCACTTGTCCGATTGTAGCCTAAAATTAACAAGGAGGTTCGGTAATATGCGTTAGCGCATAATGATCCAACCGAGATCATCTGAAATTTTGAGTTAATTCTACCAAATGACAAGGAGACAGAAAAATTTGAATAAATCATATGCCGTTCGAAAATAATCGATGATTGAGAGAAAAAAAAACCGTTGCAAACTCAAACTTTTAAATAAAGCCATGCTGAATTTGAAGGTCAATGGGAATGGCTATTGTTGAAACTACGACACAAGACAAACGAAAAAAAATAAAAAATCTGTTTTTAAAATCTATTGCTAGAAAATTCAAAATATCATCTGAGAAATCCTACACAATGCAAATTTACTTGTCCTTCACTAAAAGCAGGCGGGACTTGTCCTTGAGTAGACTAGGTAATAGGTCTACAAAACGAAAAAAAAAACAGGAAAACTGAAAAAATCCATTGATTTTTTTACAACAGAAAATTTGAAAAGTCATAAAACTACTAACTTTCAAAAAAACAGGTACTTTCTCATATAGTTCCGTAGAAGTACAATGGTGCTTGTCATTAGTGAGACTAAGTCATAGGAATCCCAGAACATAACACATAAATGTAAAAGTTACAAATTTGAAATATAATACGAAAAGTGTTGAAGACATTAAAACAATCAACCATTAGTTAAAAATTATATTTATGTCCTTTTCGTATTTTAAAGTCAATGAGATCTTTTTATTAAAAAGACTAAATGATAAGACAAAAAAGAAAACACAACAGATATTGACCAGTATCAAACACTCATACCCTTTTTTCATGAAAACGCATAGTGTCCAATCACTAAACATCAGTTAAAAAACAAAACCAATAAAAAAATTAATCTTTGTTTCACGAGAAACCAAATAGCACTTGCCAAATATGAGATTAAGTTACAAATTGACAACATTAAGAACAAAACAAGCCAAATTCGAAAATGAACTGATAATTATCAAAAAAGGTATATTCAATGTCAAGAACTTTAAGATGAAAGCTGAATGCATTAAAATATCCATTTATATTTTGCCAAGAAGCCAATGAGGCGGTTAATCAGAATAAACCAGGACAACAAAAAGAACAACTAAGAGAAGCAGACAACAAAAATTACAAAAAATGAGAGAAAATAATTTCATGTACCTTAAAACAATAAGATAATCAATGATAACTTGATTATGACCATTTCGCCCTTATTTCAACAACAATAGTTCCTGTCATTATTGTAGTATTGTCACAAAACTTCACAAAAGAAAAATTTATGGAGAATTAACCATTTTTTTTTGAAAACTAGAAGTATTAGAACTTTTAAAATATAAAATATAAAACCACTAAACATCCTGATTTGTAAATCACTAAAAAACAGATAGGAGCTTTCATCAGTCAGAAGGAGTTGTGCGCTGAAAAACAAGATTAAAGTGTCAGCAGAGTTTAATAGTTCTCTGATTTTTTTAAATAAAGTCAATGATGAGATCGAAAATTGCAACAATAGCTGCGCGTCTAATGACAACGCGTATTTCTTCCTAAGCTTCGCTCAATCCATACTTTGAATTAACAACTTCATTAAAAAACCTAATTGATAAAACCTGACGCTAAATGTGAACAAAGTTACGTCAAACATTAAATGTTCAAACAAATTTTAAACCTCGGCAACTGCTCGAAAATAAAATAAAATTTAAAAATCTTTTTTACTTTGAGTTCTAACGCTGGAAGGGTTTTCTAATTTAGGATACCACTCATATTCCTATGATGAATAAATCGATTGAAAAAATTGCACCAGTTTAGCATATAATGCACCCCACCCACTAAAGTGGCTTAGAAACAAAATAAAGAAAAAAATCGGGCTAAAAATTTAATGTGTTGCCTTCACTGGCCATGTCATGTTTGGTAAAAATAGATGATTCGATTTATTTTCACCCATATTCATTTAATAACCACAGTCCCATCCCTTCCCTATTTAACATACCCCTCCATTTAACGTCATATCTCTTTACTTGTATACCATTTCACCCCGCACACTTTTCGGGTCTTTCCCATTATAGCGCCCCTGAAATTATAGCCCCCGATTATGTTATAATTACGATGATGGGGGAGCTATAGGTTATCTGACCACTAAGCTGGGGGGGGGGGGGTTTATAATGGGAAAGACACCATTTTTTACGTAAAAACCCTTTCCCCAAACCCTTCGATCTCTATATTTGGGCATGGATGCTTAACATATTTACCCAAAACCGTACGTATCCTTTATTTTAAATAATAAAACCAATTATGTAAGGAGAATTTAACTCCATGTGAAATGTCAGAGAGGTGAAATATTCGGAGTTAATTGACGGGGGAGCAGTAAAAATATTAATCTTTTTAACATTTATTTTTTCCATAAAAGCCGTGAAAGGTGATTTAATTTTTGACTTTCCAATTTCGAGCAACCTGATTGGTCATAAGAAAGAGACATTGATTACGTCACCGATTATGATCTCCGTATTAATTGCTTCAAATGTTATGACATTTTATAATAGTTGATATATGGTCATTTCAATATTTTTAGTGGTGTAAGTTGTCTGATTGCATGCTTATTTCTCTTCCCTAAATCAGCTCTTATTCTCTTATTGATTAGTGAAAGCAATTTAAAAATAGCTCCATGGTTCGACCTGTACATACTATAAAAACAGACAAGATATGTGGCAAAGCAGATTGAAAAAATACACTTTAGTTGCCCTGTTTTTTTGCATATTCAAATGTAGAATATTTCGACTTCATATTTTTCTCTGATCACAATTCAATTACTTAGAGAAATATGATACCTTTAATTAGGTTTTTTGCATGTAAATCACCTTTTTACAGACCACAGTTAGACAAAAATTACTTAAAACACTCACGTTCACATTTTAAAATGCCGTAAAGTACGCGGTTCCAGAAGTTAAAATGCCAGAAGTTGCTACTTAGCTAGAAATTGACTTCCGTCGACTTTCGTCATTTTACAACGTCGCATTTCGTGTTTTAAGCAGGTTGCGTGACTCTGTGACTTGAAGCAGAGTTACGTAACCATTGTGTCATTCCTTATAACTCTTCATTAAGAGTGCGTCCACGTAATCGGGTTTTAAATGGCCACATATACACTGAAATTTTTTGAATGTGTGAATTTAAATTGTTTGAAATGTTATTTTTGAAATGTTTGAATTTAAATTGTACGATGATAATATTGGAAGTTGGGGTCTTTCCCATTTTAGCCCTCCCATGAAACCATAGCCCCCCGTTATGGTATGTTTACCACGATGGAGGGGCGCTATAGGTTATCGGATCATAAGGATGAGGGGGTGGGTAAGACCTGGAAGTTACAAGGCACTGTATTATTAAAAAGCAGTGCAGTTTTAGGAATATAATTCAATATTTCACAGAATGGAATGGTAGAATTTAAGCATTTTTTTTATTAATTAAAGAACCGAAGGCATAAGAAAAGAACTGTTGTTTCTATGATGAACATTTCTCATACGAAACTATTTATAACACAGCTGACAATTAAGTAGAGGAAAAAATATAAGAGTTCGCAATGCAAATCAATCACTTCACGAACCTTAATGTATTCCTGAATGAATTCAACACAAAAATGGCTTTTCTGACATTGTAAATAAAGTAAATGTAGAATTCTATAATCTCGCATACTATTTGGAGACGCATGGTTCCATCATTACCTCGTAAATTGAAACAAAATTCAATACCCAAATTCATTCAATAGTTAAATTAATTCAAATTTTTTTAACACCTTGAAATGCATCAATTAATTTTGATCTATTATTGTAGAGTGTAAAACAAGCATTTCATGGACTTGCAGATTTCATCAAATTGTTTCATAATTTTTAGTCGAAAGGGAAGTAACAATCAATGAAAATTCCAAACTTTTAACACAAACATTTTGTCTATTAAAACACGGTAGTTAATATTTTTTGTTTTGTTTCATGTATGTTTTCCAAAAAATTTAACGCAAGTTTATACTTTCGCACATATTCTATTAATTTGGATGCAATTTAAAAAAAGGCCTTTCATTAACTTCCTCAAGATTGAATTCCAGATTATTTTATTTTTAGTGCCTACCAGACTGGCTACAATCAGCTTATCGAACTACGTTGAAGCAATCAATAGAACGCTTGTCCAGATAAAATGTAAATTTATTGAAAAATTGATGTCACGAAAAATGCTTCGTGCGACTCCTCGTTTTATCGTTTAATTACAATCCAAATAGATTCGAAGTTTTGAAAAACAGACCGGTAAAACTTTCCTGAAAAAGGTCACAATTTACAAACGAAAACAGTCTAGCGAGTATGTTGTAGAGAAGTCATGCAGCTGTGGAAAAAGAATCATTTCATTTCTTTCAGGCTCAGAAAACAAAAAAAATTAAAAAAGCAGAAGTGTTCTTTTAAAAGCAAAACTTGCCACATTTTTCAAGGTTATTAAATCTGAGCCGCTTTAAAGCAACACATTATGATGATCTACAATGTCAGTCGAGCCAAAGTGATTCTTATGTAAAGAATCTATATATATATATATATATATATATATATATATATATATATATATTTCTGAAAAGATACAAATAAAACAGATTTAAAAAGTATTACTTCAAATCCAAAATAGTTGCTGACTATTTTATCTCCGATTACGTTTAAAGCAAAGCTGTGTCTTTGCTGATTAATTTTTATAAGAATCAGCGTACACAATGATTCCTTCTAATCCAACGACAATAAATCTTTGTTTCTTTTTAAGAAAATTACTCCATGCCCTGTTCGAGATTTTACGCATTTCATCAAGCAATGTCGTAATAAACTCCTGACGTACATTGAATTCTATCAAATTTTAATACCCCAGATTATGGTATATCAAGCTAAAAAAAGTTGCTCCTTCAACAAAGCTTTGGTGCAATGGTAGCACGCGTAGCCGCGGTTCTGGAGATAGTAGGTTCAAGTCGTCCTGTAAGCTGTAATTCTTTAGGAGTATATGTAGTTAGCCGATACCACAGATGGCTTGTTACAAAAACATCAAGGCACAAATAGCAAATTTAGCCTGTTCACTTATTAAAACCATGAGTTTTTGTCGAAAAAAGTGTTGCTTTTTCTCACAAAACTATTTTTACTTCAATTTCATATTAAAAATAATTTTCATGAAAGTTTTTGATGTCGTTACGATATTCAACCAAATTGAGAATCTTGGGGCCGTTTCTAATGCGCAGCCACAGCTCTTGATGTTTTCACTTTACTTGATAATATTTCTTTTCTTCATTACTAAATTAGACCTTTCATCAATATGTAAAATTGACCTACCCTGATTTTAAAATTTTTCGTAAACACGGTGGTTAACAGTTAATAAAAGCTCATTTTTCGTGTTAGATTTTAGCACACGTGCATGCACGCAACGAAGTTAGCATGTAATTTAGTCTTTTTTATCGGTTCGAAAAACTATTTTTTGGGACTCAGGGACTCGATTAGGAATTGAAAGCTTAAAAATTTGAAGGTCGCGCTTGATACCAGTTTTATTCTATAATAAGCACACGCTTAGTCAATTTACGAATCACGCCAAACCTTTTTTGAAATAAAATTAATCTCAAATTTCAAGTTTTTTGCGGTAAATTACATTTGATTGACTCAGAAAAAAACCAAAAATTATCTCTGCAGGAATACTCGAACATTTTAAAAAAAAATGACAAAAACGGACTTGTGTTGGGTTGATTTCGGCCAAGTAAAATAGAAACACGATGCAGAACATTTCATTCGTCATCGGTTAAACCCAATAATTGTTTCTGCACTTCAAAGTCTCGATTTATTAAATGGGTTAAAAGATGAGCTAGTCGCTAACCTAACGATAAGTGCCCGGGCCCTAGTGCCATAGTGAAGCAGTTTTCATTCATTATATTTCAATAGTAAAACTTTAAATCAGTACTGAATGAGAGTATCCTAAGGGTAGTTAACCTCTCATTATGTACCGACAAAACCCAAAAACAAATTTTATCAAGTTTTTATTGTAATACTTTTCGGAATATACTGTGTGATTTCTGTATTTTCTGATCAGAATAAAATAATAGTAATAAAAAATTTTTGAAAATCGCAAAATTTTGCAAATGTGTCTCACCTGTCAAAAAACGACTGGACTGAGCACTCAGAGCAATGCAGTACTAAACTTTTCTAATTCCAAAATCTGTATTTATTTTTTTTACAATTGTACAGATTCCGTTCATGTCAAAATGTACACTGGTTAGTCTTTTTTTTTCAGAGAAAATTTTTACTTCTGATTTTATCCTGATTTTGATCGGTTCATAAATATTTTCACGCAATTATCAGCCTAATTAACTTTATTGTATAACTCTTGTCAGCTTAAAAGCATTCTGCTTTAAACCTGTTTCAGCTTTGATTGTCAGCCTAAAATACGCTGTTTTTAACCCGTTTCAGAGCTGATTGTGCATCACACCCCAGGCATATTCCCACCATACTACATCACACCATTGTACTGGTTTTACAAGTTAAAACCATCCATCCTTCATAAAATTTTTTGGGATTTTTGGCTTCTAATTATATTTCTTAATTATAATTGGATAGTGTTTTCGGACTAGATTTTTTGAAAACTAATTTAACGGATAAAAAATTATGAGCGTTTGTAACTTGAAAGATAGAAAATGAATAGAGACAAATGGTTCTTGGTACATAATTCTGAATTGTTTATCAGGTCCCACACGACTAACCAGATTGTGCAAATATTGGAGCAATCAGCAGTTGAACATAGAAAATAAATAATGGGCTGGTTTTTTTTACAACCGGTTACTAGCTTAGTGCCGTTTTCAAGTTATAGTACATGACCTTTTTGAAATTCTGCATACCATATAAACAACATTTAATGACAAAATTGACAATTAGATTGAAACAGTCATGTTATCTTTTGACAGCGCAAAGAATCCAATAAAAATAAAAACGACAAAATAAACGTTCTCTCATACACATTTGGTTTTAATAAATTGAAAAAAAAATTATCTATAAGTCAACTGTCAGGCTGTCTAGAAAATTAACGTTCGTCAGTTTGACTTTTAATTTCAATTTCATCTTCTTTAAAGTTAAATATTATGCAGTTTCTTTAATGATAAAGAAAACGAATTAAAAATGACGCAAAAACGTTTCTGTTTGATTTTCAATGCAAGATGCATGTCGTGTGTTTCAACAATATTTTACTAAAATACAATTTAGCTAATTAAGTTACTAAGTTTGTTCTTAAGAAAAGACTGGAATGAGGAACAATTCAAAAATCTTCAATTAAACAATCCTTAATTACCGAGGTAAGTGCATTCGATAAAGGAAAAGAAAGAACGCTGACTTTGAGGAAATAAAGACTGCTTTAAGGGCAATTTTTTAAAACCCTCAGAAACTTTCTTAAATTTTTGTTTCAATTATTCTCTCAATTTTTTCTCGAGCTAACTATTTATCATGTAGTTAAAAATTTATAGTCTAAATAATCTAAAATTTCTAGAGTAATTGCGGCGAACTTTTTGTCAATATTTGAAATGCTGTGCAGCAAAAAAATTAGAACAATATAAGTAACTGGTGCTAAATCTGAAACCGCGACGAGAAAAATGAAAAAAGTGTCGGGTGATGCTGATCAAAATTTCTATGAATATTAGCGCCAAAATAATGAATATTTTTAGTACAAAGATTTTGGTTGGAATAGTTTTGCAAACCGAGAAAAATAAGGGCAAAAATTTAATTCGTTTCCAATTTCTGTAGTCAAAACAATTTCCGAAACAAAGAGCTTTGAAACCTTAGTGGATCCTTTTATAATTTAAACAATGTTGTTTTCACTGCTGTTCTTGTTTTACTCCACCCTAAAATTACATTTTTTCACTACAGCATTCTGTTCGACGCATATCACCAATTTATAAAAATAATATTAAATATACGGTATTCAAAATGGTAAAATGAAAAATCAAAATGAAAAAGGCTGAACGAGAACATAAATAATACCTCGAACTTCTTAAGTCAATGATTCCAATTGAACTAGTTATAATAACAATGATCTGTTGAGAACTGGTAATTTACAAATTATAATTCTGCGGGAGAATTTCAAATTTGTAGAAGAACTGACGAACTAGTAGAAATCAAGGATCTTTTCAAAAATTAAAAATCCCCCCCAAGAGTAAAATTCCAACCAGCTGGAAATTTACTCCTTTCAAATTATATTTCGCTTACAAGAAATCGCGAGGCTTCTATTTCGATGATTCTATTAGGTTTAATATTCTATATGCACGCATGGAACGTTAATGATCTTCTCTGATTGGTCAATATGATCGAAAAATCGCTCGTTGAAAATTCTAATTCAATAAAAAAAATCTTATTAAATTTTACTTATGTAACTTTTACTTAATTTTATATTGTTGGAATCTAAGAAAGGCAACTACTAAAATTTTATTGAAGTTAATAAATTCAAGATCTACAACGAAGAACTTTTTCAACAATAATCTATTTACTACGGAAAAACCAAAAAAGATCCATGATCCACGACGATTTTTCAATTGAACGAAAAGTGCAAACATTTCAGCTGCTTTCAACCCTTACCTACATTTAGGAAAACAAAGCGTTTATTAAATTCGATTTTGCTGCTCTATTTTTATAATTGAAATAATATTAGTAAATTTCTGCGAGTAAATTTAAGTGCAATCTTTACCGTTTCAAGTATATTTAATCACTTGGTTTTCAATTATTTTACCTGTTCATAAAACAATCAAATCAACAACGCTGGGAACAATATCTCAAACCTAAAAAATGAAAAATTGGTCTGAATTTCTTCCCGAATTGTATTGAAAATTGCCTGATTTTTCTTAGTAATTTATCAACGAAATATCACTTGATTGCCTGCAAAATAAGGAGGTTATAATTCATATTTTACATGCTCAAAAAATCATGATGGCGAATATAACTCTTAAGGAAATAAATATTCATTTAAATATAGGCTGCAAGCACGAATTTAAAAATTATAGTTGTAAAAAATTTTTAAAATGAAGAGACGAATATGGGACATGCTAGAACACTAAACAAATTCAAATAATTGCTAACATTTTTTCAAATTTCTCATTCATGGGGTAACATTGTAACAAATATAAAAAAACGACCAAATGCTTCGAATTGTACAATCAAAACTCCATTTTAAATATCATTTTGCTTTTCAAATCCTCCGTTCATTTCACAGAGCAGAAATGATTATCTGGGGTTGATATTTAGCAATGTGTTTCAAATTTTAGAGCCATAGATGGTTTTAGATCAGGTTGAATTTATCCTGAAGTGTTAGAGCATTAGCATTGCAGAATAAACAATATTTATTTAAAAAATTTTCATGGTTTCTCCGTGGCCGGCGAAAATTTCTGTATTATCTTTATTAGCCACTTGAACTCAAACAAGAAAATATAGTAACCGAACTATGGTCAAATTAGGACAGCGTATACGGGTGGCATGTTTTTTGATAACTTTGCTGGAAAGAAGTATTAGGCTTTTTGTGGAAGACGGTTTCCAGCTCTTTTGAATAACAATATTTGATATTGTTTCAAGTGACAACAACAATCTCAGAAAAACAAATTTCAGAAAAAATAATAATAATAATATTAATAATAATAATAATAAGAATAATATTAATAATAATAGTAATAATAAAAATAATAATAATAATAATAATAATAATAATATTAAGAATAATAAATATTATTATTGAGGTTGCGTCATACAATGATAAAGTGTATGATGCGCCCTGAGGGTGTCCGGGATATCATTGTATGATACGCCCGCGGCCAACCGTGAGCTAACTACTTTTTTGAATGAAATTTTGAACACAGATTTTGAAAATAGGTCCAATTTCATCGACAAAAAAAAACAGTTAGCCGGATTGTTTGAAAAAGTTTTCCAATTTTTAAATTTTTTTAAAAATTTTTAGTTCGGTTCATACAAATTTGCGGAATATTTTCAAAAAAATTTATTTTTGTCTAAAAACTTTTTCTTCATAACTCTTTTTCGTAAGCTTCCATTCAATTTCTGTCCGTATTGTGCACTGAAAAATCAAACATCGAAAATTTCATCAATTTTTGAAATTTTTGAAATTTTTTCAAATTTTAGAGCCATAGATGGTTTTAGATCGGGTTGAATTTATCCTGAAGTGTTAGAGCATTAGCATTGCAGAATAAACAATATTTATTTAAAAAATTTTCATGGTTTCTCCGTGGCCGGCGAAAATTTCTGTATTATCTTTATTAGCCACTTGAACTCAAACAAGAAAATATAGTAACCGAACTATGGTCAAATTAGGACAGCGTATACGGGTGGCATGTTTTTTGATAACTTTGCTGGAAAGAAGTATTAGGCTTTTTGTGGAAGACGGTTTTCAGCTCTTTTGAATAACAATATTTGATATTGTTTCAAGTGACAACAACAATCTCAGAAAAACAAATTTCAGAAAAAATAATAATAATAATATTAATAATAATAATAATAATAATAATAATATTAATAATAATAGTAATAATAATAATAATAATAATAATAATAATAATAATATTAAGAATAATAAATATTATTATTGAGGTTGCGTCATACAATGATAAAGTGTATGATGCGCCCTGAGGGTATCCGGGATATCATTGTACGGCCAACCGTGAGCTAACTACTTTTTTGAATGAAATTTTGAACACAGATTTTGAAAATAGGTCCAATTTCATCGACAGAAAAAAACAGTTAGCCGGATTGTTTGAAAAAGTTTTCCAATTATTAAATTTTTTTTAAAAAAATTTTTAGTTCGGTTCATACAAATTTGCGGAATATTTTCAAAAAAAATTATTTTTGTCTAAAAACTTTTTCTTCATAACTCTTTTTCGTAAGCTTCCGTTCAATTTCTGTCCGTATTGTGCACTGAAAAATCAAACATCGAAAATTTCATCAATTTTAGAAAACCTTGAAATTTTTTCAAATTTGTGTCATTTCTCGAAAACTTTTTTTCATTTTGAAAAACAAAACTCAGCATGCGGGCCTAATTTAAACCACTATTTTGATATCTCGAAGAAAAAACGTCTTTCCAGCATGAAAAATTGAGCACTAGAAAATTGATGTATGAAACAACCTCCATATTTTTTTCGGATCTTGTATCAGGCGACCGTATAATTATAATAATATTGATTGTGTTTCCTGCGTAATCGCAGCGGGACAGCATTAGGCTACTGCGGCCTGTTCTCAGCTGCTCTTTTTCTTGTTATTTCCCACAGTTCAGACCTTTCTTTTTATGAGCAGCATTGCTCATTTTATTGATGACTATGGCCACTTTTTTTGCGTCTGAAACTTTCACGTGGTACCAATATTGCAGCCAACATTGGTCAGGCTATGGTCAACCTGAAGCTATGGTTAAGTAAGAGCTCATTCTCACACAGACAACTTCACGGAGGCAAGGGACTGAACTCTCAATCATTGCCGCGTGATTCACGCACCTTACCTCTTGGCTATCACGCCAATTTAACACCGAACCTTTCCTTTAATTACACGCCGAGTTATGTCAAAAATGTCGGCGTCACAAATGTTCTTCCAGAAATGTTCTTTCAAAAATTTCTGACAAAAGTGCTCATCAAAATGAATCTGCATATCAAAAGAGTGTTACATTCTAATTAGAAATAAATATTTAAGCCTCGCTATGCTAGATTCATCCCGGATGGCGATATCGTTATTATCTTAGACTGTTTAAGTAGGGGCTAATTGTGGTCGACAGATGCGAAATATTCAATTTTTCATAAGTGCCAATAAAGTCATAAATTAAAGGCAAAAAATAGAATACGTGTCCACAAACAATTGAACGTTTGACCAGAACCCCTCATGTTGCTATCACATAATTTCTATAAAACATTATCATATGAGTCTTGCTCGCATACGGACGAAAGTTCAAAAGACAGGTACATTTTGAGCACCAGCTACATTTTGGTTCGAACCTTAACTGAGCAGATATTCAATTCTACTTCTGTTTGTATGGCCCAAACCTGTTACTCAATGTTATTCAAATTTCTGAGAAATGTTACGAGAAACTGACAACGTAAAAAACAATCCTTAGGCTGTCAAAAGTGAATACCCTATTTTTATAGGTGATAGGAGAGACTAAAAAAAACTCCAATTGACCAGGAGCATTTTTTCGAGAGACAAAAACTTTTTATGAATATAAACATTGTAGAAATGTCCTCATTTTTGATTTTTTTCATTGCAGTGTGTCATTTGACTTAATAAAAGCCAAACAAAAGTCCTTCCGTCGGATTTACACTCCCAAAAAATTTTTTTCAAAAATGGAACACATGTAGAACTGGAAAATGAAAAAAAAGTAATGGATCGAAATTGTTGCTTAGACATATATGAAATGATCAGCATAAAATTATTGCCCGAAGTACTTGAATCTTAGTTATGATCACATTTGCAAAACCTTAAAAAATTCAAATAAATTGAGGCTCTGTATTTGGGCTTTAATCAATGAAAATTACCTTTTGGGGCCCTTAAATCTATATTAGATGGAAACTGCAATATTAATGAAAGAGCATTCAAATTTAAGTCACGTAACACAAGTGATTTTTTTTAAAAAACAAGAATTACTTCTGCGTGGAAAATCCATTATTATAAGGGCTTTTTTTACCGAATTGAAAAGTAAATTGCATTCATAACCAGAAAGTTTAAGTTAATAAGTCAGATATAATAAATACATTCCAATTCTCCAGCACAAAATTTTAGATCATAATTAAGAAAATAAATAATAATTCAAATTGTTCGTGAGTCATAACTGTCAATCAATTGTGTGCTCACTTTATACATCAATAAGAACGCCAATGAGGGCATAATATCCGTTTAAAAATGTACCTCAATCTACCTTCAAAAACAAAATTTATGAAAACAGACTCTACCGAAAGTGTAGTAATCAAAAAAAGTACGGAGAAAATTTTAAGATGAAACTCATTCAAATTTTTATTATTAGCTTGTCAATTTCGACGCAAAAGATGTAGACTGTTTTGATCCGATTCTCCAATGACTTTTCAAATATTTACCATTTATTTTTTTATTTTTTACTATACCTTTGAAACTACTCCTAGTATGAAGATCTCTGTCGTCAAAAAATGTGTGTTAAAGCAAATTGACGTGAACCCCTTTATTGTTGAAAAGCTTTTTTTTGGATTTTTCTACAAAGTAAAATTCAAAAACAGAGTATACTTTTCTGAATAAAAAATAGAGAATAGAATATCATCATGATTGCTGCAAAAACTGCCCAAACTAGATGTTTTAAAGCTCTCAAATTCTTGTTTAGGGTAGTTCATGTCGTGGCACCACAAATAATCAAAACATTTCGACTTGCCGGTTCAACATTAGTTAGATAAAACTTGTACAAAAGTTTTTCGATACAAACCACCGACTAAAAACGACCACTCCGTAAAATCAGTTCAATCTCTTAACAAAACCAGTGATGTGTTTGTTGAAATTTTTCATGTTAATTTCTACGCAAAGATATTTAAACTCTCCTGCCTCTGCAGGAATGATCCAAATGTAGAGACGTTTTCATCAAGATACTTTGAAAATGTGCACAAGTTGGCACTTCTTTTCGTTCAAAGACAGTCTTTTTTCTTTCAAACCATTGATTAAGACTCTCCTAGTTTCCAGACTATGTAAAGATCAGAAGAATTTCGGGATTTGAAAAACACTGTTGTTTCGCAAAAACAAAAATTTTTAAATTGTTGCAACCAGAAGAGAGTTCAATAATTTAGAGCAAAAAAAAAACAAAAGTAAGCCCAGCTCAGGCCTTTTTTTGACACGAAATTGAATGATAAAAAACTGATGATCCTAAAAGCTTGAAAAATACTGTTTTCTGTTAACCAATTAACTTTTGAACAAGCACAGGGGACTAACTCTGAACCAAAGTTTTCCATATCTCCATTCGTTCAGGTAATGACAGGATTCGCAATGTCGAAGACTTTTTGATGATAAACAAAAACTGCTACACCGATATTTCTACTTATTTTTGTTTTCCTAATAATATGCCGCTGTGCATGATTGCTTAAATCGAAAACAATGCTGAAACTGTTCATCAGGTCATAATTGTTGCGGAAGTTGTAAAGTCAATGATGCATTCAATTTTTCAAATATTTGCTTTGTGAGGATAGTAATCGGACTTCTGCAATGTTTAATATTTCAGGAAAAAAGCCCGTTTGCATACTTTCTCTAAAAACATTTGACAGTAAATCACTTACCTCTAAATCAGATTAGCGAAGAGAAAGAACACTAGTGCAATCAAGACCACTTGGACTTACCTTGCCCATAGATTTTACTATATTCAAACCTTTATTGGTTTTCACATATATATTCGTCCAAACATTTATTCATTTGTTTCTGTACGTTAGAAAAACTGCAATTGCTTTCTTGCTGTGGGGGTAGATCGGGCATTGTTTTCCGCTTAAGGAAACTTTTGATGATATGTTGGACCTATTTGTGGAAAAACGATTGTTGAAAATTATAAATAGTAAACTACAGGCCATATTGTTGGAAGCTAAGCATAGGTCATTGATATTCTCGGACAAGTTTGGGAGTGCCAATCGTACACAAGTTAATTTTTCACATTAAACATCCTTACTGCGACCAAAAAACAAATTAACTTGAAGTCTTGCTTTGCGGAATTAGTTGACAGCTGCGTAGGATTTATTTTTCACCATTTTTTGCGTCTTTTTTTTCTCTTTTCGACTATTTCAGATATTTTAAATTCAATTTACTTATCTCAATAAAAACTGTCCGACCGATAAATTTAAGTTCTTCCAGGAAAAAATTTCCTAGGGAAACCATTATAGCTTCATATAGCGCAGCACATTTTCTCAGTTTTAGTATCCGGATCAGTTTTATGTATGTTGATTTGATGATTGTACAAGAGACGGAAATAAGTTGTAGATTCATCATTATTACTCTGCAAACCATAGGACTCAACATTTCAACAACTTTTGAAATGTTTATTGTTATTACATTCGGTTTTTAGAATATGTATGTTGAAGTCACCACACACGGTCATTTGTTTTTATAAAATTTCAAAAGAAACAACATATTATCATCCTTTTGGAGAAAAAAAGTGAAAGCTTGTGGCTGGTTATCGATTTTTGAACGAAATTATGTAAGCTTTGCCCGTTTTTTATGGTTGTCTTCAAACTCAAAATTTCATCTATTTAAGTTGAACGAATCGTCCCATAGGATTAGAAATATTCGAACGATAAAATGCAACCCTTCTTTTAAATTTGCGATGCTTTTTTCTACTATAATATAATCAAAATTTTTCATGCTAAAATGCACAGAGTTTTTTTATCACATAACAATTATTCTGTTAACACTATGATATAATGATCTTGTCGAATTATTAAAAAAAATTAAGCAATCATGTAAGCATCTAAAGGAGAGTATGAGAGTATGGTTTAAAAAAGATTTGTTGACATTTATAAAACAATATAAATGAAACTGAAAGAACAAAGAAAATAACAACTTACATTTCGTCTCATACTGTTCGTCTCAGGTAAACTAATAATTTCGATCTTGTTTTAAAGTCTATTTTAGCTTTTTTGCACAGGAATTCCAGGAGTACTTTCAGGAGATATTTTCAGGTCTTAAGTGAAGAAATTTTTTCTCTTAATGCACATTATAGTTTTGATCAACCTTTTTATTGCATTTAAAAATCAAAACAATTGTCCGTCATTCTGGTTACCTTATGGTTATTTTTGAAAAGTGGCATCCTTGTACTTTTCAAAATCAGAGAAAAGTGAAAATACTTTACACACAGTCTTGTTATTCTCTTCAACAAATTATTTTACCTGAGTGCTGAATTTGCTCTAATCAAATTCTATAATTTCCCCTCTTTTTAAAATAGAGCGTCACGTCTCGACAAATGTTCTCTCAAAAAACGTGTTTCAATGTCTGAGGATGAATGTATTCTGGTTTTGCTATTAGGGTTCTGTTTCCATAACAAATCTAACAAATGCAGGGAGAACAATTTGTTTCGAAGTTTTTCGTAACCGATGAAACTTTTTTTTTGAATGGTTACTCAATTTAACATTAAGTAATTTTTTGAAAGCAAATACGTTATCAAATTGGAATCATTGGTTTATGCTCAAAGGATGAATGCCAATAGTAACACAATCTTTTGAAGTGTAACGTTCTTAGGGTTCCGTATTCTGATAAACATAAAAGTTACTTCTGAAGTAGCGAATGTTTCTTTCGGATAGTACAAGTTTAAATTGCAGGCACAGATGCTGATGAGATCTGAATAAAACCAGAGTAAAAGTCACAGTAAAAAAAACTACTAAGAATAAGTACTCTGAAATGTCTATACTTTGAAATGATAAAATACTTTTTTTCTATATTTGTTACAATACAAAAAAATTCTAAAGACAATCTTGTAATTATATTTATTCAGCACTGAAATATGGCGGTCATTTCGGGTAAAAATTTGAGTGGACTGACATACCTTTGCAAACCCTGCCTTGGTTAGTAGATTTATCACCCAGGGTTTATTAAACTCGTTTCAACTTGAAGAAAGGGTGCTTTATTTTCAGTAGGATGCACTTTATACGGTTATATCAACACAAATAGTTGACCTCAGAAAGAATAATAAGTATAGAGTGTCTAGTGTAATGAAGGATAAAAAATATCCTAGACATAATTAAGCAAAAATGTAGGCAAGCTTTGATAATCTGTCTTTAATAAAAGATTTCACGCAGTTTTTAAACCACGACGGAAGTTTTGGTCTGCAAATTTCTGTACTTTTGCTCTATTTTTTGGGTGAGGTAATAATAATAATAATAAGCCCATTTCCACATTTTGAGATGAGGTTCTGGTTTGAAAATTGTTCATGTAATTATGGAACACAAAAGTGCATATAGGACAAGGATTTTGGAAAGTGGAAAGGAAAGCGCTCTTTTTTCTTATCCAGAAATCACTCCACCCCCCTTGTAATATAAAGGGAGCAAAAATATCAATCAACAGACAACAATTAATGCAAGCCATTTCATTTTACGATTTCGATTTTACCATATTTCAAAGTAATTGTTCAGCTCCAAAAAAGCTAAAATTGAATGCCTGCATTTGCTTAAAGAATTAAAGACGAAAAGCGGATAATTCCGCTTCCAGGAATACAATTATGCAGCCCGATATTTAAGTTCAAATATTAAATTGGAGTTTAGTATTTAGCAAATTATTTGAAATGCAGGTTTGAAATCTCAGCGTTTGAGCAAAAAAATATCCAAAGCTAAATTCTTGCCAATTTTGTTCACATTTGAGCTTCCGCGTGAGTAATCCAAGACAAATCAAAATGGATATCATAATAATAATAATAATAAATTGTTCTCAAGTATGTATAAACAAACAACATTGTTCAATGAGGTTTACATTTACATACTCAAAAGGTCATCAAAAGGCAAAAAAGCCTAGTCGTGTGATGCCTTTGGGAAGCAGTTTGTTAGCAAATAGGGGTGGGGGTAGGGTGTTGATATTGGTTTGTTTTTAATGTTTAAATAGATTGAGTGACAGCAAGTACACGTCAGGAAACAGTTGAGTTTTTGTAAAAGGATAAAAATAAAAAAAATAATGTTTTAGACAATTGCTCAAAAAAAAACTAATAAAAAAGTTCTATGATATCATTTCCTGGTATAAAATTTTCAAGAAAAGTATGGTGGTGTGTATTAATTCCAGATTTGTAGCAACTCTTTATAAATTGAACATATTTTGAGTCGAAATTAAGTATATAATTTAGCAATTTCCTTATTCGTATTCCAATTCTCTTTGGGTTGATACCAGTAAATTGATTGCTAGGTTTTAGATTCTTACTTGTTGTTCTTTTCTCATCTAGCCTCACAAGCTCTGAATCCCCAATAAACCTGTTAAAAACTTCATTTTTATGTTCCCGCCTAATTGTTTTGGTTAAAAATTTTAAAAGCTCATAATTATGTAGCTCTTTCACCAGGAAGATTCCATATTTTCCCGTTCGTTCGCTGTTGATTGATGACTTTGTTTCCTGAAAATAATTCGCGAAATTCGTTTAATTTTCACTTCGATAAACTTCAGGCTTGTCATGCTTGCAGTTCCGTAAATAAGCACTCCATATTGTATAACCGGTTGAACAAAAGACTTATATACTAAAACTAATTGTTTAATGCTCAATATAAACCTCAGTTTGTAGAACAATCCCGTAAATTTGGTCAATTTTGCAGCGACGCTATTTATGTGTTTTTTGAAGTCCAATTTGTTGTCCAGCAAAACGCCTAGATACTTTACTTCGTTGCTCTTTTTAAGGGTTGCATTGTTCAGTCTTAGAACATTCATCATAGTTTTAAAACCTAAGTTTAGATTAATCGTTTTTTCAACATTGAGCGTCAGTTTGTTATCGCTTAAGTAGAGGCCGATGTTGTCAATATCACTTTGAAAAAGAACTTCATTTGCACTTTTTTTGGCTGCAGAGCAGTATCGTCGGCATAGAGCGTTATTGTAGAGCAGCTGCATTGTTGTCTGATGTCATTGACGTATATGATGAAAAGTAGTGGTCCTAAAACTGAACCTTGCGGCACGCCAAACGTAACAGTTCTTGGACTCGTTCTTACAGCACCTTATCTAAGAATTTGTTTTCTGTCAGATAAGTAAGATTTCATAATTTCAAGCATTGGGCCTCTCAAACCTATGTTAGCAATTTTTTTAAGTAGTAAATTATGATCAACCGTGTCAAATAACTTTTTCAAATCTAGAAACAAACCTATCGAGCACTTTGGCTGTTTTTCTAAAGTGTCCCCAGAGTTTTCAAAAAAATGCGCTAATGCATCAATTGTTCCTCTTTGTCGTCGGAAACCATATTGATTTGCATCAAGGAGATCAAAAACTTCCAAAAAAATTATATATTTTGTTGTACAGAAATGTTTCAAAGACTTTTGCAACAGTTGGAAGTAGAGAAATTTGTCTGAAGTTAGATGGTTCCTGGACATCCACTTTTATGTACTGCTACTATGATAGCTTCTTTCAGGCAAGGTGGAAAACTTATTTCATCGATACATTTGTTGATTAATTTTGTTAGTATTGGCACAATTACCCATTCGAGTTTCTTCAAAAAAAAGTTGTTCAGTTCAAAGCAATCTGAGCTACATTTGGTTCGCATTTTATTTATTATTTCCCGTACTTCCAGCGAAGTGGCCCTGGTTAGTCGCATTGATTGTACACTAATACTACTGCTTTTAGAAATATTCTCACTTTTAGACTCAACATTTGATGCTAAGGTTTACCAACTGTAGAGAAATAGTCTATGAATTTATCAGCTGTCTCTTTATTGAGCCTATCTTGCGATGCAACTTTGCCTTTTAATCTGCTAATGCAGTCAAAAAAAGATTTAGAGTTTTTCTGACCATCTGCATTCATTAACCGCTGATAATACATTTCCTTTTTTCTTCTGATCAGTTTTTGTAGCTTGTTACGTAGTGCATTGAATTTGAGTTGATCGTTTTTGTCTTTCGTTCTCATAAAATTTTGGTATTGTTGTCGTTTCTTGGTAGCTAGATGTTCTATTTCGTTGTCAATCCACAATTTTTTATTTTTTGTACCTTTACAAATTTTTGTAGGAACAAATTTTTCAACACATTTATTCAAGAGAAACTGAAAATTTTTCATGGCTTCTTCAGAACTTAATTGATCAAGTGTTAGTTCAAACTTCTGTAATTCATGTTGCATATAAAACTGGAGATTAATAATTACGTTTGAATCATTAAGTTTTGTCCACATTTGTATCATACGATCATCATCATTTTCTTTTTCTGAATGATTCAATTTGTGTCCCGAGAATCCAAAAAAGAGCGTATAAAGATCTGTTAGCGTAATTTGTGAAACTTTCAGATCAATTTTTACGTTGGAATACACGGCATCAATACAAGAATTACTAGTCTTTGTTTCTCTAGTGCAGTTCGCCTTTTCTGCATAAGGCAGGTCAAAAGACAGCAAGGCTTCTTGCAATGTTTTCAACTTTGAGGAAACGGTGTGATGATTTATATTGAAATCACCACATATAACTGACATACAGTTTTCAGGAATAACAACTTTCTCAAAATGGTTTCCTAGGCTTGTGCTTAGTTTTTCGTTGGACGTGTTTGGTTTGACGTATATTGTAGTTAAAAAAACTTTTAAATTGTTATAGCAAAATTTCAGTGTCAAAATTTGGCACTCATTGCTGGTGTACCTGCTTACTGTTTCGAACTTTATTTTATTTTTCAGAAAAATACCAACTCCTCCACTTCGATTTCAATTTACACCCCTACTGACTGTGACTATTTTTTGATAACCATCTAGTTGCAAACAAACAGTGTCATACTCTTCATTTATCCATGTTTCTGTTAAGCAGACGGCTAAAGGTAGACTATCTAAACTGTTTACTAGAATTTGAAGCTGATCTAATTTTTTGTATATAGATCTTATATTTTGAAGCATGAAGAGCTTTTGCATTTTGTTGTACTAAAATGATATGTACAAGTGGAAGAAAAGTGGGACGACCATTGTCTTCAATGGATTGTAGCAGCAAAGTGTTAGCGGATATGACGTTAGAGTTAAAACAACTCTGGTTACCAGAGTAAAAAACTGTTTATTCGAAAAAAAGCTAAATCGTAGACATAATGTTTTTTTTTGTTAAAATATTTGAAAATATTTAGCCTAAAAGGAGAAAAAAAACAAGAAAACGATGAAAAAAAAATAAAAATTTTACTTCTAAGATCATGTATTTGGAGAAAGTTTACAAGTTTAACAACTTCAAGCGCGTAATCGCAGCAATCAGTTGATATACTTGATTTATCTTGGGTGATCCTGTTTTCAGATTGAGAGAAATAAAAAGAAACGACATCTTCGAATTTAAATAGGCGCTTTATCGCAGCCATCAAATCCGATGTGCGAACAATTTCTTTTTTCATTGATTTTTGGTCGTAGTAACGCGTAATCCCAGTCAGTTACTATATTTCACATTTAAGAATTTATACACTTATCTTTATATATTTATATGTGACGCGTAATCGCTGTCACATTTTTTGTTTTACAGTAAATCAGAATTAATCTAAATCAATTTAAAAAAAAAGAAGAAAAATCTAGAAATTTTGACGTATCTAATTGAATACTTTTCTTTTACGGGGCCTCAAAATAGGAACTGCTTCCCAAAAATGCCAATAAGATTAGAATAAAATTAGCACAAAACAAAAATATTTTTTAATTTGTTCACTAAACGTCCTTGTTTTTTTGTTCAGTCAGCACTTAAAAATTTTTTTGAAGTCAAGTGACTTCTCTCTGTCATCATCAACTTTCTCGTCATCATCAAGGCAGTATTTCCTTTTTTTGGTTTTCTCGTTTGATCGGGTTTTTGACATTTTCAAGATCGCTAATTTGATTGATGTTGTGATAGCCAGTATTATTGTTGTATCGCTTCACCAATACAGATACGGAACAATTTTTTGTCGAAGTAATGAAGCCATGTCTATTTGCATCAGCCCTAAGTTCAGCTTCAAACTTTGGTAGTCGTTCATTCAAGAAAATACGTTTTTTATTCAGGCTGTTTTTTGCAGTTTTTAACTTTTGTCTTGCCCCAAACACTCTGTCTTTCTCGTCCAAATAGACAAACTTGCAAATAACCTAGTCATATTGATCTCCATTAGCAGTTCCCGGTAAAATATGACATGCTTTTATTCTGCTCTCAGTGAGATTTATTTTCAGAAAATCGCTAAAAAATCTCAAGGTATTTTTCAGTACATTTTTGCTATCTCTTGGATCGAAAGGCGGATTGCAGATAATTAGGCAGTCTTTGCTCGTGTACCTTTCTTGTGCTCTGAGGCGCTCATTCATATCAAATTGCATTTTTTCAAGATTTTTTATTTTACTTTCCTGTTCTTTGTTTTTTGCGATCAACCCTGTGACCGAATTCTGCAATTGATCCACCTGCTTCTTCAGTTGACTTGATTCACCCTCCATTTCCATCCAGCTGTGAGTCGGGTCAAAAGTTAATTGTAACAAGGATAAATACAAACTTGTAAAGAATACGAGTAAAAAAGAGAAAGAGAAACAAAAATCCGCAAATGAACTGTTAATTATTAGACAATGGCCGTTCCCAGTTCTTACACACGAGCTGGGTACATAGTAGAAAACTAGTGTTTTAATATAGAAATGATTATGCAAACACGTTATTAGATTTAGATATGCGTGTGTGTAATATCAGTATCATATTAACGCTATAAGGTAATCTAAGTTCTATCATAGACTGAACGACTGTTGAAATTGCATTCGGCTTTCAGCACTGAATCAGACGTCTTAACTTTTTGCTTTTTAATTGACAAACGCCGAAGAGAAATGAAATTCTGACGGAAACGTTCTTGAAAATTTGCCCATTCCAAAAAATTTAAAGTTTGATTGCCTGTTTGAGATATATACAAAGACTTCAGACTTGTTTTAGACGTGCACAGTACTGATATGTTGTGCATGTATACTTGCCTTTAGACTGGCGCATTACTGATCTTGACTTGCAGTTCAGTCGGGGATGTTTGAAGCTGCGACGTGCGTTATTGTTTGAGATCATTTTTGGGAAATTTTTCAAAAACTTTGTCCACAGTTTCACGGCAGGTTTCAATTTTAATAACGCTAAAACTGTCTAAGATCAACTTCAAAAGACAATTAATAGAAGTAGAAAAGGCAAAAAGTTGCCTATCACTGTTGCATTTGCAAATTTTCCAGACAAACATTTGCCTATCCCAGCTGTAGGCGATTTCGAACAGTCAGTCATATTGAATCTACTTACATAGATCACACGGGTCGACACCGAATGGTTAACTTGTAAGAGTTTAAGTTTTTTGCAAAAGATGGTTAACTTGTAAGAACTTGCAAGTCGAATCGTTAACTTGTAAGAACTTGCAAGAAACTTGCAAATTCTTACAAGCTAACCATTCGATATCGACCCGGCCAGGACCAGCAATGTATTCCAAGTAGGACAAAATGCTGTACTTGATGAGAGACACTAACTTGATAAAGTTCATCAATATTAACTATAAAATGATACAACAAGTCTGTTAAATTAACTCAATTATGCTGGATATCAGTTATAATAAACGTCTGTTATACAAATTGTTTTGTGTATACAAAAGTGAACTGTGATCAAAAATAAAACAAGGTGAAAAATAACCAATCTGCTCTGTAAATCACACAGTTAACAATACTTTTTGAGACCATATTAGTCTGTGTTTACGATCAATCAAATTTTCTGAAAACCGCAGAAGCTGTTGAAAATTACGTTTTGCTCAGCGAATACAAAAGGCGTCAATTTTGTTATACATATTTTTAAATTCTTGATCACAAATTGTCTGGCTGGTGCTAGATGGCACCCACACCTCCGAATAAAAATATTTTCTGAAAAATTCCTACTCTTTTCCCGTGGGAGAGAACACAGCAAAAGTACAAAAAATATTTAAAACAAGAATCGCCAGACTAATTCCCAAAAAAACCAATAGACAGTTAACCAAATTGCAACCTGCCATTTATTGAATCATATAAGAACGTCTTCTTTTACTAGAGAAAATGGCAGTGTCAGTTTTGTGCCTACATTTCTGCAATAAAAGACGAGATAATGATTTAAATAAAAGCGTATAAGAATAGAATTGATCAAGTCTGTGATATTTTGAAAGCCAAAAAATGACGACATAAAGCGGCAGCAAAATTTTGGACCCAAAAAAGCAAAAATCTGCACCTAATGGTATTATTTATGTTCAACATTATTTTTTTGCTATATACAATGTAAGTAGCCATTATAGTTTTTTGGTTTTCGCCACTCAGGAAGTAAAAAAAAACATGATTTCAAATGCAACGGAAATCAAGTTTTTATTGTTTGAAAAATATGTTACACCAAAAGAGAAGCCAACAAATAATTTTACAAACTAAATTAAAACACAAGATACGACCATCCGCGAAAAAATGCAAACAAATCTTGCCCTTGCAAAAAAACACTGATTTAAAAAAAGAGCCACGGATGAACAAATTTAATTTCCACAATACTTTTAGATTCGCCGTGGTTCATTACAGCTTTTTCACTTCTATGCAACCTGAGCACATTTATACTCAAATTTCACTAGTCGATAGATCTTGCATGTTTCTTGTAAAGACGACTATCTTGGAAAAATCAGAAAAAAAAGAGCTATCTATCGAGAAAAAAGAACTTGAAAGGCGAATGACTATCATGTTAAAAGATGCAAGATGCAGATTGAGCTATTGGAAATCTAAGACATACGTTCTGTTCGAGCTCAGCTATGATGAGTTATCTTGGACTTATTACCCAAAAATCAACAGAGAACTTTCTCACCAAGAAAACTTTAGTTAAACCCAGTTAAACTCGTGCAAACTTTAAGCATCAACTAACTAAACTCAATTTTACTGAGCAAAAAGGCTCATTCTTGTTTTAAAAAATTAATTACTTCAAACTGAAAATAAACATAGGCCGTACTACATCTTCACCATGTTGAGAAAAATAGATGCATATTTGGAACTGCTTTCTGATTCTTTCAAATTTTGAGAAATGGTTTTTTTCATATACTCGTTATTGTTACAAAGGCTTTATCTGCTTGCGCTCTTAAAAGATGAAAGATGATGACCCGGCCGCATCCTGACAAACGAATAATGCGAGAAAAAGGATCCAAACTTTCCAAAAACGTGACAAGATGAAATTGCTATTGCAACTAGGAAGCTATCACATTGGTTTTTTGTTACATAATTACATGTAAGCTTACTTTGTCAGGCAGAATTTTAGATCTATCTGGTACCGCTCATTTTGCTTAGCAATTTTTATCTACGGTAGCCATTTCAACATCATGAACCTTTCAGCGAAAGTACGGAACTGCGTACAAAACTGTGCAAAGTAGAAAGTTTTATAAAAGCCGTCCGCAAAACGTCGTACCGTGTAAAAAATTATCAAAACAACGTCATTAATACTTATTTTTATCATGCTCGGTTGTTTGTCACAGGAACTATACATCCATTCAAGAATCCATTCAAGAATGGGATTGACTTTTTGATAATTCTGGCAACTTTATTCAGTGATTGTTAAGAGGCAGCTTTCCTGTTCTCGCATCAAAGCAAGAGTTGGATCTTTACTGTTACAGGCCCTCATGAAAAAATAATTTCGGTTTTCAAATCTAAGTACATGTTATTTCTATTATTACAAACACATCAATTAAATTTTGAGAGGACCTCATAAGGCTTATATAGCCTAGTCGAGTGATGCCTTGAAACAGTTTTCATCGGCAATTAACAGTGACCTGCTACAAGCACTTAAGAAAAATTTCTAGTTGCAACGAAGCATTGGGGGAAAAATTTAAATAACGGAAAAAATGGATAAATATGAGGACAAAATATGGGTAGTTTAATAGAAAAGCGAAAGCAAGTCAGCATTACCTTGTAGGTAATTTCTAACGGTGGAAAAAAGAAAACTTTTTTCTGGATTTTATAACTCTATTATGTGTTTAGAATAATTAGGTTCAAGCTTTAGCATTGCTATTAAAAAAATTCCGACCCGGACACTTAGTGATTCAGCGTTATTTCCAGTTTTGTTGTTAAGAGGTTTTATTGACTTCGCATTATTTCTCACTTTAAATAAAAGTTGATCTTCACAGGCGTGACTATTAAAATTATTTCTTTTAAATGTCTTTAACGTCTACAGGTCTTTACTACCAGTTCCAATAATTCCTTCAAGTGAAGCTTTTTAACTGTTAGAATATGGAATTTTCCCTTAAACTACTGACTGAATCATGCTTTTTCAATCCAAGCACAATTCTCAGCATATGCTTCAATTTTAATTCAAGTGGACACAATGCAGTTTTACAAGAAGTGCCCTATATTAAAACAACATAGTGAATAATTGGCTGTACATAACTTTCGTAACATAAGAGTAATTGTTGGCAAGTCAGTATCTTTCGCAGTCGGTAAAAAAAGCTTATGAAACTATTCATTTTAATGATAAAGTATTGAAGGTGTTCAGTGAATTTTAACTCTCTGCCAAGAACTTTGCCACGATATTCGACTTCTCTTTTTGTTCAATCGTCTTGTTGTTTATCAAGGTTCTGGAAAAAAAGAGCAATCAAGGTTTTTGTTGCTGAAAAGAACTTTAAAGAACCAAAAAAAAACTTTTTTACAATTGATGGAGAGCAATGTCATTAATACCATTCTGGAAGTCAATCTATTTAGTAGAATGGTATTGAAAAAGTACAGCATTGTCAGCAAAAAGTATTAAATCTAGTTGACTTGAAGCTCTTGTTATTTCGTTGACGTAAAGAATAAAAAGCAAGGGACCCAGTACTGAGCCTTGTGGTACTTCGAAGTCGATAGATTTTGGTTTAGAGACCTTCCCTTTTATTCTAAGTCTCTGATTTCTTGATAATAGGTATGATATTAAACACACATGTTTTGGCCCACTGAAACCTAGACTTAAAAGAACTTCAAGAAGTTGGTTTTGATCCACCGCCTTTCTAACTGCTGTTTTCATGTCCCAAGATTTCAGAATATCCGGAGTCATATTAAGCAAGGCATGTACAGTTTATATTTTCATTCCAAAGCCCTATTGCTGCTGTAAGTGAATATTGCTAATTTTCCCAAAAAGCTGCAAAGTTGTTCAGATAAAAATTTCTCGAGCCTTTTGCTGAACACTGGCAAAAGCGAAATATGTCTGAGGCTACTGGGACTTTCTGTATCACCACCTTGATGAATTGGACCAACCATGCCATGTTTTAGACACAACGGAGAAAAGCGCTGATTGATGCAATCATTAAAAATTGTAGTAAGGACAGGAGTTAGGAAAGTTTTCTGGAAAGTGCACTGCTTAAATAAAACTAATCTCTTGAATTTTTTTTGGGCATAGAACTTACGATTCTCCCCACTGTGGTTTCCTTAGCATAACTTAGTACCATTGAGAATTTGGGTTGTTAAAATCTATTTTGCATGAGTGCAACAAGAGGCGAGCTGGGCTCGCAAAGATGCAAAAAACTCACTAAAACTTTCAACACAATACTCATCGACTTTTTTTATGGCTCCATTTTTTCCTTCTACATTTCGTACCACTTGGATGAAATTTGTTGTATTCAATTTAGCTTAAAAATCAAACATATTTTGATAGAAAAGGCGTTTTCTCTTTTCAATTAAATGTTGCAGTTTGTTTCTGATTTGGTTGTATTTATTTTTTTCTTTATTTTGGTTCTTTCTCAGAGAAACTCTGGATAGAGAGAATTGATAAGTGCAGCCAATTTTTTAACTTCATTTTTAACCCATTTATCCCGTTTTTTGTGATGGAAAAATTTTGTGGGAGTGAAGCCGTTAATTACTTCGTTAACTAATGAATGAAACTGTAAGAGATTTGAATAAATATTATTTTTGTTTCGTTTTTCAATAAATTTGTTCAACACGTGACTTATTTTGAAATCCGTTCTTGATACAACAAACGAGTCATCGAGATTTTTCCGTAGTTTGACTTGAAAGACTGATCCAACATCTGACCCCTTAATTGAGGTATTCGGTTTTACGTAAATAGTTGTGAAAAATACGTTATTATCATTCAACTTAAAATGAAATCTCAACTCTTGACAGTGACTGTTGCTAAAATTGGAAATAAGGTGCCAACCTTTATTGTTTTTAACAAAAATCGACACACCCCTCCCTTTGTGTTTCTATTACAAGTTACCATTTCTCGATAACCGGGTAATTGGTAGCAGCCAGTATCGCCATCGTCAGCTAGTTATGTTTCCGTGAGACAAATTACTGGTGGTTTAATGGCTAAACCATCTATTAATAAAATAAATTCGTCAATTTTTTTTCTAATTGATCTAATATTTTGCAAAAGAATAAAAGTTTTGCTTATGGTCCTGATAAAAATTAGTACTGAAGATAAAAATATTGTTTTGAAAAACAATATTGAGATCTAGTTTTTGGTTTGGAAAAAGTATGTGGGGTTTTATACCTTTACCCTGCAACTGCATGAAAGCTTTGCAGAAATTTGGATCAAACGACTCGTTTTAACAAACACAACTGGAACAGATAATTGACGTTTGGAAGAACAAAAAAGGTAAATAAAAAAGTGGAGAATTAAAAGCAAAAAATAAATGAGCATATTTGATCCGCAAAAAATCGTATTGTGTAAAAAATTATCAAAACTTTATTAATACTTTTTTTTATTGCGCTCGCTTGTTTGTCACAAGCACTATACTGGGAGTCACAATTCGTACATCCATTCAAGAATGGGGTTGACTTTTTGATAGTTCTGGCAAATTTATTCTGTGATTGTCAAGAGGCAGCTTTCCCGTTCTCGCATCAAAGCAAGATTTGGGTCTTTTCTATTATAGTCCCTCATGAAGTAATAAACCCCCATTATGGTATTGGGGCTATATTGAGGAAAAACCCAAGATTTATGCACCTCTCAGTAACCAGATCACAACGTCACGATATGAAAAGGCTATTATGTCATAAATGGACCACATGCCCAATAGGAGATCTAGGGTTCGGAGGGACTTTTTCCAGGATAAACTGACAGATATCATAGAAAAAGGAGCAATTGTGAACACGCGCCATAACGCAAGCAATAATTGGAACGTGGCGAATGAATAAAGACAGGAGGAAGCCAATAGATTTTTTGGATCTATTCCGTTTGTGCCCCCCCCCCCCCGTACGTTTCGCGCCCCCAGTTACAGAGCACGTACCATGACATAGTAAATTATTTTGTAAAAATAGGGCACGGGCGTCTGGGGGTGCAAATAATATGCGCCCACTAAGCTGGGGGGGCACAAACGGAAAAGATCCGAATTTTTTTTTGTGTTCATCAAACAGTCTGATTCTTTGTTTATTTGGCACATGCCATTCATCTCACTTGTGGACATCATTGATTGAGTTATAGAGGCGCAAAAGTTGTTCTGATTGCTTTGTTTCGCTGTTCACTATTGCTGACCTTTTTTGTATCTGTTTATTTTTTCAGACAAAAACATTTCGAACCCTAGAACTCCTTTTGGACATGTGGCCCATTTATGACGTCATACTTCTTGCCTATTTTGACATTCCCAAGGGGAATCAACGACCATAATTCGAGATATAGCTGGCATAGGAAAAGGTTGATCATGAGATAGTAGCCCTAGTATGCAAGTTTTTTGTCCCAAATTTTTTGACATGTGAGCTCAGGTAAAGCTAGCTTCTCAAATATCTCTCAAATTTAAATGCGTTGGCAAATTATTGTTTTTTTGCAACAAGTAAATTAAAATTATAACCATACGGTTAAATATACTTGAAACAAAAAATACTTCAAACCATTCGAACAAAATAAAGAAATAAACATCAACAAATTTCTTAAAGAATCACATTATAAGATTTTCCTCCGATTGTTTTCTTCCTAAAAATAAAAATAACTTTTAAAAGCTCCTACGTTACTATTCAAAGGAATTTTTTCATGTTGTGAGAGCTGCTCAATTATTCAGTCGCTGTTCAAAATCGTCCTCATTCTTTTTTTTCTCAGTATAATTTGTTGGATCTGTAAACAGCAAGAGGCAGGTTCTATTGTTATGGGTAATTACTTTGAACATAACATTGTTATTATTAAGCATAAGTGTACTAGTAAAAGACTTTTTGAATAAACTTTTATCATCTCTCAGGAGCAGATGGATCATTTAAAAGGGGCAACTTTTTGGAATATAAATAGGTGAATAGCAGCTCATGAAACAGTTTCTGATTAAACATTTCATAGGAAAAAAAGTACTCCCAAACTCGTCCAGCACTAAGTCGTCCTAAATCTATCGTCCTAAATCTGATAACTTCTGGTGATTTTTTTTTTCAAAGTTGCATTTCATATGTTGCTACCCGGGCCGAGGTATCCACCCGTATATCTTTAAATTGTTGGGTAGATATTCAAATGGGTAGATTGGTTTTGAAATCAAACCGGAGCCTGAGGGGTAAAAGGTATGGCGTGAGTACACCAAGTTAGAAATCGAACATTTAGCTTTCTGGTTAGACTCTGTTGAAACTGTATGTATGAAGATGAAGATTAACTCTCGCTCAAACGTAGTTCCAAATTCAAGGTAGTCTAATCACACTTGGCGGCAAAGGTGAAGTGAACTGCACAGCCAAAAATCTTTAAAAATTACTAAAAAAGTGGCTATGACGGCTATATTAATCAAGACCCAAATAAAAACGTTGATATTTTTTTCTGAGGGAAGAAAGATGTTAAACCTAATCAATATAAACAAATTATCAACTTACCTGCAAAAGTTCAAGGGTAAAACCGAAATTCTCAAAGGTAAGCTCAAATCTTTTTCTCAGGAACTTTGAAGAGATTTAAAAATGATAAATGGCCGGAGGTAAAAGTCACAAAATAAACAACAAAACAGTCTTGAACAACAACAAAAACGTCAGTTAATAAATAATCCTATAGAACAACAGTTATTTACGGATTAGCCTAGTGGGATGATCAGGTTTAGATAAGACAGAATAGCTGGAATTGACTGTAATTCATAAGAGACAGTCTGAGATAGAGAATATAAACAAAAATAACTATAAGAATATTTATTTAATTCCCACAAATACGGGAAACGTTTAATCCTTACTTAAAGACAGCTTTCAGGCCAATCTGACGTAAATCATGTACGTAATTTCCGCTCCTGTTCAATTTTTCAGCCGTAATTGTTATTAATTTTTATCATATTTCAAATATAAGCTCGATAATGTTACCTTTACTATTGTATTGTAAAACAAAATGTACCATTTTTATCAAAAGTAATATCTAACATTTTAATGGATAATCTCTATAATATTTGTTACCAGTGACAAAAAAAATAGTCCGAGCCAAAATAATTGTTCCACACTTTTTTGTTGGATGATATCCTTTTCCTTTTTTTGCAATATTTCAACTCCTAGGAAGATTAAACGAAGCGCCATAAAAGAGTAAACAATGGTAATATCCTAAGTTATTGTTATATTGTTGTTTTACATCAAAGAGGTTGTATTATTTTATTATCTGTTGCAAAAATAAATTTTAAAAAAAACTATACAATAACAAGCAGATAAGATAATGTGACTTTATTTACAAAAGTATAATATTTCTCCAAAGCAAGTCCACATTGAAAAGAATTGATGTAACAAAACCAAACAACTTGTTGCCATTATCTCAATTGATCCAAAACGTCACATTTTACAAAATGTCCTAACACTGAGAGGGGACGCGGGGGGGGGGGGGGGGGGGGAGGGGGAGGGGGGTGATTATATCCTGTTTTCCCAACGCATTGCAGCAATTTTTCTTCCACTAAAGGGACATTGAATTGATTTTTTCCCTCTTATTAAGTTCCTCCTTTTTAAATTGAATCTCCAACCATCCAATAAAACTGTGTTTGAACTAAATCAGTAATTGTATTTAAACTCCACACTTGCTTTTAATATTGACAAAAACTTCAAAAAGGTTTTAATAAATGGAACCCGGCGATACAAATTGAAGTTTAATAGCGTTTTGTTATCACTATCAAAGCAGCTCACAATATCTATATTGAAAAGAACACTATGAGCATTTGTGTTGTTTTGTTGTTTTTCTCAATAGATTCGAGTTAATTTCCTTGATGTAAGAACAAACAACTAAACACAAAAGGTCCGCCTATTTCAACCCAATTTTAGTTCCATTTGGGCAGACTGGTGTTCTAATTTGCTCCTCCTAATACCTGTAAGTCTGAATTAAAAAAAGCCCCACCCTATAAAGCTTTTGGTACTTATTCTGGGAGAATTTTCCGCACTCCATCTATAATGTAAAAGGCAGTCTAGTCTGTTCACGTTTGTTTTATTTCCGTTTCAAGTTTTGTCACATGTTTTGAAAACATGAGCATAAAAGGAGAAAAAAGCAACTGAAAAGTGAGTTCTTGTCTTAAAATTTTTCGAAAAAATTGGAAATGAAACCAATATGAACTCGGCCTTGGTATAAATATCTGCTTTACAGCCATTGATGAAGTTGTAAGCTTCGCGGCTGAACAAAACGAAAACAGAAAAACTCTTGGCAAGAATAATTAGTGGATTGACAATGGAACGCAACCTAAAAAAACATCATTTTAATTGTACACGAAGGAAAATTTTCATCACAACCACACTGAAACACAAAAATTTTCAAATAGTCGGCAACTTTTATCAAAGTTCGCTGGAAAAACTTTATGTTAGGGCTCCAAAAATTATATAAATATGAACTTTAAATGATTAAAATGGTCAAACCAAACCCACTGGTTCAAAATTTCAGATCAATAATCGAAATTTTGAAATACTGTTATATGTACAGTTTGAAAAGCTGAAAAAATACTAATCAAAAACTGCTAAAAAGGAGATCAACAAATTCTCATAAACAATGTGTCTTGCTGTTTTCAATGTTCATAAACCAATTGACTGCCATTTCATTTGAGCTGACATTTTTTGGCTAAACTTTCAAAGCTTACAATGCCAGATGAGTTTTCCAAAAAATACCAAAGTATAAATGCACAAAGATCAAAAAAATTGTTCTCCTGACTTCCAGTCGAAACCAGCTCTGCAAAAATGTATCTAAATGTGCTATCCAGAAACCTAGCTGAGTATGAGGGAGCTTCAACCCATGGGAGCTCATCAAACTAAGTAAAACTAATTGAAAGAATTAAATTAACATATTAGTTGTATAATCGTTTGAAAAATGACTTCTGATGAAAATGTGTATAAAAAACATGGGTTAGAAAACTTAGCAGGATAACGAAAAAAACAGAACAAGACTAATACAAAATATTCGGTAAAAAGTGCAGATGTTGTACTCATAAATGTATGTAATATTATCCGTTGTTGTCAGAGATTGAAGTTTTTGTCTGTTCTTGTCGAAATTTCCGCAAAGTTCTCGTCAAATGACGCCGCAAAGGCCAAGATATGGACTCTAAAAATACAAACAAACAAGAAAAGATACAAAAGCACTCAAACTATGGGGTTTATTTCGATACTCCCGTCATAGATCCTAAAAGTGCACTAACAAAGCGCGACAAAATGCTTAAAAACATCAAAAACATCCTGATAAAAGGAGCTTATTTGGTTTTTTACAGAAATAATAACTTGCAGAAAATTTTAGGAAATAGAGATATAAATTGGAAGAAAATCGCCTATATAAAAATCCGCCTAACTTCAAAGCCAATCCGCAAAAAGCTATAAAATTTGTTTACATTATTCGTTGTTTCATTTTTTGAACGGGATAAGGATTTGAAATTCAAAAAATATTAAATGTGCACTCAGCTTTTGCTGCTGCGAAAAAGCGGGAAAAAATTATCTGGACTCGCCTCTTTAGTTGTGAGTCAGTGCTTTCACTGGTAATTGTTAATTCGAAAAAATTTTCAGCCAAAAAGTATTTTAATGCTGCAAATATAAACTTTAAAAAGTGGCTAGGGAGGTTTCAAGTTGATAAACTCCTAAGGAAATTTCAAGTTGATGAAAGTGATTACGGAGTTTTCAAGCTTTATGCTCTAAAATTCCATACTTCAATTAAAGAAAATCGGCCGCCAAAATTGAAATGAAACTCTTCTGGATAAACTTTATCTTCTTTTGGAAAATTCAATTCAATTAATTGGCAGCAGTTAATACAAAAGTACAAAACAATCCAGATATGAAGAAATTAGAATTTAAAAATGACTACTTTGATCGGATAGTTAGTTAGGATAATTAATGGCCTTCAAAAGCAAAACAAATTTTCTGTTTGTTTTTTAATTAAATCATACGGGCTAATTCAGCTAACTTTGAAAAATTTTGGTCTGTTCTCTCGAAAATTTGACTATACACGTTTCTTTAAAAAATTACAATCCAAAATTTGGAGGCAACCAAAAAGTGAGGTCTGTGTTTCAAGTAAATTATGCCTCATTAGAAATACTGACATTTGAAAAGAGTTTCTAAAAACCTTTTGATATTTTAAAAACTCATTTTTTTCTAAGTTTAAACGATTCCATTGATCTAAAACATATCAACGGAATGCTCAATATTGGTATAATTGCTTATTGGCACAAAGTTAAAACATATTCCGAAAATTGAAGAGCGTGCGTGTTATCAAAATTTGAATTTGAAAAACTGACCACCACCTCCCCCACCCCACCCACCCCCGCGCCTCATAAAAATTTCAAGACAACTTGAATCCCAATAGTTTTTGATCTCATTCTTCTTTGTGTTTTGTTATCAACTTCGTCGCGGCCGTCGGCCAGTAAAGCATGACAAGAAAGAAAAACAAATAAGGAAGCTTGAGGTTAGACTTTGCATACTAATAGGAAAATTTACTCGTTCGAGATACGACGGGACAGTACAGAATTAGTGACTTACAATTGAAATATGAAGAATCAACAATGTTATAATTGTTAGGAGATGGTCTGGGCAATAGAAACCAACGGCTAGTTTGCTTTTCTACGAAATCGAAGAACGTGCTTTTTAAGCAATGTAGCTAGAACAGTCAAAACCATTGATATGCGTTTGCACATGATAATCGACCTCATCAAAACAATGTTAGAAAAAATAAACAATGTTAGAAAATATTATTACAGAATTTTTTGATAAAAAACACTAACCTTGATATGGAGTAACTGAAAAAAACTAAACCTCTGATTAAAAAATATCTGACTGATCAATATCTATATAGAACCATATAGGTTCGTGTTTACCGACATCGTAGTATATTTTCATTGGGAAAAAGCGAAAATAGAAATCGTTCCCAGTCTGAAATTCTGCCGTCAATTCCTCGCTAAAATTGTGATAATACGCTCCCAAACTGGAACAATAAACACTTTAATTGTGAATCTGAGCAACCTCCGTTGATATTTTAGTACTTAAACCACATCCCTGATGAACTTGTAAAACTCGAAAACAAAATCGAATACTATGACAAAAATCATTTTCTATGCTAAATTTCATAGCATAATGTTTATTGTGAAACTTTTCAGAAAAATTTGATGATTGCTATTTTTCTCATATTTTCTCGCTGTTTTTCAACCAAAGTTTTCCGTGAAGTAAAATTCATCCCGGGTCGAATGTCCTCCCTAAAGTCCTCCCATTTTGTTGTAAGAGTGGGGGGTAATTCGTCTATGGGGGGTAAATTGATGTAAGAGTGTGGGGGTAATTTGTTCGGGGGGGGGGGGTAAAAAGATGTAAGAGTTGGGCTGCAATGGGAGGACTTTTGAGGAATTACCCCCCCCCTGACTGGAATTGCCATGTAAGAGTGGGCTGCAATGAGAGGACTTTTGAGGAATTATCCCCCCCTGACTGAAATTGCCACGTAAGAGTGGGCTGCAATGAGAGGACCTTTGAGGAATTGCCCCCCCCCCTGACTGGAATTGCCATGTAAGAATGGGCTGCAATGGGCTGCAATGAGAGGACTTTTGAGGAATTACCCCCCTAAATAAAATTGCCATGCAAAAGTGGGCTGCAATGGGCTGCAATGGGAGGATAAAATTTAAATCATCCACTATTTAGCTAAAACCATAAACACCACGAAAACTTGTAAGTGAATTTCCAAAAGAAATAAGGAAAAAGAATTCAGATTTATTCCCCTTAAATCTGTGCATAATGTTGGAAAAGAAAGACGTTTCGAAGGTGAAAACTGAACAGTTGTCAACTGGTGTTGTTTGTTAGGACTGGTGATACTGAGTTCAGGCAACCGATGGGTTTGTGAGGAAAACTGTTTGGATAAGTGCTTGACTATGGGGAAGCATAAACTTTTTAAGACACCTAGTTCATCGGTTAACACCCTCAACAGCAATTTAGACATCAGCACAAGTTTCTTATATAAACATTCTCCGATTTATAGAAAATATCAAGATATTTAAGAGCAAAGTTTAGTTTTCAGACAATTGTTCTGTACTGTTCAACACGCATGTTTTCATATAAGATCAGGCAACCAAACGGGGTGACCGGACAACAGATCGAAAACAACCGAACATACAACCGAACAAAATATCACAATAGAACATGTTATAAATTGTATAAAAGAAGAGCGCTCTAATCTGATTGACCAATACGCAACTTGAATAATTTAATTTTCGATCTAATGTCCCAATTTTCGCTTTCGAAATGTTGGCTTTCGATCTATTGTCCTAGCACCACCAAACGGAACATTCTCTGCACCCAAACGCTGAATAATAGATATAACTATTAAATTTATTTAATCTTTTGAAGATCTGGAGCAGACACAAACGCACGACCAAGAATTCCAAATTGCATTCGAATTTATTTTGAGGAACTTCATAATTTCGCGATTTAAATTTCTGAGAGTCATGAAACACGGGACAACTAAAATGAAAAAAATTTGTCTTTATGCGTTTTTTTTTCAGTTTTCTTTTTCATCGATATAAAAAACACCGGATTAAGTCACTCGGAGTAATGATTCGGCCGAATCGTTTTTCAAGAGCGAAAATCGGAGCGAATTAGAATTTTTGAATATAAAAATGCAAAAACATTTATTTGATTTTCCGCCTTTTCCGATTTTTTTTATTAATTAGAAGCGACCAATGTTTAAGTTTGAATTGGAATAAAAACACTTCATTTGAAAACAATGACTTTTGCAAGAAACTTTCATTTAAAATTAGTTTGTCAGTTTTTTCACCACTTTTTCAGCAAAATTCTCTTATGCATTCAACCTGCAGTCGACGACCAACTAGTTTTTCATTAATATGAAGAAAGTTGTTTTGAATTTTCATGATGTCAAGTTTATTTTTTTTGAACAGAAAAAAAAATTCAGTATAACTATATTAAATCAACTAAAGCCGTGCAAAAATTTGTTAAAAATTTTGAAAACTTTGACCTTATGAATGAATAAGTTTCCTCAACAACCGATACAAAGTTTCCAGAGCTTTTAAATTATACCAATTTTCGGTCTGTCCGCAAAAAGGTACCGATCGGCCAAAATTGGCTTAACAAAAAAGTCTAGCCGGTATAAACCTCCTTATCCGCAAATAGATTTGGAAAGTTGGGTGAATTCTAATGAAAACTTTCGTCAAGGCTGAAATTGTGAAAAAGAAACAGGCAATTTAGAAAGCAGAGCTATGCAAAATAGCACCAAAAATAAATAAAGTTAAAGCGCCGCAAGTATTAGTTGATAATCTTCAGCTTAGATCTCGGCGCCAGAACTATTACATCGGACAATAGCCAAGTTGCTAATTAATCTTATTTGTCTGATCTTAAGAGTCTTGAAACCCAAAAAGGACAAGGATAAACAGGATAAACAGATTCCACTCACCTGTGTTCACTTTAGTGTCACGTTTGAACAACCTGTAATAAAAACAGACGGTAAGTCCAACAAACAATTTACAAAAAGTCAAAAATAAACAAACACGAAAGCGACCGGAGAAAACTGTTTCTAAATCTAAATCCGCCATTTTGCGAATCTTTCAAACAGGACTGTGCTAAAATAAATAAGATTCTGCTAAATATTCAAATTCTATTTTTTACTTCAGGGACTTAATTCTCTTTTTCTGGAGCTGGAAATAACTTTGCTGAATTTTCTCTGTCTGCTTTACATTGTCACCTTATGGATAATATTAATAATTAACCTCAAAGTTATCAGAAAATGAGTTATAAAATGCTGTGATAGAAAATCTGATCGAATCCAAATGTTCCTCCCAAAATTAAGGGGGGAAATAAACTAAACTTGAGTGAAACCAAAATTGACTCCACCTTTTTGATTGCATAATAAACAACGTAAACAAGTTTAAAATTGTTCATACGCAATCAAAATGACATTTCAGATTGCAGTGATAAAATACAAGAGGGAAAATAAACTCAAGTTCACCTTGATATTAATATTGAGACTACTGGACTGATTTATAACTTTATCATAACCTGCCTAGTTATAAATATTGCAAACAAAGATTGATAACCAAGTTAGCTTCAGACTGTCACTTTCAATCTACAATTTTCCCCCGAAAGTATCAAGCAGAACTTTAAAAAGGGGAACGTAAAAGCAACGTCAAATCCCAAATCTCAAGTTAAATTAAGGAAGCTTCTAAAATTCTGGAAAACAGAGGACAACTTTACTTAAGAAATTTCGCGCAGTGATAAACCAAACTTGAAGTTATAACTTGTAATTTCTGGCGAAGCTGAATTTGGTCGGTTTTTAAACTGAATAGAAGTCCCTATTTTTGTGAAAACGGCTCTCAATATAATTTTGGCGATCAATTAAATTTTCAATTATATCTGATACCGGACTCTAAATTAGGTAATTATGAACCAATCTTACTAAACCGGTTAAGCGCTTAATTATAATTTTTGACAAATAATCAATTCGGATTAAGAAACAACAAAAGCCCCCCTGGAAAAATGTCAAAAACAAGAACTGACAGGCGCGAAACTTTTTTGAGAAACAGGTGAAAGCTATCATTAAAATAAGGAATTGAAAGTGATGGCAATTTTGCGAAGGCATCATTGTAAGGGCAATAATTCAGATCTGGTTTCAAGGGTAAAATTTAACCAAAGAAAGATAAGTTCAATGTACATGTTAAATTTAGAGAGAAAAAATAAAAAGCAGAGATCAACAGAAAACTTTACAAGAAAATTTAAAAAAAAGTGGGACTTTAAAATGAACTCTGCGTGCAGTGCTAATTATTTCTCGGGAAGATTGTGCTCAAACTGTATCATAGAACTGGAACGAATTAACACTATTTGAAAAACTAGCGAAATAGTTTCTCATCAAGGTAAGTAGCTCAAAAAACACATTTCTAAAGATATGGAGCAGAAGACTAAATATTTTGAGCATCAGAAAAAAAGTTAACACAATTTAAAGCAATTGTTCTTCATAAAAGAGATGATGTCTTAGCGATGTCTCAGCACAAACTTTAAAGAAAACAAGGAGGTTCGATAATGTGCGTTTGCACGAAATGTTCCGACCCCGCTCAGTTATCTTCTACCAAATGAGGAAGAGATAGAAAACTTTCAAAAACTCAAATGGTCGAAAAATAATTGATGTATGAATGAAAAATGCTTTCAACTGAAATCACTTAGTATTGTAACTTTGTAATATTGAACTTCTTCGATTTTTTAAAGGTCTGGACCAAGAAACCCAAATTACATTCGAATTTCTTTCTGAGGAACTTTACTTTTAACACGAAAGAGAGTTTCGATAAGGTTTGGGAGAAACTCAATCAACAAAAAATTGGATCTTAATAAATGAAGAGTCAAGTATCCATTTTTAAATTCTGCTTTAAAATTTCAGTCAGTCATTAACTACGGAAAACTAAAATGAAAGAAAACAAACTTGCTATTTATGTAAAGCATTTTTTTCATTTTGCTTTTTCACTGATAAAAACACCCTATTAGGTCATTACGAGTAGCAATTTCAATGGTAGTCCAAATTTCTCCCCAATTTCATTGCGATTATCAATCGGCATAGCCTTAATCTCATGAACATGTTTATTCCACAAATGCGTGCGATTTAGAATTTTTGCATGTAAAAGTGTAAAAATGATTATTTGATATTCCGTTTTCATTCCATTTTTTAACAAAACTCTATTCTGATCTATTCTTAATTTATAAACTAAAAGCAACCAACAGTTAAACTTGCAATGTAACACAAACACTTTGTTTGAAAACAAGGACTTTTGCTAGGGATTTTCCTCTAAAAAATCGTTTGTCAGACTTTTCAACACTTTTTCAGGTAAAAATTTTGTTATGCTTGAAACCAGCTGAGGGAACTGATTTGAACCTTAATAACATTTTTGAACCTTTTCGGGAAACGTTCTTTGTACAGAGAGAAAAATAACAAAACGCAGAGATCACCAGAAACCTTTACAAGAAAAAATAAATAAAAGCGAGATTTGCGATAAACACTGCGTGCAGCGCTCCTCCAAAAAAATCCACCAAAATCGAAAGATAAAAATAAAGTTTTGTTAACTACAGAAAAAAAACAAATTCAAAAGAATTTTTTTTATATATTCAAAGCTAGTCGGGCTT
>NC_134470.1:77457879-77498698 GCF_964194025.1 Convolutriloba macropyga | reverse complement strand
ATCTCCCCGGTATCTACAAAGCATCATTGGAACGAAGGTTCTCAAGTATGGACGCCTCCACGCGGCAGAACTACGATCGGGCAAACGCACCCAGTATCCATACACACTGTACACAGACTGCGAGAAACGAGTTCTTGCAAGTCCAGTCTCTTGCAAGTGCAGTTCAGGAAGAGGCAAATCCAGTATTTTTTTGTTCCTAGTATGTATCTGACTAGAAAACGCATATTTGCCCTGCCTCTTATCATCCTCGGCAGCATTGAAACAAATCCCGGCCAAACACATCGTGTTCGTTGTCACCGTAGCAACTGGAATCAATACGACACCTGGTGCGGCCGCGGAGGATTGGTACATCTGAGTTGCACCAACTTACAGTTGGAGCAATGGAACAACAAGATCGACTGAAAACGCTGCTTCTGGTGCAAGCTAATAGAAGCACATATAACGCAAAGTTTCACCATTCACAACACAAACCTCAGCATTCAACTGAATTGTAATGGTCTCAAACAAAAACTAAACATCAGTGACTGGAAGCAGAAGAATAACATGCAAATAGCCGCCATCCAGAAGACCAACCTCAATGGAAAATCTATCCTCAAAAGCCCATCTGGCTACAGTATAATCCAAGAAAACAGGCCCAAAGAAAGAAGCAACGGTGAGCGGGTAGCTTGAATTATCAAGAACACAATTCTGTTTCAAGAAAAGGAATTTATGACTTCAGACAAACACCTAGAAGCCCAAGCCATAAAACTCACTGCAGGTGGTAAAAACATCAAACTAGTGAAAAATTACGTGAAACGATAACTCCATATCTTATTTTTTTAAACAACTGGCTAGAATAAGATTCCTCAAGGTTGCGTGATGGACCATATACGTTCAATTCATATATAACCGATCTTTGTTCAGCTATTAATATTGATATAACGTTGATACTATGAAAAAATGATTGACTAGTTTTGGCTTCCAGTAAAGACCAAAGAATACTAGAAAAAACTTGGGATCAAACACACAAAAGATACGCGTTAAAATTAATTTAAAAAATCAAATGCGAAAAATGAAAACTGAAAGGCTGAACAGGAATACAAAAGAGTGCTACCACGAGAACAAGATGGACTTAGTATATACCCGAAAAACGAAACGCCTACCAACTAGGATTTTCTTATCAAAAAAGCGATAATTTCAATTAAACATATTAAAAGTAAAAAATCAACAGTTTTCGGTCTTTGGTTTTTGAATGCCTTGACACTGCGAGAAAATTCTGGAATTTGAATAGTTCAATTAAAAGGAATCAAACTGGCTGCATATCAAAAGGTAACAAGTTTCACCACAGTAGCGGCGCTCCGATTTCGGTTTAAAAACATTCTAACATCCGAATTCCAACAGCAGAGTTTTTAATTATACATTTCATTCTTGGTAATTTATTTAGGGACAAGAAAAAGCAGGTTTTTGTAGTTTAGTTAGAAGCGTTTCTACAGCGATGCAATATTTTGTCAAAGAATCAGTTTGTTAGAGTTTTGACTGAAACAAAATTGTCCGAACCAAACATTTGAGCAATCTCCAATGTCTATATGTCTCATAAGATATGTTTTGGCTAAAAACCTCATCTTCCGAGCGCGATGCTCTTATGTTCTTGCATCATAGAAATGCCGAAAAGTCTTTTTGGTTGTAGTGTCACGGGTTATCATGAACAAACCCAAACTGACTCAGGAGAAAGGTTTTCTGATAAATCTCTAGATGGGTGTGCGTGGAGTCAAATCCCGCACCGACGGTTTAATACCAATCAAATTAATCAAAGAACGTAGACTACGCTTTTGGACCCAGCAACACGTTTCGTTACTGGGTGACTTTTGCTCAACGCATTAAACTTTAAAAAATGTTTTTACACCTTAAAGTCTTCAAGTATTGACGCACTTAATGCCACAGGATCGCAGTGATGTTCAAATAAAGTTTAATACAAGGATATCAATTTTAAACAAGGCTCTGGATAATCGCGCTTCAATTGTAAGGCAGATTATTCAAAGTTGTTAACAGTAAAACTGCTGAAAACTTAATGGTTAGACAAGGAATGCAAAACAAAACCGAAATACGAAAAAATGTGATAGCATAGAACTTATCAGGGAAATAAAATGACTATCAACTGGGACCTTTTGTAACAAAAAACAACAATTGCTATCAAACCAGTAGTAGTGAAAATGCCTGTATTCTAACGGGGGGGGACCTGTCCCCCCGTTAAAATACCGGCATGGCCTTTTTTAGGTATCCTCTTAGAATTTCCCTAACATAGAGTGGAATAAAACTTAGCTGTTTCATTTAATTCTTCGAACAGTTTCATGCTTTGAGTTGAATTTTGTTTTCCCCTTTCTAACCATGAAAGTCGGTTGGTGTTTGTATTAACAATTTCTGCATTCTTTTCTTAGCTTATCAGAGATAAAAGTACAAGTGAATTTAATTAGCTTCAAGGCGTTAGTCCAAACTTTTGCTTCTAATCAATAACCGTTGGGAATAAAGAAAATACGGGCTAATTTTGCCCGGCACATTATCAGCACACAAACAAAATTTTTCTTCCATAAATTTTACCAGTTCTGTTCACTAAATTACCAACATGCAAAAAAGTTTAAAGCAAGTTTTTGATTGTTTTTAATTGGAGTCAAAACTAGATTCATATAAAATTAAACGCCGTGCACGCTTGTGAGGAACAACTGGGGTTTCCTCGTCGCTCTCTTCAGCTTCAAATAAAATGAATTCGTTATGACTGGGTGTTCGCGGTTCCTCGCTCACTTCACAGCTATGTACTTCCAACTCACTTTCATTGGACGTGCGTTGAAGGAAACCCCAATCTGTCTCCTTGAAACTGTTGTCTGACCTATCACCCAGCGTGCTTGAATTCAAACTTTGTATTTCCGGGCGTTCGTCGCCGTTACCAAGAGTAGTTTCTGCCCCTTCAGAATTGTTGGTGTTGTCCATATTTACGTCCCAGTTATTCACGCATGCAAACTTCGTCTACAATTAGTGGCCAAAAGGTAGCTTGTTATACCGTCGTCGAAAATAAAGCGTTTATCGTCGTAGGCAGACAATAAACTTTGATCGTGCGTACTGTAAAAATTGTTGCTCAAGGACTTTTTTGAAAGACTGGTGATTGAATAAGCGTTGTGTGGAGAGGGATATGCCCTTCATGCTCTTTTTCTGGGTATCTAAATGAGAAAAACAAATCTTTTTCCTCGTTTTTCGTTACCGGAATTTTGTTAGCCTTTTGGTTTTATATTAAAAAATTTTGAGTTGTTTGCTTTGATTAAACATATCTAGAAGTCTCAGAATTTTAAAGACCATAATTGCAAAGTTTTTTTGGATAAGTAAAACAATTGGAAAAACATACCTGCTGTGATTATGGAGTACATCTTGGATTTGATTCCAACAAATTCTGTCATTACTGATCCCGCCAGTTCATCTTTGATTTTGAGGACTTTCTTTTTATTGCTCGGGTTGTAGAGGCTTGCTTCCTTTGGGTAGTTCGAAAAATCGAATTCTTTATAAAGAATGGGATGGTTTTTAAGGTCACCGTAGAGGTCTCCTGTCATAATTGCATACGTCAGGGAGTCTGTATCACTGTACTAAAGTTTGCAAGCAAAGTTTTCTTTCATTATTTTATAATGAAACCTGAACATAAACATCTTGGAGAGATCCAGTATTGTGGCTCCAATGATCAACGGCTTTAATCAAGTGAACTCAGTGCGACGAAGAGTTACTGCAGGTTCGGGTTAAAAACTTTGAACGACTTAAAGTTAAACTTTGCGCTTTGTTCTAGCAGCTCTTTCTTGGATCTTACTAGCATGACGTTGGTAAGTTTTCTCGGATTTTCACACATTTTCCCGTACACACTATTTATCATTAATTCGAAGAAATTTTCGTCAAATTTGTTTGCAGCCTGCTCTTTCTTTCTGCTATTCAACTCTATATGGGGAGCTAACCAAAATCCTTGCAAGAATCTGAGCACTCGGTGAACTTTAGTCACTTTCAGACCAAGCTCCGAATACAGCTGTAAAGTTAAATAGTGTAAAGTGTTAAATAGTGGGGCTTGACAAACATAGTTTGGAGCAGTTTTTTGCTCTTCGTACTAACCCTTACATTCATTTTCTCTCTCAGATTCTCCTGGTATTGACTCAACCAGATAACTTGGACAGACTCTCTGGTTGGAGCAAGTGGATAGTCACTCTGAATGTCGTGCAATTTCGGGGGATATTCCAGGTCCACATCCACGATGAAGCCGTATGGTGAGTCTTCTGGGGTTTGCAACAGCTCACTCAGTGACATCTCAACGAGCTCAAAATCACCAATTGGTAGACAACAGGTTTGCATTATGCCCCCATAGAGATTATTTGCGTCGATTGTGAAACCGAAGGAACTCTCAATTGTTTTATCAAAATCCGGCAATTATTTGTTGTTAGCTTTGAAAAGTCTACTCGAGTAAACTGAGGACATAACACCGCGCATAAGACTTCCTGCCATATCAAGATGCTCTCTCTTCAAGCAGCCTAACGTTAATAATACATGTTTTGAGATATGCATCACCCGCTAAGTTTGCTGCAGAGAAATACTGAGCGCAATCAAGGCCATAAGTTTCATAGCACACTTTGCGAAATTTTTCAAACACACAAGCCAGCAGTAGGGTGTCAGTTGTCAGATACAAATCGTGATAATCGCTCAATGTTTTGCATTTAAACGTTCGGAAAACTTGTTTAGCATGCGCCAGGTTTTCCAGTGTTATAGAAACTTCACAACCAGCTAATGTGTTTTTCCACTTGTTTAGGGGAGGCAAACGTTTTTCACTGAACCTTTCAAAATTGTCAAAGTAACTGTAAGAGTACAAACCTTTTTGATGCAACAACTTTATTTGCTTTTTTGCAAATTTCTCTTCGAAATGGTTATCAAAAAATTTAAATCCCTCTGTAGGCAAAAAGACACCAATTTTTCAAGTGACAGTCCCATGAATCGGAAAGAGTCGAGAAAGCGCATATTTTTGAAAAATTCAATCACTTCTCCTTTTTTGTTTTTGTACTCGCCAACTTTTACTCTGGTTATCAGACATATATACTTTTCATCTGTTTGAGGGATAACTTGCAGTTTACTATTAGAGCTGCAATATTGAATAGCTTGACATATATGATGCAAGTCATAGTTTGATAGGTTGTGGGCAACCACGGGGTTGAAATTTAGACTTCTACGCTTCAAGTTGCATGTTTTGTGCGCCCAACCGAGGAACTCACCCGAGTAGTGGCAATGATCTAACACTTTGATATCTTGTGCATTGAAAACCAAACCACAGGTCCAGCAGGCTTTAGCTTCACTTGTGGTTTGACCGAGCTGACCAGTGAAGATTTTATGTTGTTGTTTTCTGTTGTGAATATCATATGCTAGACTTTCTATTGTTTTTATAAAATCGGACATACAGTTTGGTGAGCGTACCAATTTGAACATTAGCTGTTTTGTGTGGACTGTTATACAAAAGCCCGACGGAACATGTTTTTCAATGTTGTTACTTGAACTTATTTTTGGGTTATTCAATGCTGTGTGCACATTTAGTAGATGAGACTCTAGGTCGAAATGTAACACAATCAGGGCAAAGGACCTGGCTTGAAACTTTTTGAATTTTAGAATGCACGCATTCTCTTTCGGCATTTTAATGTGGACCGCTTCATAGCTGCTACAAAGTTTTTTTGTCTTTCCATTACTTCAATGTTGCTATTTACATGAAAACAATTTCGGCAATTTTGAGAACGTGAATGAAGTTTTCTACCACGAACTTTCTGTACTAAATTTACCAACTCAGTGATGAGGGCGTAGTGGAAAATTTTACCGTCGCTTAGTAGCAGAAGGTCAACCACAAATTCTTGATCCTACTTCTTGGGAACTCAATACGGTATGAGTTCTTCCTTCTCGTTAAGTCTGAAACAAAGAAAAATATTGCTGTTTTTTGGATCGTAGAAGAATGAGTTGAAATTGTTACTAAAGTTGCTAAACCATAAAATATATCTAAAGCTTGACTCAACGAAAAACGTTTATTTGGACATCGTTTTCGTTCTCGAATATACCAATTTCGTCCACAGGCATAAGCATCTGGTGATTACCATACGGTTGATGAGCCTTTGGGTTTTTTGGTCCGTACAGAGAAAAACTTCGCTTTGTTCGCCAAGTGGTGTCTTCGTTCACGAGTGGGGGTCCATAGAATAAGTGGAGCAAAACAGAAAGCATATCGGATCTTGATAGTTCCTGATGTTCAGTAGCGATTGCTCTGATTGGTACTTCACTGGCAAAGCAATGTAGGAGCCAGCACGAATTGGGGAGAACCTTGACAATTTTTATTTCGGATTACAGAAGCTTTTCGAAACGCCAATCCGCTTCCATTTGTTGTTACTTTCGAGATACTGTTTATTATTTGTTCAACTTTATTCCAGAACATTTCATCTGCCAGATTCTCCCCAGGGTAGACAATGGTTATTTCTGAGTTTATGAAAAAATTGAAGTGTTCTGGTTCTTCTTGTTCAGATACGTCTTTCAACATTTTTATTTTTGCTGCAAATTGAATTTTCTTCGGTCACGCTGCAGTCTCACTTCTGATGATCTGTTGAATCTCATGTTTTTGACTCATGAGATACTCAAGCATGTCGTTTTCGTTGCCTGACGTGTACAATTGAATCGACCGTAACTTATTGCTGACATCACGGGTAGGTCACCACTGCATCCATTGTTTCTCCACTGGGGCATTCCGTGATTTAGATTCATATGATCGTCGAACACTGATTTCAGTAAACAAGTTTTGCTGCAAAAAACACAATGATGAATGGTTTCGGATCCATGCAGTTGCTTTGTATGTTGGATCATTCCGACTAGCGACGGTGATTCGAAGTTGCAATCATTGCATTGAAGTGGCTTGTTCTGGGTTTTGATGTTGTGCATCGCCTTTCGATGTCTTCTTAAGCTGTGGAAACTTGAAAAATTTTCTGGCAGATATCACACTGGCAGCTCATTTCCGCAAATAGCTTTAAGCAAACAGTAGGCAAAGTTTGAGTTTGATCAACTTTCTGATAGCTACCATTTTTTGAAAATGAGTGTTTCGTACCGAAAAGAATGATCAAATGAAACCACTACGCCCAATCCTAACGGTGTTCTAGCTTGAGAGGAACTTACGTAGACTTCAGATACACCCTCTTTTCCATAAACATTTTTGTTCTTATCAGTTCTTTGAATTTAACCTTAACATTTGGCTATAATCTGTGTTCATTCAGTTTTCCGAAGGACTCGAAGTTTTTACGATTGATTCGGTACCCAAAGGGAATGGAGCTCAGATACAACCCACTTAAAATCAATTTGAGTTGAATGGTCACCACTCCTTATTCCTAATTCAATTGTTAAACAATGTTTTGGTCAAACGTACCGCCAGTTTATGTTTTACACTCTGGGGTGCCAAGGTGCGGCCTACCGCTCGATTGAAGTTCCACAGGATCAAAGCCAGCGGTAACAACTGGTTTTCTGTATCAAGTCTATTTTGTAAGGAAATTTTATTTTTGTTTTGGGTTTGGTTAAATGTGTTAAATATTGGTAGTAAACTTTGATTAGTAGCTGGCAACCGGAAGATCACCTACCCTCATTTTCCAAATTTTGCATTTAAGTCACACTTTTCAGTCTCTTTAGTCTATTAACTCTCTTTCAAATTCTAATCGCAATTCTAAATTCTAATTTGGATTGTGAACAAAAATCATTCTCGCGCTCCTATATCTTCCCCTACAGAAAACATATCATCAAAGAAATAACGGTGATATTCAATGAGTCCACCCTCCACAAAAAAAAATTATACAGGAATTCTTCTAAAAACTATTGAGGGGCTGGTAATGATGCTCGACGTTGCTGGAAATGAGCACTTCCGCCTGGTTGATCTTATGAAATACCAAAATATTCCTTACCCCTGAAGAAAAGAGGAACACAAGTCTGGAAAACCTTTTCCACCTTGTGTCTGCGCCAATCCACCGCAAGTACTTCTTCGGTACTCGCTAAATTCAAACCTTTACGCTTCCTTTAGTTTAGTTTTTTTTTATTCTTCATTAAAAATGCTTCGCTTTTTTAACTTGAAAAAAATGTGAGCTTTCTCTTACACTCTGATTAGAATATATACTAGAGATACTAGAGATGATGCTTAAGATTTAGGACCTCATTGAAAGAGGGGAAAGTGCCCTTTTTAAACTTTCTTTTTCGTTTTTACATTTCTTTCAGAGTACAATATTGGAGCCTATAGAGGAGAATTTGGGGGTCCAAAAATCTTTAAAAACTATAACAGAATACGTTAAAAACGGGTCGAAAACGGCGGCTACGCCATGTTTTCGAGGTCGCTGATTCCAAAAATCGTGTTTTCAGCAAAAAATTTTTCCTCAAAAGGGAAAATAACTTTGGAAATTTTGTATTTGTTTGTTGTGCAAAATTATCGAGATTTTTTCATTTTTTTGATTTTGTCCACTTTTCGTTTAATGAATTGTTGAATGTATTTCAACAATAGAGCAACACTATAAGCGGTATGTTTTACAGACACCCGCTCACACAAGAGAAGATTTTTTGTTATGTATTTTCAGAATTTTGCAAATTTTTAGTCGTTTTTCTCAACTGAGCACATATTATGGTTTTATGATAAATGTTGAAATTGTTCGATTTCTTTGATCTTTCTCTTTTTTTTATTGTTTCCCCTAAAAATTTACCAAGTACTAGTCCCAGTAGTATCCCTCTGTTGCTTTCCAAAACATTCATTGTAGTGTTTGTTCTCAAGAGTTAGCTACAATAAAAAATTTCAAAAGAATGTACAATTTCATTCGTTTTTATATTGTGTTAGAGAGTTAGTAAGATTGAAAAAATTGAACATTATAGCAGTTTTTTCTCTTCAGTATAGTTTCATTCTGTTTATCAAGTTTTTCTCTGGATCCGATTGCTTCAATCTTTGTCAGAATTACTGACAAATTTTCGTTTTTTGGGTGCAAGACATCGGCATGCGGGTGGAGTCACTTGACTGTCCGAGCAGTTGAGATCGTCTACTGATCGAAATACTGGTGTAGTAGAGGTCTCTGGTGGGAAATTCAGATAGTTTTCACTGTCAATATATTCACAATCAGGGCTATCAGTATTGGGAGTTTTCCAGAGAGCCTCGATACTTTCGAGATCTCTCCAATATCCTTCTTGAATTTCGTATAAAGGAATTTCTTTCAAGTCGCAGTAGTAGAAGATCTTCCGAACATTTGCTTCAAGGACAGAGGTGTCAAATATAAACTCTCTGGTGTAATTTGTTACGAAATCCAATGTGTACTGGGAGCCTTTTAGTAATGCTTTTTCAAAACGAAATAACTGGATGAAATCTAACATAACAACCGGAAGAGACATGTGATTTGGTGTAACCCAGGTAAAAGTTGTCCATCCTTGTTCAATAATAACGATTGTTTCTTGCCGGTTTGTTTCGTAAACTATTGTTCTTTTCTCTAGGCTTTTCTCGCTTTTCAGAACAATAACTACTGGAGACATTTTATGTTTCTTATTTCAAGAACTGCAACAAAAATTTGACTGTTGAAAACGACAAAATGCTCAAGGAATATAAACAAGGAATTTGTTCACTTTTCAACACTTGCGTATTGTGGTTGAGAACTGTATGTTGTAAAGTTTTATTTGTTTATACAAAGTTTTGCACTAAGTTAAATTCAGAACAGGTGTAAACCCAGACTGATAAGCGATTGCTTTTGGCAAACAACTTACCAGAGTGTATTTTATTATCTTATAGTTTTGACATGGACCCCAGAGATAAGGTGTATTCTGTTCAATAAGTTGGCTAAATTGCGTATAGTTTTTATGGTATTTGGTCTGGGTTTTATCACTCCTGGACCAAAGTTCAATTTCTAACATTTGCTTTTATTTTATTGTAATTGGGTGTCTTGAAAGCTATGTACTGTAGACTATAGCTCAAATACACTAGAGTTTCTTGGTAATTATGCTTTTATATTAATATGATTTAGGTTCTGAGGAATTATTCTCGACGAATCACATTTTTATAGTGCTCAAAGTCTAGCAGCTCTGTGAATATGTGTTTTGCATAAAGTGTAGTACTTCAATTTTATTTCTTTTTCCAACAATTCATTTGATTTTATTCTCTTGTAATAAACAGTATAGCAGCTGAGTGCATAAAAATGGAAAAATTTGAAACCCTAAAGACATAGAATTCTGCGATCAGTTTATTGATATCTCAGAAACTGCAAAAAGAATTGTAAGGGTCTCAACTAAAACCTATGAAACTTCTGGTACCTATGTTGCAATAAAACAGTTCAGAAGGTACAACCAAAGTGATGATGATTACAAATTCTCCCAAAGAGATCTCATCGATTCAAAGGACGCAGAGGTTCCTTTAACAGTCCAAACTGAGCCTCCAAAAGTTACATCTAAGGCAATTAAAAGAAAAGAAGGTGAGAACGATAGATTTTCACAACATATTCGTTCAACCAACGATACGAATTCTGAAAACGAGAGTCAACCCCTATCGAAAGTCAAGAAACATCTAGCACAGAAAAAGAACTTAGCCTACAATATAGACAAATACAATGGCTGACGCAATGTACGAACGTTCTCCTGATTATTTTCGACAATTTCAAAAACCAATCCGCTTTCTTCTTTTCTTTTGTATACTAAACTTGGACAATAATAAAATTGCTAATTTTGCGTTTGCATACCACCAAAAAAGTTTATTTTGTCACAACTCTTCTGTTCATTTCCATGTCCTAATTTCATCTGAAAAACTATCAAGCTTAGAAGGAACCGACAGCTCAAAAGCTTATGCAATACCGTGTTTGTTTACCTGCTTTAAATGTCTCATTTAGGATTTGGACGGGTTCGATGTTCACGGACCAATTTTGGAAAAACTTATTGACGCAGTTGACTACTGTCTACAACAACAGAATCTGCACAGAAACTTTTTTCTATGAAGAAACTACCCAGCATTTGCCATGCTGTAAATCAAAATGTTCAAACTCAAACAGACTTTGTACCACTTTTGACTAATCAACGCTTTGTGGAGATATATTACAATGAACACTACGCTGAATTTTCAAAAATTATTGATATTAAACTTAGTGGTTACGGTTTGCTTAATGTTGACAGTGAAACGTTGTTTGTAAAATTTGTATTTGAACAAAATTACAAAAAACTAAATTTTCATTGAGATCGTTTCTTTAACTGAAAACAGAGGAGTAACTAAAAAAATGAATTAAAGCATTTGCTTTGCAAATCGGAGTAAGTCATCATCATTCATGTACATTGTGTAAGAGTATTTAATGCTAAAAATAACATGAGCAATTTAAATACAAAACAGACCACATAGTTTTTAGTTAGTTTTTTGAATTGGTATCAATGTATACAGTTGAATCACTTCTCCATAGAAACTGTTTAGCTGTTTGCAAACTGCAAAGTAGATTTCCAGCGAATTTCCCAACGGATCAGCAAAATAAATTTTGTCGTTTTTTTGCAGACGAGTAGCCAATGAGTTCCTATAGTTCCAGCATCGGATGCATTAACTACAATAAAAGAGTCTGCAAATAGCTTAGGAAAACTATCAGCTGGGAATACTCCGCAAAACAGAGATTTTAAATGAACACATTCATTGTAGTGTTTGTTCTCAAGAGTTAGCTACAATAAAAAAAATTTCAAAAGATAGTACAATTTCATTCGTTTCAATATTGTGTTAGAGAGTTAGTAAGATTGAATAAATTGAACATTATAGCAGTTTTTTCTCTTCAATATAGTTTCATTCTGTTTATCAGCTTTTCTCTGGATCCGATTTCCTCAATCTTTGTCAGAAATACTGACATTTTTTTCGTTTTTTGGGTGCAAGACATCGCCATGCGGGTGGAGTCATTTGACTGTCCGAGCAGTTGAGATCATCTATTGATAGAAACACTGGTGTAGTAGGAGTCTCTGGTGGGAAATTCAGATAGTTTTCACTGTCATTAAATTCCCAATCATGGCTATCACTATTGGGAATTTTCCAGAGAGCCTCGAGCTTTTCGAGATCTCTCCAATATCCTTCTTGATTTTCGTATAAAGGAATTTCTTTCAAGTCGTAGTCGTAGAAGATCTTCCGAACATTTGTTTCAAGGACAAAGGTGTCAATTATAAACTCTCTGGTGTAATTTGTTACGAAATCCAATAAAACGAAATGACTGGGTCAAAACAAACATAACAACCGGAAGTGACATGTGATTTGATGTAACCCAGGTATCCTTCGTCCATACTTGTTCAATAATAACGATTGTGTCTTTCCGGTTTGTTTCAAAAGCTATTGTTCTTTTCTCTAAGCTTTTCTCGTTTTTCAGAATAATAACTACTGGAGACATTTTATGTTTTTTATTTCAAGAACTGCAACAAAAATTTGACTGTTGAAAACGACAAAATGCTCAAGGAATATAAACAAGGAATTTGTTCACTTTTCAACACTTGCGTATTGTGGTTGAGAACTGTATGTCGTAAAGTTTTATTTGTTTATACAAAGTTTTGCACTAAGTTAAATTCAGAACAGGTGTAAACCCAGACTGATAAGCGATTGCTTTTGGCAAACAACTTAACAGAGTGTATTTTATTATCTTATGGTTTTGACATTGACCCCAGAGATAAGATGTATTCTGTTCAATAAGTTGGCTAAATTGCGTATAGTTTTTATGGTATTTGGTCTGGGTTTTATCACTCCTGGACCAAAGTTCAATTTCTAACATTTGCTTTTATTTTATTGTAATTGGGTTTCTTGAAAGCTATGTACTGTAGACTATAGCTCAAATACACTAGAGTTTCTTCGCAATTATGGTTTTATATTAATACGATTTAGGTTCTGAGGAATTATTGTCGACCAATCACATTTTTGTAGTGCTCAAAGTCTAGCAGCTCTGTGATAATGTGTTTTGCATAAAGTGTAGTACTTCAACTTTATTTCCTTTTCCAACAATTCATTTGATTTTATTCTCTTGTAATAAACAGTATAGCAGCTGAGTGCATAAAAATGGAAAAATCTGAGACCCTCGAGAAAGACATAGAATTTGATATCTCAGAAACTGCAAAAAGAAATGTAAGGGTCTCAACTAAAACCTATGAAACTTCTGGTACCTATGTTGCAATAAAACAGTTCAGAAGGAACAACCAAAGTGATGATGATTACAAACTCTCCCAAAAAGTAAACCTTTCTCTTTCAGAATTTGATAGACTAGCGGAACATATCCACAGAATCAGAGATCTGATCGATTCAAAGGACGCATAGGTTCCTTTAACAGTACAAACTGAGCCTCCAAAAGTTACATCTAAGGCGAATAAAAGAAAAGAAGGCGAGAACGATAGATTTTCACAACATATTCGTTCAACCAACGATACGAATTCTGAAAGCGAGAGTCAACCCCTATCGAAAGTCAAGAAACATCTAGCACAGAAAAAGAACTTAGCCTACAGGATAGACAAATACAATGGCTGACGCAATTTACGAACGTTCTCCTGATTATTTTCGACAATTTCAAAAGTCATTCCGCTTTCTTCTTTTCTTTTGTAAACCAAACTTGGACAAAAATAAAATTGCTAATTTTGCGTTTGCATACCACCAAAAAAGTTTATTTTGTCACAACTCAAGTAGATTTCCAGCGAATTTCCCAATGGATCAGCAAAATAAATTTTGTCGTTTTTTTTGCAGACGAGTAGGCAATGAGTTCCTATAGTTCCAGCATCGGATGCATTAACTACAATAAAAGAGTCTGCAAATAGCTTAGAAAAACTATCAGCTGGGAATACTCCGCAAAACAGAAATTTTAAATGAACACATTTGTTGATCAATTTGGCAATTTTAACATTATCATTATTAACCATTAGTCACTGGGTATGTAATAAGTGTGTTTTTTGTGACTTTTCTCTCAGATGACACGTAAAATGTGGAACTTCGTTCTCCCAAAAACAAAATTCCAATGTTATCTGTCAATGCTCTCGAAAACGTTAACTCAACTGAAATTGAACAGTTTGTCAGTTCAGGGTGAATAAAATCGTGTGATGCTTCCTGTGTTGAAGTTAATACAAAGGCCATAATAAAATGGTGGGGATAATCTGATAGAGATATGCCAGGACGACCATTATCAAGAAAATCTAAAGCCTCAAGCGTATTAAAATAAAGCCTTTGATTAGAGGCGGTTGAAATGGGCGTGCCAACTATTGGAAGTCCGTTACGATAAATAACAATTTGACTCAGATCAAACTTCTGATAAAGAAAAGATGTTGTTCGATTTGTGCCAAGGTACGCGCGGTTTGTTGTCATCGCGACAATCATTCTTCGAATTGGTTCCTTTGAGAAGACATATTGTTGTCTCCAACTTTGAACACCAGTCGTAGCTAAAAATTTGCTTGGTGAAACCTCTGTATAGCGATACTCTGCAGGTGTTTTTAGTAGAGTTTTCTCAATTGCCGTCAAAACATGATCCGATACTGTCATTCTTCTAAAATACAGATTAGCCTCAATTATTTTAGCTTTGTAAAAGATGTTTGACTAGGAAATAACAGATCTTCCTGAATTTGTGGATCTTCTGAATGAAATTCTCAGAGTAATACCACTGAGCAGGTGTTTATTACACGTTAGAATGACACTGGATGGTTTCCCAATTAATTAATTTTCATTGGAGTTTGCTACGAGGGTTATCTCTCTGTAACATCCTCGGCGCGACCGTCGGTGCCATCAAATTTTGCTGGCTCATCCTCGTAATAATATCCTTGACAAACTAGCCATGTGTTTTTTGCAGTTTTTCCTGACAAAAATTCTGTTTCAATGAATTCTTTGTGTGCATAATTTCCGTTTGTGTTGGAAATTTTAACACCGTTAGCAGATACAGTGCATTCCGAAAATAAAGAATGCAGTGCGTTGTTGCTTAAGTATGGCGAGTCTGTATTTGTAGCATCAGTTCATGTCCTTAAATCACCGTCATTGTTTCGGGAGATTTTGCATTTAATTTCAAGGAGAAGTTTTTGCAAATCTATGAAATCGTTCCTGTCACCCATAACTTCAAACTCAAGCATTGGACCATCAGGGGAGTAGGAAGGTCCAACTTTTTGAGTAAAAGCATTATCAAATGTAACTAGCAGAGGTTGTTTTTCAAACAAATCAAGTGTGGTGTGTGTTGCCTCTGCGGGCAGTAAACTAGTAAACATTTTGAACTTTAGAGAAGAATTGAGACCGATTTCTCGACAGAGGTTGTTTTCTGCGAATGGTCTTTGAACGGCTTTTTCGTCTGTTTTTTCTTGATGTTCTTCTTTTTGACCAATGATCCTCCAATTTGTTTTTGTACAATTTTTCAGACAGTTGATTTCAGTGCTTGTTTGGGAGTGTTTTTTCTTTTTGACAGCCTCTACCAGCTCAGGAGCTGCTTGAAAAATTAATTCACGTCGAAACTTTTTGGCTACAGGCCAAAGAAACTTTCTTGCAATCGGTAATGCAGCTCTGCCAATACCTGCCGCTAAAGCCCAAAACCAGTTCTTCGTTGGCGATAGTGTCCTGAAAATTATGGTGATACCAATTGCTGTTGATAGTAGGCTTCCATTTAGTCGAATTTTTTAAAATTTAATGTCAAAATAACTTTTCCCGTTCCAACGAATGGAACTAATTGTCCGGTTTCTGTCCGCAATTGAATTTCAATTGACTGAAAATTTTTTGATAGTAACTTTTTGTATTCCAAGTTGCTGAAAACAGTTCTGTGTGTTGGCTCTATTTCGCAGGGGCTACCCTTCTTCAGGCGTTGTTTTGAATCAATGACTTGAATAAGCGGAGCTTTAGTATCACCTACGTATTGATACTCAATTATGTTAACGTAAATAAAAGTCAGTTGCTTCCCTGCAGACAAATCAAAAGGAAAATCACCAGCAAATTTTTTTCTTCGTCATCTGCCATGGTCAGATTTTCAAAAGTGTCCAACATTTTGTATCCAATATGATAACCAAGCCCATCATGAATACCTTCGAAACCTAGGATACTTGGAATTTCGTTATCCGGAAAAGTAATTCCTTCGTTTTTACCAAAAAAGAGGATTGAAACTCCGTTGATTTTGTTAAATTGATAGTCAAAATGAGGCAATCCGCTAGCTGTTTTTAAGGATCTCAAAATATGGTCACGGTTTTCATAGGAACCAATTCCAATGGTAGCTCGTTCTCCTCCGTATGGTCTGGAGACTGCTTCAAATGGAATACTTTTCTCATTAAACTTAAGGCCTTCAGAAGAAAATATCTTCAGATCACTTTTGTTCACTTGATTTATTTCTGGCGGGAAGATAATTTCATTTAATGCAACTCGCCAATCCCCCTCCAAATTAATTTCTTCATTGAAATAATTTGTGAATGAGGACAAGGTGCTTTGAGGGAAAATAATCATTGAGGCTGATGAAACTAAGTGGACCGTGAATTCATTCATGTTTTGTTATTTCACTACTGATGTCTCTAACTTTGACCAACTCTATCTCGTAAAATTTTCCTTTGACTGGCTCTTGGGTTGCGACTAGAAGATTTGTTGTAGGTATATCGTAAATCTCGAAAACTTCGTTGGTAAATGTTTCCTTGTATCCTTTTCTAAAAGGAAGATCCGCTTTTGATATTCGCACAAAGTCCCCAACGTAAAAATTTTGTCGACGAAATAGTTTTGCTGATGTATTAAAAATTAATGATATCAAGTAAGGAACGTCTTTCTTTGTAACTTTATTGGGCGCCATTTCCGTTGCTCTGTTGACTTTAGAGTTAATGGTTTGTGCAAAGCTCTGCAATTGATTAATATACGAGTATGTCCATTTGTCCTCTAAATACTTGTATATCAAATTCTTGCGCGTATATTTCTTTCCGCAAATGCTGACTTTTTTTCGCTGAATGTTTTATAAACTTCAATATCTTTTTTCTGAAAAAGAGTGCTGAAGGAGCCCTTAAATTCTGTACCAGCATCTACCCACACTTTTTTAGGTTGCTTGTTCTTTATCATATTCTTAAACGCATCAGCTGTTGTTGTAGCGTACTTTGAATTTAAGGGTTCGACGCGTAGATAAGGTGAGAGACAGTCGACCGCAACCAACAAATATTTTACAACTTTGATGTCTTTTGCCAATTTATCCACATAAGCCAAGTCTAGCGACCAAATCTCATTTATGTTTTAAGCAGTAACTTTCAGTGTTGGAAATCTTTTTCTATAATTTTTATGCTTTGTGTGGGCATTTTTGCCCTCTGGGAGCAATTTCACTTTACTTGGTTTCAATTTTGTGCTTTTTTGGAGATTTTTTATGCCTCCTTATGCTCCGGGACCTTTCGTATATTTTAACTCCCGGTCCTTTTCTTGCTGAGTTCTGTCTTCCTTTGAGGTTTCGAAACCACTTCTGGCGTCTGAGGATTCCTCTGTAAGTAATTGGCTGGTTTCTTTGTGCTTGATTCTTTTTCTTTTTGGTTTGGTAACTCTTTGAGTTCTTTTCCGGATCGGAATTTTAGCATTACTGTTGATCACCAAGTCCTCTTTTATGTTTAAAGCCTCTAGAATCTTGAAATAATCTGGATTATTTATTTTTTTAGTTGGTTGCTGCCAATCATAGAGAAAAATGGGAACATTTATACCTGTCGCTGTTCCGTCAGCAATGAAATTCTCTTTTTTTGTCTATAACAACGTTTTTTGACTCTTTAATGAGATTAACCATTTTTTCCGTCCTGGTAAGTTTCGGTGGCACTAGCATGTTGAGATTTTGAAGAATTTTGTCTGCATGTACTTTTGACAACTCAGTTGAATCAGTTGTTTCCCTTGTATCCAAAATTTTTTGGTTCTCTTTGTCAGTGTTTTCATTTGGTCGCATACTGTTCAAAAACGAAAATTGAGCACCTCTATGCTGAACTCTGGGATCTTTTAGAATTTGTGAGGAAAATGGTTGCTCCGTCATAAACTGATTTTTGGGAATCAAAATAAACTCTTCAGCAGTTGAGATTGCTTAACTCAAATGGATGAAACAAAATTTAATAATGATTTGAACCAGTTGGAAACCGGTTTTTGTTAGTAGAAGTGCTTGCCGTTTATCCATTGATGATTTTTTCTTGAGAACGCCTTCAAATATGTGTCTGTAATTTTCTAAGTCTCATACTTTCACTCTAACTTGGCCCAGTAAAAATTGTGAAGACATTCACACAAAACCAGTATAGCATCATTATCACAACTACGCAAATATATTTTAACTCCCGGTCCTTTTCTTGCTGAGTTCTGTCTTCCTTTGAGGTTTCGAAACCACTTCTGGCGTCTGAGGATTCCTCTGTAAGTAATTGGCTGTTTTCTTTGTGCTTGATTTTTTTTGGTGCAAAAGTTTCCTTTTTCTTTTTGGTTTGGTAACTCTTTGAGTTCTTTTCCGGATCTCAATTTTAGCATTACTGTTGATCACCAAGTCCTCTTTTATGTTTAAAGCCTCTAGAATCTTGAAATAATCTGGATTATTTATTTTTGTAGTTGGTTGCTGCCAGTCATAGAGAAAAATGGGAACATTTATTCCTGTCGCTGTTCCGCCAACAATGAAATTCTCTTTTTTTGTCTATAACAACGTTTTTTGACTCTTTAATGAGATTAACCATTTTTTCCGTCCTGGTAAGTTTCGGTGGCACTAGCATGTTGAGATTTTGAAGAACTTTGTCTGCATGTACTTTTGACAACTCAGTTGAATCAGTTGTTTCCCTTGTATCCAAAATTTTTTGGTTCTCTTTGTCAGTGTTTTCATTTGGTCGCATACTGTTCAAAAACGAAAATTGAGCACTTCTATGCTGAACTCTGGGATCTTTTAGAATTTGCGAGGAAAATGGTTGCTCCGTCATAAACTGATTTTTGGGAATCAAAATAAACTCTTCAGAAGTTGAGATTGCTTAACTCAAATGGATGAAACAAAATTTAATAATGATTTGAACCAGTTGGAAACCGGTTTTTGTTAGTAGAAGTGCTTGCCGTTTAACCATTGATGATTTTTTCTTGAGAACGCCTTCAAATATGTGTCTGTAATTTTCTAAGTCTCATACTTTCACTCTAACTTGGCCCAGTAAAAGATTGTGAAGACATTCACACAAAACCAGTATAGCATCATTATCACAACTACGCAAATATTTCCTTAATTGTTTTGGCTGCAAATGCACCATTTGCTTCAGTATGGATAATTTTTTCTCTTTCATTGTTTAGAGGAGTTGTTTCTGCTTTATCAGATGGAAGATAGAAAACTGAAGGACCTGGCTCAGTAATATATGAACAGTATCGTAAACAATCAGAAGTCTTTGGATCAAGATCGATAAGCAAATGCCCAAATGGTTCCTTCGTTGCCAATTGATAGCAATGTTTTAAAAATGTAACAAGGTTCAACTGTTTACCTACAAATTTGACATGTTGAATATCACGGGCTGATTTGAACAAAATGATATGTGTCGTGTTCAAGTCTATTGTACGAGACCACTTGCTCTGTTGATAAAGGTTCTGCTTGATATAAATAACATTAATGTTTTTGTGACGCCCTGCAGTGGCCAATTTAACAAATTCTTTGTCATTGTAAATTTCTTCGCACGAGTCCTCTATTATCAGAAGACAGTTTGCAAGGCTATTCAAAAATTCTAAATTGGCAAATTGGCGTACTTTTTAAACGTAACACCAAGTGTTTTCTCCATTTTGAAGTATATTTGTTGCATTTCTCTGTATAAAAATATGATGTTGTTAAATTTTGGTTAAAATATGTTTGCAATCAACATTTAAAAAATTAACTCTGTTTTGCCACAACCTGAAGGCCCTGCAACGGCCATAAAGACTCTATCATGCGTAGATATAATCTTATTCATAGTCTTGGATTTGGTAAAATGCATCCAACTAAACTTGACAATATTAATATCAAAACTGAAGTTTCTTCAAAATTTGGTTTTAAAATGGTTAATTTAACAATACAAAGTGATATCAGCAGTAAAATAACAAACATTTGAACGAAAAATACAACTTCTGACCGTGGCAACGTTGTTTGATTACAAAATTTCCATGAAGATTTGCTGCTACTTTCTTTTTCAAAAAAACCTTCTTCTACAACAGCGTCAGCTTGATCTACTGTTACTCCCTCCATCTCAGGACAAAATAATTTTTTTTAAAAAAAATATATTGAGAAGAAGTCACTCTATATAAAACAATTCATATCAATTGAAGTCAGTTAGAAAGTCTTTCATATGAACCACAAAGCACTCCGGGAGTCGCTCATTTTCTCCATAAGGAACAATTTTGTGTACTCTTTCTTCCTTCACCAAGTGTTGAATCACCTTCGGCAGTGAAGGATCGTTCTTGTCAATTTCTTCACCAACCGGGTGTTTCGACATCAGTAAGAGTCTCGGAGGACAGACTCTGGGTTGAGACATTCTGCTTTCTCCACTGAAGAAAAGGTTCAATATAATAAACTAAATGAGTAAATGAGCGAATTTCGTCCTCAGTCAGCAACAATTTAACTTTTCTCTGTAAAAACTGGTTTCCGGTTTTTATGGTTTTCTCTTTGGAAATTGAAAGACTCAGATTTCCGTCCCCCGTAATCAAGTCGCAAACTGTTGAACTCGGTGGCAAGGGTGCTTCCACTTTCGTCAATTCCTCTCTCATTTGTTAACCAGTTGAAATAGAAAATGGCTTTTTCTTTGGCAAAATGTTTGTTGAAAATGTTTTTGCCCATTGAATGTTTTTGACAGTTTTGTGTAAATTAGTTCACAGATATCGAAGGACACGCGAGTGAATTCAGATCAATAATAGAGCACTCAAGCAAATCTGACAAAAATTTTACTTTTTCCTCTCCCTTAGCATACAATATTGCACCCGGATTCCTCAAGCGAACGCTTTGAATTATTTGCGTGAGATAAATGTAGGGATAGTTTCCTGGGTCCCACTCAATGCCGTGCAAATTTTTAGTCAACCAACTGAAAGATTGCTTTTGTTGAGTTGTTAACTCACTATAACTTGTTGAAGGTAAAAATGACACGCAGTCGAGATAGTCCTCGGTGCAAACACCAAGTTCTTTAACAATAAATTTTTCTTTTCTGTGACGAAACCCTTCAACGTCTAACACAACTGTTTCGCTGCTCAGCGTTCCAATAAATGAAAAATTGCCAGATGAAAAACATTTATATATAAACAAAACAAAACTCCCGACAAATGACCGCTAAAACAGTTGCTGCTTTTCCACGGAAGCATATAAGAGTATCCAGATCCTCGGTTATATCTTTCGTATATAAAACACCCAGCGTCACGCAAAACTGCATGTAACCGAAGGACTTTAAAACTTTTAAATTGATAATCTAACGACGAATTGTCAATTCCAATAAGACCAACGTACGGTCTAAGTTTAAGCGTAATATCGTGATCAAATGTTTCTTGTTCGTTAAAGAGCTCACACGCTGATAAAAAAAATTTAGGCGAATTGAGTTTTGTGGGAATTTTTGCGCTACTGTTAAATAGTTTTTGTGAATAATGGGTAAACTTTTGCTAGCAACAGTTGGGTGGTTCAAATGCATTCAACAAAATATTGGAGTCAACTGATTAGAAAATGAGAAACTCAAAAACTGCTTAGAAATTGAAACTCTTTGATGTAGGTTTGTTTTGTTTCTTTTTTTGGTACCTTGTATTGGTTATTAACTTCAATGTTTCTAATTTTGCCAGTTTTCGTTTTTTTTTATTGAACGATTGATATTAATTAATAAGAGAAATTTCATTTGTTTCATAGTTATTACCTTATTTCTCCATTTTATTTTCGATTACTTTCTCGACCCCGTCTTCAATGTGCCAGATGTACAAGGTTCGTTACATTATAAATTTTATTAATATCAAAAAATTTTATCTTAATTTGATTTGTCTAAATTCTTGCTGAGACAAGAAAGCATGAAACTGTTCGAAGAACTAAATGAAACAGCTAAGTTTTATTCCGCTCTTATAGGGAAATTCTAAGAGGATAACTAAAAAAGGCCATGCCAGTATTTTAACGGGGGGGGGGGGGACAGGTCCCCCCGTTAAAATACAGGCATTTTCACTACTACTCAAGCCTAATTGAAATGAAACAGACAGCAAACTCTAAGTTTTATTTTGAGTCTTATGACACTTAGAAAAAGGCTGGAGCTTCATTAGCTTAATTAGAGGCAACAACAAAAGCCTCTAATTATTTCTCATAAAAAATATTGATGGAAACATTTTTGTCCAAACCGCACATACAGCTCTCTCTAAAGCATTTGTTGCCATATCTCATAATATTCTATTGGAAAAATCAGACAATGGGATTTAGCAGCGATGCCTGGAATCTGATCAAAATTTTTCTCTGTTATGCTTTATCATATAAAATTCAACTCTATTTTTTCAAACCGGATGAAGAATAGTCAGAGGTGTGCCCCCATGGATCCGTGATGGACCATTTCTGGTCAATTTATATGTACGAAATTTTCGCATAGCTATTAATAATGATGTAACGCTGATACAATGAAAAGGTGATTGCCTAATTTTTTCCCTCTATTGAAGATGAAAAGATAACAAAGAAATCTCTGAAACCAAACCGAAACAATGTTACAGGTAAATTTTTATTCTAAATAGCGAACAAAAAATGAAAACTGAATTACTTGACGTGGAATACAAAACAAAAGTACAACGAGAGCAAGAAGGACATAGGACATAGATGAAAACCAAAAAGCTTACGAACTCGGATTTTATTTTAAAAAGCAGCTATTTCAATACTTTTGACAGAGAAAATAATCAGGAGGTTCAGAAATTCAATTAGAGAGAAACAGTTTGACTGCTTTTCAAAGGTAACGAGTTTCACCGCTGTAGCGGCCGTTCAATTTTTGGATAAAAAATCATAATTACCGAAATCCGACAGCAGAGTTTTTCATTACACATTTTTTCGTGATCACTTATTTAGAGACATTAAACAGTTGTTTTTCCGGTAGTTTTGTTAGGAACGTTGCCAGAAGGATGCATTTTTTCCCATAAAACCTGCTGGTTGGAGTGTTCGCTGAAACCGTATTGTCGAAGCAACACATTTGAATTTCTCCAAAGCCGTTGTTTCCATTCCTTTTCATATCTTATTATACAAGCTTCAAAATTATTTTCAACAACAATGCACAAATGAAATCACTGGAGTCAAACATAGAAAATTTGGGAGACTACTTTAAAGAACATCAATTAAAAGTGCATTTTTTCAAAATAGATTCCGTGTTTTCACCAAATGATCAGAAAACAAGTCACATGAAACGCTATTAGAAGATATCCACGTAACCAAAAAGTCTTGAAAGCTTCAAGCTTCAAAATTAGTTTTAATAACATCAAATGAACTCACTGGAGTCAAACATAGAAAAGTTGGGAAACTCCTTTAAAGAACATCAACTAAATGTGCATTTTTTCAAAATAGATTCCGTGTTTTTCACCAAATGATCAGAAAACAAGTCACATGAAACGATATTAGAAGATATCTACGTAACCAAAAAGTCTTGAAAGCTTCAAGCTTCAAAATTAGTTTTAATAATAATGCACAAATGAAATCACTGGAGTCAAACGTAGAAAAGTTGGGAAACTCCTTTAAAGAACATCAACTAAACGTGCATTTTTTCAAAATAGATTAGGTGTTTTTCACCAAATGATCAGAAAACAAGTCACATGAAAAAATATTAGAAGATATCTACGTAACCAAAAAGTCTTGAAAGCTTCAAGCTTCAAAATTATCTTTAATAACAATGCACAAATGAAATGACTGGATTCAAACATAGAAAAGTTGGGAAACTCCTTTAAAGAACATCATTTAAATGTGCATTTTTTCAAAATAGATTAGGTGTTTTTCACCAAATGATCAGAAAACAAGTCACATGAAACGATATTAGAAGATATCTACGTAACCAAAAAGTCTTCAAAGCTTCAAGCTTCACAATTAGTTTTAATAACATCATATGAACTCACTGGAGTCAAACATAGAAAAGATGGGAAACTACTTTAAAGAACATCAATTAGATGTGCACTTTTCCTAAAAGATTCCTTGTTTTTCACCAAATGATCAGAAAACAAGTCCCATGACACAATAATAGAAGATATCTACGTAACCAAAAAGTCTTGAAAGCTTCAAGCTTCAAAATTATATTTAATTACAATGCACAAATGAAATCACTGGATTCAAACATAGAAAAGTTGGGAAACTCCTTTAAAGAACATCAATAAATGTGCACTTTTCCTAAAAGATTCCTTGTTTTTCACCAAATGATCAGAAAACAAGTCCCATGACACAATAATAGAAGATATCTACGTAACCAAAAAGTCTATGAAATGTTAATTTTTAGTAGTATCAATTTTTAACATTGTCAGTTTTCCGAGTTAATTTAAACATACCTTCCAATTTCTACTCAATTGGAAATCAATTCCAATCAAAAATCTTAATTTTTTTTGTTCAATCAATAATTTTGGCAAACTTGAATAAATCAGCTCATTAACAGTTAATGACTTTTTCAACAGAGCAATTGAACTTGAGTCTTAACTTTCGTCTTCTGTTTTAAATTGCAAATAATCGCAGCAAATAAGCGTAAATGAACAGGTGAACGGAAAAGTGACCACTTCTTTTGTGCCTCAGAAAATATAGCCAGCGAGAAGAAACACACTTAATACGACGCTGATCTGACCATGAGCAAAATATTCTATCAAGTAAATAACCCAAAAATTTTTTTCTATTACCACAGAACAATTTTTATATTGAAATTTTTTTTTCATGCCACATCAAAAATTATGGAATTCACTACCAAATCAGCTTAGAGATTTCGCAACTGGTACCACGGTGAGTATTAAAAAAATTTTTTAATAAAACTTTAACCAAAATCAAGATTATGACTATTGTAATAGATTCTGATTGTTTTTGTGCCGTGAGTTTCGATTGTTTCGACAGATTTCATCTTTGAAAAAACACGCCAAAGAAGCTGAAATCAATCTATACAACCAATTGTTGTATTTGTTATTAATCTGTTCATTTTAGCCGCATTTAGAAAGTTTTTTTCGTCTGCTTGAACATAAAATTCAAACGCATAAAATCTTGTTAGTTCCTTCTACATCTGAAGTTATTTTTGTTGTTATTGTGTTTTCGCAGCTTTCATTACTAGCTCCCGATCGCATTACCTTTTAAGGTACATCACAAAATCTTTCGGCCCAATTTTTCCCTTGTCTTGCCCTGTACAGACGTTTTTTATTGTGATCGTAAACATTTAGCCATTGCAATTTTTAGTAATAAAGAATTTAACCCAACTGAATATGCAAAATTGGAGTGCTTCTCTATTCTGTTCAACGTTTTGCTAATTTTGAAGAGGAAATATTATAGCACTTGTTTTGCTTTAAATTGATGGTTTCAAAGCATGGCGCGATTGTAATTCTGGTAATAAAATCGTAGATTTTTTCTAAGGTAGTAGCGTAAAGTACAGCAGAAAGGCAGAAAATTTATAGAGAAAAATTGTAATGAAGGTTTTGCATTTTTGGAGAAAATTTGTTCGACACTATAGGAGACTTTGTTTTCAGACGCTCCTCAAGCTGTTCTGAACCTAGAACCAACTTTTTTGCTTAGAACGGAAACGTTTTCCATCTCCTTTTGCGACTAAAGTTGCTCAATTAGTATGTATCTCTGAAGATGACCTTGTGCGCATTTTCCAAGTGCACATTGCAAGTCCCAATTTTTTAACTGAGCACTCTAACTTGTATAGATTATGCAGATTTTGTTATTTTTCCCATTAATTGTGAGCATTTTTGAGACATTGCATATATATGTATCAGAGGAAATCAGTACTTCAAACAGGTTAATTATGATGATGCAAAGCAGAGGGCGTCCGAGAACCAACTCCTATAGTATTCTATTTGCCAATTTGTGCGATTTCAAAATCATAGTGTCTGACACTGATGACAGCCATCATAGTAGCCAAAAGTACTTCTGTGCCGTACATATTTTGCTTGAAAGAGAGCTCAGTTGTGTCCCACCATCAAAATTTCTCAAATAAGTGCTGTTTTCTTCTCAGAAACTTTTTGAGGGGACAAGAAATTGGGTTGTAGAGACTTTTCACAAATTCCTACATTTCAAGAGTTTTGATCTAAAACAATGAATTGCATATGTGTCTTGCTAAATTTGATTAAATTCGTTCAAACTCTAAAAACTGGTCAAGTAGAACTTCCGACAAAAATATGTTGCTCAGAAATTGTTAATATTGTATGCTTAACATAACGACTCAATTGGAACTTAACTCCCAGAAAAAATCTCAATTTTTTTATTTCAATTAATTGTGTTGGAGAACTTGAATGGTTCATCACATTTAAAATTAATGACTTGTTTAACAGAGCAATTGAACTCGAGTCTTAAAATTGTTTTTCTGTTTAAATTGCAAAAAAATCGCTGCAAAAAAGCGTAAAATAACAGTTGATTAAGATTGAATGGAAAATTGACCACCTTTTTCCTACCTCAGACAGTATAGCCAGCGAGAAAAAACACATTTAATACGACGCTGATTTTGCCATGAGCAAAATATTCTATTAACTAATTGAGCAAATTTTTTTTTTCAATGACCACAGAACAATTTTTATATTGACAACTTTTTTCCATGCTGCATCAAAAAAAATGGAATTCATTACCAAATCAGCTAACAGATTTCAAATTTGGTAACAGCGTGGGTGATAATAAAAATGTTAAAAAAGCACTAAACGAAATCAAACTTATGACTTTTCTAAGAGATTCTGATTGTTTTTGTGCTGTGAGTTTCAATTGGTTCGCCAGGTTTCATCTTGTAAAAACACAGCAAAGAAGCTGAATTCGATATAACACCAATTTGTTGTGATTTAGTTTTAATCTGCACACCTGAGCCTTATTTAAAAAGTCTTCTTCGTCTGCTTGAACGTAAGATTGAAACGCATACAATCTTGTTAGTGCTTTTTACATCTGAAGTTGTTATTGTTGTTGTTGTTGTTGTGCTTTCGCAGTTTCCATTACTAGCTCCCAATTGCATTACTTTTTAAAGTGCATCGCCTACTCTTTCGGCCGGATTTTCCCCACATCTTACCATTTACAGACATTTTTTTATTGTGATCGTTAACTTTTATCCATATCAATTTTTAGTAATTAAGAATTTAACCCAATTGAATATGCAAAAACGAAGTGAGCCTGAAAAATCATTTTTGCTGAGAACAGAAACGTCTTCTATCCCATTTTGCGACTAAATTTGCTCAAATATTATGTATCTCTGAAGATGATCTGTGCGCATTTTCCAAGTGCGACCTGCAAGTTCCAATTTTTTAACTCAGCACTCTAAATTATAAAGATTATGCAGAGTTTTCGTAATTTTTCCCACCACTTGAAAGCATTTGGAGACAATCTTCATGTATATGTATCAGAGGAAATCAGTAATTCAAACAGGTTAATTATGAAGATGGAAAGCAGAGGGCGTCCGATAACTAATCCCTAAAGTGTTCTACTTGCCCATTTCTGCGATTTTAGGATCATAGTGTCCCATATTGGTAACATCCATGATGGTAGCCAAAATTAATTCTAGGCCGGACAATTTTCGCGTGAAAGACAGAGCACTTGTATCTACAAATCAAAATTTCTCGAATAAGTAATGTTTTGTTCTCAGAAACGTTTTGAGGTGCCAAAAAATTGGGTTATAGATACTTTTCTCAAGTTCCTACATTTCAAGATTTTCCACCCAAAACAGCGAAATGTATAGATGTCTTGCTAAATCTGATTAATTTCATTCAAATACAAAAATAAATTGCTCATGAGACAGAAATTGCTAATTTCGTATGCTGTAATGAAGATAAATAGTTTTACAGCATTATTCTCCCCGGTTCCGTTCAATCGCAATAAACCTCCTTTGTCCTTAGTGTCCGATGTGCCCGTGTTGTTTTTTTTTCAAAACGGGATAAATCTAGCTCAAAGCCTCGTAAACAGTTGCCTAATCTTAACAATTTTCTAAACCCCTAAACTCAAAACCTGATATTTAGCAGTATCAATTAATAGCAAAAACAGTTTTCCGAGTCATATTAAATGTATCTAAAAATATGGACTAAATTGAAACTTAACTCCCATCAAAAATCATAATATTTTTAATTCAGTTAATTGTTTTGGCAAATTTGAATGATTCAGCACATTAATAATGAATGACTTGACTTGTTCAATAGAGCAATTGAATTTGAGTCTTAACATTCTTCTGTTTAAATTGCAAATAATTGCGACAAAAAGCTTAAATGAACAAGTGATTAGGATTGAACGGAAAAATGACCACTTCTTTCGTACTTCAGACCTTTTAGACAGCAAGAAAAAACACATTTAATACAACGCCGATTTTACCACGAGCAAGCAAAATTTTCTATTAACTAATTGAGACAAAAATTATTTTCAATGACCACAGAACAGTTTATGGACTTTTTTTCCATATCACATAAAAAAATGGAATTCACTACTACAACTTAGAGATTTCAAAACTAGTAACCGGGTAGGTGAAATAAAATATTAATAATGCACGAAAAGAAATCAAAATTTTGACTATATTCAGGATTCTGAATGTTTTTTGCCGTTACTATTGACTGTTTTGACTGGTTTCATCATTGTATGAACATACCAAAGAAGTTGAAATCCATTCATAACACAAAAATATTTTGATCTATTTTTATACTGTACACCCTAGCTTAATTCAAAGTGTCTTATTCGTCTGCTTGAACGTGGTACTCAAACGCCTAAAATCTTTTTGGTCAATTCTACATCTGAAGTTGTTATTGTTGTTGTTGTTGTGTTTCCACAGCTCCCATTACTGCCTTCTGAACCCATTACTTCTTAAAGTACACTGCCAACTCTATTTGCCCAATTTTCTCCATGTGTTGCCATTTACAGATGTTTTGTTATTGTGATCGTTAAAATTTATCCATATCAATTTTTAGTAACCAAGAACTTAACCCAAATGAATAGGCGAAAATGGAGTGCTTCCATATTCGGCTCAATGCATTGCTAATTTTGAAGTGGATATCGTTTAGCACTTATTTTGCCTTAAATTGGTGGCTTCAATGCAAAGCACGATTCTATACGCAGATTGTATTTCGTTGTTGTAATCGCAAATTACTCTTTTAAGTGTAATAGCGTAAAATTTAGCAAAATAGAAATAATTTATATAGACCAAACGTAATAAAGGTTTTCAAATTGGGGGAAAAATTGTTCGACACTATAGGTGACATATTTTTTCAGACGCTCCTCGGGGTCTTGTGAGCCTGTGAAAAACGTTTTTTGACGACAACGGAAACTTAACTTGCGACCAAAGTTGCTCAATGAGTATTTACCTCTGAAGATGACCTGTGTGCAATTTTCCAAAAACGCATTGCAAGTCCCAACTGCAAAATTTGTCACTCAGCTCTTTGAATTATTAAGATTATGCTGACTTTTCGATTTGTTTTTGACCAATTGACTGTATTTCGAGATCATCTGCATAAATTTGTATCAGAGAACATTAGTACTTCATACAGGTTTTTTATGAAGAAGCAAAGCAGAGGGCGTCCGAGAGCCGATCCCTATAGTATTCTACTTGCTCATTTGTGCGGCTTAAAGATCATAATGTCCCACACTGGTGACAACCATCACGGTAGCCAACAGAGGTTCTAAGCCGTACATATTTTGTGTGAAAGAGAGTTCAGTCGTTGCAAACAATCGAAATATCTCAAACAGTGCTGTTTTGTTCTCAGATATTTTTTGAGGAACCGATAAATTGGGTTATAGACACATTTCTCAATAATTTTCCCCAAAAACAAGGAACTGTATAGGTGTCTTGCTAAATATGATTAATTTCATGCAAATTGTAAAAATCGATCAAGTAGAACTTAGGACGAAATAACATCGCTCATGAGACAGAAATTGATGATTTTGTATGCTGTAAGGAAGATAAATATTTTTACAGCATGATTCTCCCTGGTTCCGTTCATTCCCAATATACCTATCTCATCACAGAACAAATGGATCACTTGAACTTGTTTTTGTGCCCGAGTCCTGAGTTTTTTTTTCAAAACGGGATAAATCTACCTCGAAGCCTCGTGAACAGTTGCCTAATCACAACAACTTTCTCAACCCGCAAACTGAAAACTTGATTTTTAGCAGTTTCAATTAATAGCGAAGTCAGTTTTCCGAGTCATGTTAAACGTATCTAAAAATATCGACTAAATTGAAACTTAACTCCCAGCAAAAATCATAATATTTTTAATTCAGTTTATTGTTTTGGCAAATTTGAATAATTCAGCACATTAATAATGAATGACTTGTTCAATAGAGCAATTGAAATTGAGTCTTAACATTCTTCTGTTTAAATTGCAAATAGTTGCGACAAAACGCTTAAATGAACAAGTGATTAAGATTGAACGGAAAAATGACCACTTTTTTCGTACCTCAGACAGTATAGCCAGCGAGAAAGAAAACATTTAATACGACGCTGATTTTAGTATGACCAAAATATTCTATTAACTATTTGAGCCAAAAATATATGGAGAAGTTGGGCCATATCAGGTTTCGGGCCGAGAAGTTTGTTTAGAATGATGTTTTCCTCGGAGAGCAAGGATAATTTATATTCTTCCCTCCACTTTTCCCATCGGCGTCAATTCTTAGGGGAGCTTGTTTGTTTGCTGACTGCGCCATGTAGTTTATTAAAATACCGTCGGCTTCGCCATGCGAAGACACACTTTCAATTATAGTTGGTTTTTGCAAGGCAAAATGCTTACTGAATTCTAAACTTGATCTTGCGGAGCGGACACAAAAGATTGAAGCAACTGATATTGAATTGACATTTAAGAGGAATAATTTTGTCAACAAACAAAATCAGGTGAACAGACATGTCTGATCACATGGTGGGAAATAACAATCAACTAAATCAAAGTAACTTCAAGCGGGAAACGTGAAATATTGACAAGAGGTAAATTGGGAAACGTGAGGTGAGGATGAAAGTAAAAATGAAATATGAACTAAATTATGACATCGTATCCAATTTTACTGCACTAAGTGAAATGAACAGTTATTAATGAATAAACAGGTATCACAGGGGTCCACGAAGTTTTTGATCTTGAGTTTAACTGACGAACAGTGATAAACTCCTAAAAATTGGAGCTCTAAAAACAGGAAAATTGCCAAGATTAAAATCCAACGAGGCATTGTGAGGACCGGAATTGACGTTAAAATCTAGGTCCGGCGGAAGCTTGTTGCTTATCAAAAAATTCGGATCAAAAGAAGAAAAAATTTGTACGCCAAAAATTTTTGGAAAAGTAAAAACAATGACAAAAAAACACAAATATTTTATTAAAAGTTTGAATAAAATTCGCCTGCATCTTTAATAATCCCAGAAGAGACAATAAAACTTTATCATATGACTGTAAATTGTTTTATTTGATAAGTAACTTCATTCAAATAGGCCTCAAATAATGATGCAATTAATTGCTATTCCTTTGTTCTTCTCTAATTCAACTATATAGTATGTATGTTTTAACAGTCATTATAACTCCTTAAATCTCATGACCTCAAATCAAATCCATTAATCAAATCCGAAGGTATGTTTGTTTACGGTTACTCGTAAATATAAACATTTCAGACACCGAGGAGACGTTTTGTTTCGTTACCAGCCACATCCTTTCGTTTCTTTAATTTAATATGCAAAAAGGAAGTAAATCTCTATTCTGTTCATTGTTCTGATAATTTTGAAGAGGAATTTGTTTAGCACTTCTTTTATCTTACGTTTTAAATTGAGTAACGTAAGGCAAAAGAAGTGCTCAACAAATTCCTCTCCAAAATTATCAGAACAATGAACAGAATAGAGATTTACTTCCTTTCTGCATATTCAAATGAAAAAACGAAAAGATGTGGCTGGTAACGAAACAAAATATCTCCTCGGTGTCTGAAAAGTTTATATTTACGAGTAAACTTAAACAAACATACCTTCGGATTTGATTAATTAAAGAGGTCATGAGATTTAGGGTTATAATGACTGTTATAACATACATACTATGTAGTTGAATTAGAGAAGAACAAAGGAATAGCAATAAACGGTTTGTACTTCTTGTATTGTAATAGCAGAATCTTCTTTTTAGATTAGGAGCAGAACGAAAAATAATTTATTGAGTTCAAGTTTAATGAAATGTTTTCTTTGGGGACAATTTAGTCAAGACTATGGGAGACATTATTTTTAGACCTCATGAAGAGCCAGTGAAAATTTTGGTGACGAAAACGTCAAAGTCTTTAACCTCCGGTCCTATCTTCCAACTAAAGTTTCCCAAAGTATGCATCTCTGAAAATGACCTCTGAGTATGCATTTTCCAAGTGCGCACCGCAAGTTCCACACTAAGTTTTTTCACTCAATGCTCTGAACTTTTAAGATTACGCTGAAATAAGTAATCTTTTTGACCAATTGTAAGTATTGTGGGACTATCTGCATATATAAGTATCAGATAACACCAGTCCGTCGTACAGGTCATGTATGAAGCTGCGAAGCAGAGGGTGTACGTGAACCGATCTCTATAGTACTTCACTTGCCAGTCCTTGATATTTAGCAGTATCAATTAATAGCGAAGGCAGTTTTCCGAGTCATGTTAAACGTATCTAAAAATATCAACTAAATTGAAACTTAACTCCCAGCAAAAGTCATAATATTTTAATTCAGTTTATTGTTTTGGCAAATTTGAATGGTTCAGCACATTATTAATTGACGACTTGTTCAATAGAGCAATTGAAATTGAGTCTTAACATTCTTCTGTTTAAATTGCAAATAGTTGCGACAAAAAAAGCTTAAATGAACAAGTGATTAAGATTGAACGGAAAAATGACCACTTCTTTCGTACCTCAGACATTTTAGACAGCAAGAAAAAACACATTTAATACAACGCCGATTTTACCACGAGCAAGCAAAATTTTCTATTAACTAATTGAGCCAAAATTTTTTTTCAATGACCACAGAACAGTTTATGGATATTTTTTCCATATCAAATCAAAAAAGATGGAATTCACTACCAAATCAACTGAGAGATTTCAAAACTAGTAACCTGGTAGGTGTTAAATAAAATATTAACAATACAGGAAAAGAAATCAAAATTTTGACTATACTCAAGATTCTGAATGTTTTTTTTGCCGTTACTTTTGACTGGTTCGACTGGTTTCATCATTGTATAAACATACCAAAGAAGTTGAAATCGACTCATAACACAAAAATATTTTGATTTATTTTTATACTGTACACCCTAGCTTAATTCAAAGTGTCTAATTCGTCTGCTTGAACGTGATATTCAAATGCCTAAAGTCTTTTTAGTCATTTCTACATCTGAAGTTGTTGTTGTTGTGTTTCCGCCGCTCCCATTACTGTCTACTGAACCCATTAATTGTTAAAGTACACTGACAACTCTTTTTGCCCAATTTTCTCCATGTGTTGCCATATACAGATGTTTTGTTATTGTGATCGTTAAAATTTATCCATATCAATTTTTAGTAATGAAGAAATTTAACCCAATTGAATAATCAAAAATGGAGTGCTTCCCTATTCGGTTCAATGCATTGCTAATTTTGAAAAGGATATCGTTTAGCACTTATTTTGCCTTAAATTGGTGGCTTCAATGCGAAGCACGATTCTATACGCAGATTGTATTTCTGGTATTGTAACCGCAGATTCTTCTTTTTAGGGTAATAGCGTAAAATTTAGCAGAAAAGAAATAATTTATATAGACCAAATGTAATAAAAGCTTTTCAAATTGGGGGAAAAATTGTTCGACACTATAGGTGACATATTTTTTCAGACGCTCCTCAGGGTCTTGTGAGCCTGTGAAAAATGTTTTTTGACTAGAGCGGAATCTTAACTTGCGACCAAAGTTCCTCAATGAGTGTTTACCTCTGAAGATGACCTGTGTGCAACTTTCCAAAAACGCAATGCAAGTCCCAACTGAAAATTTGTCACACAGCTCTTTGAATTATTAAGATTATGCTGACTTTTCGATTTGTTTTTGACCAATTGACTGTATTTCGAGATCATCTGCATATATATGTATCAGAGAACATTAGTACTTCATACAGGTTTTTTATGAAGAAGCAAAGCAGAGGGCGTCCGAGAGCCGATCCCTATAGTATTCTACTTGCTCATTTGTGCGGCTTAAAGATCATAATGTCCCACACTGGTGACAACCATCACGGTAGCCAACAGAAGTTCTAAGCCGTACATATTTTTTGTGAAAGAGAGTTCAGTAGTCGCAAACAATCAAAATATCTCAAAACTGCTGTTCGGTTCTCAGATATTTTTTGAGGAGCCAATAAATTGGGTTATAGACACATTTCTCAATAAATTTCACCAAAAACAAGGAATTGTATAGATGTCTTGCTGAAAATGATTAATTTCTTGCAAATTCTAAAAATTTATCAAGTAGAACTTAAGACAAAATAACATCGCTGAGACTGAAATTGATGATTTTGTATGCTGTGAGGAAGATAAATAATTTTCACAGCATGATTCTCCCTGGTTCCGTTCAATCCCAATATACCTATCTAATCACAGAACAAATGGATCACTTGAACTTGTTTTTGTCCTGAGTTTCCGATGTGCCCGAGTTGTTTTTTTTTCAAAACGGGATAAATCTAGCTCGAAGCCAAGTGAACAGTTGCCTAATCACAACAGCTTTCTCAACCCGCAAACCGAAAACTTGATTTTTAGCAGTATCAATTAAGAGCAATGTCAGTTTTCCGGGTCATGTTAAACATATCTTAAAAAATCAACTCAGTTGGAACATAACTCCCAGCAAAAATCTTAATATTTTTTATTCAATTTTTTGTTTTTGGCAAACTTGAATGGTTCAGCACATTATTAATTGACGACTTGTTCAACAGAGCAATTGAATTTGAGTCTCAACGTTCTTCTGTTTAAATTGCAAATCAATGCGGTAAATAAGCGTGAACGAACAGGCGATTGGGATTGAACGGAAAATTGACCACTTTTTTCGTACCTCAGACAGTATAGCCAGCGAGAAAAAAAAACATTTAATACGACGCTGATTTTAGTATGACCAAAATATTCTATTAACTATTTGAGCCAAAAATATATGGAGAAGTTGGGCCATATCAGGTTTCGGGCCGAGAAGTTTGTTTAGAATGATGTTTTCCTCGGAGAGCAAGGATAATTTATACTCTTCCCTCCACTTTTCCCATCGGCGTCAATTCTTAGGGGAGTTTGTTTGTTTGCTGACTGCGCCATGTAGTTTATTAAAATACCGTCGGCTTCGCCATGCGAAGACACACTTTCAATTGTAGTTGGTTTTTGCAAGGCAAAATGCTTACTGAATTCTAAACTTGATCTTGCGGAGCGGACACAAAAGATTGAAGCAACTGATATTGAATTGACATTTAAGAGGAATAATTTTGTCAACAAACAAAATCAGGTGAACAGACATGTCTGATCACATGGTGGGAAATAACAATCAACTAAATCAAAGTAACTTCAAGCGGGAAACGTGAAATATTGACAAGAGGTAAATTGGGAAACGTGAGGTGAGGATGAAGGTCAAAATGAAATATGAACTAAATTATGACATCGTATCCAATTTTACTGCACTAAGTGAAATGAACAGTTATTAATGAATAAACAGGTATCACAGGGGTCCACGAAATCTTTGATCTTGAGTTTAATTGACCAACAGTGATAAACTCCTAAAAATTGGAACTCTAAACAGCAGGAAAATTGTCGAGATGAAAATCCAACGAGGCATTGTGAGGACAGGAATTGACGTTAAAATCTAGGTCCGACGGAAGCCTGTTGCTTATCAAAAACTTCGGATCGAAAGAAGAAAAAAATTTGCACATCAAAAAAGTTCGGAAAAGTAAAAAAAATGACAAAAAAAACACAAATATTTTATTAAAAGTTTGAAAAAAATTCGACTGCATCTTTAATAATCCCAGAAGAGACAATAAAACTCTATCATACGGCTGTAAATTGTTTTATTTGATATGTAATTTAACTCAAATAATGGTGCAAGTAATTGCTATTCCTTTGTTCTTCTCTAATTTAACCATCTCGTATATATGTTTTAACAATCATTATGACTTCATTGATCTCATGACCTCCTAAATTAGTCAAATCCGAAGGGATATTAGTTTACGGTTACTCGTAAATATAACCATTTCAGACATCGAGGAGACATTTTGTTTCGTTACCAGCCACATCCTTTCGTTTCTTCAATTGAATATGCAAAAAAGAGTAAATATCTATTCTGTTCATGGTTCTGATAATTTTGAAGAGGAATTTGTTCAGCACTTCTTTTGCCTTATGTTACTCAATTTAAAACGCAACACGATTCTATGAACGGCTTGTACTTCTTGTAAATCGCAGAATCTTCTTTTTAGAGTAGGAGCGTAAAGTTTAGCAGAAGGAAAAAATATTTATTGAGTTCAAGTTTAATGATAAGTTTTCTTGGGGACAATTTAGTCGAGACTATAGGAGTCATTATTTTCAGACGCTCCTCATGAAGAGCCTGTGAAAATTTTGGTGACGAAAACGTCAGTCTTTAACCTCCGGTTTCCCAATAAGTATGCATCTCTGAAAATGACCTCTGAGTATGCATTTTCCAAGTGCGCACTGCAAGTTCCACACTAAGTTTTTTCACTCAATTGTCTGAACTTTTAAGATTACGCTGAAATAAGTAATCTTTTTGACCAATTGTAAGTATTTTGCGACTATCTGCATATATATGTATCAGATAACATCAGTCCTTCGTACAGGTCATTTGTGAAGCTGCGAAGAAGAGGGCGTCCGAGAACCGACCCGGGTTGAGCTTTGGTCAAAAAATAATGTAAGATTAGCGGTGATTAGCGGTGAAAAAAACTTTTTTCATTGCAGAGCGCCCGCATCTTTTAGCGTTCAATGCGTTCATAGCGGTGAATTTTGTAAAATTAGCGCTAAATTTAGCGGTGAATTTTTGTAAGATTTGCAATTTTAACGGTCAATTTTTTTTTCACCGCTTCGTGGTAGCGCTGAAAAATTTTTTTTCACTGCATTATGCTAGTAAGTCTTTCATTAGTCTTACAAGACAGAGTCAACACTGAAATTCAAAGTTTAACTATAGAAGGACGCATAGATTGAGATCAATATTTTATAATACTTCTAAGTTAAAAAGTACGACAACAATTATCCTCAGATATGGCTAAATTAAAACAACTTTGTTTAATATCTTTTATCTGTAATCTGATTGTCTATCCATTAGGTGATCCTCTATGGATAGCATGTTCGACATACTTATAGTATTATATCTTTTTTAATATTACGAGGTTGCTGACCGTTCAGCACTACTCTTGCATGTTTTAAATACAACTTTTCCAATGATAAAAATTTGTAAGATTAGCGGTGAATTTTGCGGTGAATTTTTGTAAGAATTGCAAAAGAATTGTAAAAAATTTCACCGCTTAAAAGTTTTTTTTTCACGCATTGATCGCAAATCTTACACTCTTTACTCAAATTCACCGCAAATCTTACATATTTTAGCGATTTTTAGCGGTGACACCCGGGGATCTCTTTAGTACTTCACTTGCCAGTTCGTGCAATTTCAACATCATGGCGTCACACACTGTTGAAAGCCATCACTGTGGTCAAAAGTACTTCTAAGCAGTTAAAATACTCTGCGGGAAAGAGAACGTAGTCGCTTCCAATAACCAATTTTTCTCAAAACTTTTTCATTGTGCTGTTTTGTTCTCAGAAACTTTCCGAGGTGTCAATAAATTGGGTTGTAGACAAATTTCTGAAGTACTTACTTTTAAAAAAGTTTTATCCTAAACAAGGAATTGTATAGGTGTCCTGCTAACTATGATTACTTTCAATTAAATTCTAAAAATTGATCGAGTAGAATTTAAAACGAAATTATGTTGCTCATGAGACAGTAACTCATAGTTCTTTGTAGGCTGTAAGCAAGATGAATGATTTCTACTACATGACTCCCACTGGGTCCATTCAAAACGAAAAAATTTCTCTCATTAGAAAACGAACGGAGCACTTGACTTGTCAGGGTAGCCTTGGCCGCTTTTTTGTAATGGTGATTATTGGAGCTAGTTCATTACATCATTCTCTGGAGAATTGGGATAACAATTGAAGACGACTCAAAGAGAAGGTTATCTTGAAACCAGGACACAACCTACATTCAAACGCTAAAGATATGTACAAGATAGTTCAAAATAGATACTAATTAAATATATAGATACTACTTATTAAAAATGCGATACTAATTAAATAATACCAACATTATATTTTGGCACGATATTATCAAAAACTTGGTAACCAGAGCGAAAAGCGATCATAGATCACCCCTCAACTGAGATCAACTAAAAGTTAAAATCGAACGTCAGAAACGAAAGGTAGATATAGTTGGAAGTGTTTATTGTGTCAGAGAATACGCTTCTGACGTCTATAACAAATTTTAAAAAAGTGAGATACCAGAGCTGCATATTGCCAAAAATCTTTTATCTCGCCGAAAACAAAAAGATAAGAAAATGTTGAAACAGTACATCAAGCTTCTTTGGATCAATTTCTCGAATTGAAAACGCTCTTCACAATAGTACGGAACAACGCTGATTCGAAGCGAATTTTCAAACAGAAGTATAGCAAGCTCCAAAAAGAACAAAAAAACTCTGCCAACAAATTATCAGCTTTGATGTTAGTTTAAGTTCCTAGCGATTAGGTTTCTTGGTCCGGATCAAAATTTTTAACCTAAAGTCCCAGTCGTTAAAATTTTTTGAGAAATTCCTAGCGATTAAGTTTCTTGGTTTTGCTGAGAAAATATACGCAATATTGTAAAAAGTTGTAGGAATTAGAAGGTGGTCAACGCAAACGAAAGATTTATAACTGTGATGCATTTCATTGTAACATGCATCTGACACCTGAATGTACAGCCCTTTTGCCAGCTGCTATTACTGCCATTAAATAGCTTGGTAGGAATTCCATGCTACTCTGTAATAATTGTGTCGAACAAACTGAAAGGGATAAAAACTTTCGTTGTCGTGTCGAACCCTGGTAAAAGTTGCTGAAAAAATTGATAGTTTGGATGTTGGGAGAAGTCTGAAGAATAGGGAGACGCGACTAACGGACTTAGTGGATGAAAGAATTGGGAATGCAACAAAAACGACGTGTCACAAAGTTGAAAAAACAAATGCTGCTGTTTTTGCTGTTGGAACTACTACAAGAAAACCTAGGAGAGGTAAAAATGATAAAAATGTGAAAAGTCGCAATATCAATAAATGTATAAGAATGCAAGGAATACATTAGGATCATAATAAAACGATAGGGGAAAATCGTGTTTCAACAAACGATGAAGTTAATGTTCTGCTCAAGTTGATAGGTGCGAATGAATAAGACACAGAAAAACAAAGACTTGGAAAAATTTGAAATGATAGAAAAAAAGCAACGAGTGGTATCAGTATCCTTGGCAAACAAACATGAAGCTAAACTCACTGTTGCAAAAAGTCAGGAATTCAGAAATATTTCGGACGAAAGAAACATTTACATTCTGCCAAAGTTGACGAGGGATGACGAACTGTAAGAAAAACAAATGTCAAAAACTCAAAAAGAGCTGCTTGACGGAGGTTCACCTGAGGAGAAATTGAAAATTCGAAATCGAGAACCTTACATTGATAGACAAGTTCAGTTGGATATACAGAATTCACCTGCACACTGACTAGGTTTTCTCCGTATCCCCCAGTTGATTACAAGACGCTCAGTAAATATCGAAAAAAGATCAAGACTCATAAATGCCGTAATTAACTCAGATTTTTATGTTCTATGTCTTTGCGGAGCCTTGTTGAACAATAACATCAATGAATCCGAACTGTCTCTCAACAATTTAAATATTTATCGGCCACGATTGGACATAAAAATGCGCATGGTGGTACCCTCATTGATGTTACAAAGGCTCTGATATTGGAACAAATGTATTGCCATCATGTGCAGCGTGTGAAATTACTCTAAATGACACATAAATTTTTATATGAGCGTTCTACAATCCACGAGCATCTTGTTGAAAATCCGTTTAAGGGAAATTGTTACACCAACATCATTAAAATGAGCAAAAAATTCACTAGGCGTCTAGACGAAAAGATTCATCTATATCTTCCGAAAATACTGAGGCATAGACAATCACTGCCACCTTGGATTTCAAACTGTTAATAGACTAAAGCCAGAAAAACAATTTTTGCAGAATAAACCAACATCCTATAGACAACATTTGGTTTTGAAACTGGAAAACCATGTCATTGATTCAACTGAAGACGAAAGAGTTGTCCTCCAAGAAAAATTACTAGGATCGAGAAATACAGACAGAAATTTCAAAGATCTGAAAAGCCTAAACAAATTTGCTTGCCTACCCAAAAACTTGTTGATTGATACCAGGTCAAGTTCACTTCGATGCAAACAAGTAAATATTTTGAATGAATTCTTTCACTCATTATTCTCCCCTAAAACCAATTTCAGTTTGAAAGATTTTAAAGTACAAAAACCCACTCTTAAAAACTTGAAAAATCTCAAAAATTATCATCAAAATATAATAGATGACATTGATGCCACAAAATCCAGAGGGCCGAGCAGTTTTTTTCTGGATTTTGACGTAAATACTAGAAAAAAATTCTGCAAAATCATGCATTTAGTCCTTCGGAAAAAAAAGAGGCTGCAAAAAATGCCCGACAGCTAGAAAGTTGCTGCCATAAATCCCATTTTCAAAAAAAGAGACGAAAGAAAAGTTGAAAACTATCGTCCT
>NC_134470.1:77307154-77457679 GCF_964194025.1 Convolutriloba macropyga | reverse complement strand
ATATATATATATATATATATATATATATATATATATATACATATACTTATACAAATATATATATATATATATATATATATATATATATATATTATACATATATATGTATATATATATATATTTATATATATATATATATATATAAACCTATACATGTATATATATATATATATTTATATAAATATATATATATATATATAAATACACATATATGTATATATATATATATATATATATATATATATAAATACATATAAATATATATATATATATATATATATATATATTCATATATATATATATTCATATATATATATATATATACACATATACGTATATTTATACATATAGATAAATATTTATTTATATGTAAATTTATAGATGTCATATCGTGCTTAAGGAAAAAGTTTTAGACTACAGGTTTCACAAAGGATTTATTTGAGGTGATGGAGAGGGGGTTTACAAGAAGACTTATGCAAAGGTTTCAGGCTGGTGTTGCCCCTCTATTATACTGGCCAATTTTAGCTGCCTTTTGGAAGGTTAGGGGTGGGGGGTTATCACTTCGATTCTGAGGCAGAAATTTAGGGTAACTAATTATTGTTTGACTCATTGGTTTCAGTGCTTTTTTATTTTTGTTTCTTTAGTGCTTAATGTTTTAAAGGATTCTCTTCTTGGAGTAATGACCGATTCAGATTCCATAAATTTTGGCCTGCGGGTTATCGAGAAACTGTCTGGTCATAAATAGTTAAGAAAGCAACAGAACAGCAAGTGCAGTAAATAAGGGTGTTTGTTATTCAAAAAAATCCACTCCAGCTGTAAAAAAATTGTAGAAATAATAAATATTTATCTCAATGGTGTAAGAAAAAGTTTATTTTTGATGCATCAATTCTAACTGGCAGAAGATAGAAAAACCACGAAATATCTGTCTCAAAGTTGTAAAAAGTTTTTTTTAATCTCACTCAAATTACACTTTTTGCTATGAATATAAAAAGAGAGTAATAAAAGAGTATTTTGGTTTTTTAAATCTTAACAATCTTAAAATATCCCCCCTCTTTATTAGAGTACATTGGGCCTTGCACCGATTTCCCCACTAATTAGAGGTGGATTAAGAGTGAAAGCTCGCCCTGGGTACTACAAGTTACTTAAGATTGCAAATTTTACTATTTTGCTCAATTTATTTTCTCTGTTACGCTCAAAATACCCTCGGTTTTAAAAACCAAACACTACAAATTTACAAATTTTTTGAAGATACAGTAAATCAAGATTATAGAACGCTTGTGTTCATTTTTGCAGCAACCTTGTTTGTTACCGATATAGTTATTCTTCTCTGTGAACAGGGGTCTGGTAGCTTGTTTTGCAAAGTATCTTTAAATCTTTTTCAATTGTGCCCCCAGCTTAGTGGTTGCATATTATTTGCACCCCCAGACGCACGTGCCATATTTTTACATAATGATTTACTATGTAATGGCACGTGTTCTGTAACTGGGGGGCGCATAACGTACTGGGGGGGGGGGGGGCACAAACGGAAAAGATCCTGGATTTTTAGCATAATTGAATGTATTGCAGTTTCTTAATCAGTTTTTCATGATCAGCTTCTGTAACCAGTTTTTCCTTCTTAACCAGTTTTGCTGAAATCCCCCCCCCCCACACACACACACAGACACCTGCTATTTCATCCACAATAAAGTGCCAATATAACAAAACAAAATTTGTAAGTGGAGAGCACGCAAAACTGTGGTGGGGTGTCGCTTTTGTCAATCAAGTAAACTTTACGACCTTAAAAATGAACGGTTTGAAAAGTCAAGTGCGGAACAGGCTCACATTAAAATAAAACTAAACTTGTTTAAAATTTGAACTTTTAATAAATTTGTTTTGAATAGAGCTCGTGCTTATTTTGATAGCCATGCTTGTTTGACTTTTTCGCATTGACAGTTTACTACTTACTAACTAATGAACCAAAATGATTATGTTGACTACTTTGAGTAACGGCTACAATTTGTAACAAAGGAGAACAAAAATTGGAAACTAATTTCAATTCCCACTTTTGGAAACAGTGATAGTCGAAGTTTAAATTCTTTCTTTTTTTCCTCAATTTTTGACACTTTTTCCGGGTTTTCCAGGGCCTACAAAGTTGGGGTCTTTCCCATTATAACCCCCCATGGAATATAGACCCCCCATTATGGTACAATTAGCATAATGGGGGGGGGGGGGGGGCTATATGTTATCTGACCACTAAGCTGGGGAGCTATAATGGGAAAGACCCCAAAGTGGGGATCAAGATATCCCTAGCCGATTCAGGATGTTAATCTTGCAAGATCTTGCAAGATTAACATCCTCTTGCAAGATTAACATCCTCTTGCAAGATCTTTCAAGATTAGCATCCTGTCTCGACTACGGATATTTACGGTTATTACATAGGGTATAGACGTTCGATGAGCAATGACATTGTGACGAGGGTCCATAATGGGACAAAGCCGTAAAGATTTTGAAAACTAGGAATCCCGAACTTCGACTAGGAGAGAAAAACTGATGTATTCTTACCTCAGAGAGTAAACTTGCGTTGTTTACTGGTGTTTACTCTTGTTTACAATGGGTGGGAAAGAGAACATCAAAGTGGTCTGTCGGGTTCGTCCTCTGAATGATAAGGAAAAGAAGAAAGGAGAGCATGCTAATGTTAAAGTCCTCAATGAACAACAGGTAACTCCATGTCCAAATTTAATGAGTAATTTTCTTTTTGCATCTTTTCCTTTTGCCCCCCTCCCCCCAGTACGTTATGCACCCCCAGTTACAGAGCACGTGACATTACGTAACTGTTTAACAGAGTGGCTGTCTAACCACAGTGATTACTGCAAGACAGTTTCTTATTTGGATCTATTCTGCCCCCCCCCCCAGCTTAGTGGGAATATATGTTTTATGACCCCAGGCGCACCTGCACTATTTTTACATAGTAACGGGCTATATAACACATAATTTGTAACTGGATGTCATAAAAACACCGGGGGCCGAAACAGAATAGATCTTCTTATTTTCTGAAACTTTTCTCTGCTTGTATGTGCAAATGATAAGTTGTATGTGCAATTCTCAACAATGCCAAACACCTCAGTTATCTTAACAAAAGAGTCAAATTACATGTTTTGATTTGTTGAAGATAGGTTGTTATACTTTTTTCTTATCACGTTGAATACCTGCAGAACCAATGTTTATGGTTCATTTAGTTTCCCTTTGCAATTTTCGGAGGGTAATATTTTGAAATTTCCCAAAATTTATCTTGCAAGATTCTTGAGCAGATGGATTGAATTGTTCGTAAAGTAGTGAGAAGAGTCACTGATCCAAGAATTGATTTTTTTGAAAAACAATATCTGTTGTAAGTCAATTTTTTAAAAACATATTTGCTTACTCGAAATTTCCACCGAATTGTGAAAATCATGCAGTAGTCAGTTTATTTTGAAACCCGGGTCGGATCTTTTCCGTTTGAGCCCCACCCAAGCTTAGTGGGCGCATATTAATTGCACACCCAGACGCAGGTGCCATATTTTTTCATAACGATTTACTATGTAACGGCACGTGCTCTGTAACTGGGGGGTACATAACGCACCGAGGGGGGGGGGGGGGGGGGGGCTCAGAAAAGATTCCCGGGCCCTTCCCCTTACAGACCCATAACATAATAGCCCACCATTACGGTATAATTATCATGATGAGGGTCTATAGGTTATATGACCACTAATATGGGGCGGGCGTATAGTGGGAAAGACCCTAAAACCATGTACTTGACTTTTTGGCTCTTTTCCGTTTGTGCCAATTCCCCCCCCAGCTTAGTGGGTTTACGTTTTTTGCACACCTCAGAAGCACGTGAAATATCTTTACAAAAATGATATACTATGTGAATGATACACTATGATATGTAAATGATATCGTTAATTGCTCTCAAACGAAGTTTGTAGCAATTATATTAGTACTGTCGGTCTTTTTTTATGCTATTTTTCGCTTGACCGATTTTTCGTATGACGCTCTTGACTTTTCGTCCTCAAAAACGGGATAAACAGGTAGCGCCCAGTGGGAATTAAGTGCTCTTAGAGCCTTTCAGCTCTGTTTCAGCCCAAACCGTTTTGGAGACATATACTTAAGGTGTGAAGAGCGGTTCCTAGAGGTTGAAGACCCCCCAAACTGTTGACCCTCCACTATTACCCCCACCCACCCCCCACCGCGCTGTTGACCCCCCACTCGACTGTTGCCACCCCCATCAGCACCACGGTGCATCCCCCCGTGGCTAGCTACTGACGAACAACCGCTCGCTAAAACACGCAAATTTCCACAAATTTTTCAAGCTTTTTGAAAATTTTTGTCATTTTTTGAGTTTTATCAGCCCTAGGTGCCAAGAAACCCACTCTATGGTTTGATAATAGGTTCAGGCATAGTTTTTAGTGGTAATAGAGTTGTTTCAACATCGCGAATTGTTGCATTTTTGTTTTGACAAAACATGCAAATTTTGTAAAGGTTTTTAAAAATCTTTGGGTTTTTTTTGGTTTATCCTACCTCAAGATCCAAGGAGCCTCCTCTAGGGTTTGATAATGGGTTACTGAATGGTTTCTATGGACTCTTTCAATATTTTAACAGCACAAATTTAAGCATTTTTTTTGACAAAAATTACACCTTTTCAAAAAAAATTCAGATTTTTTGTCATTATTTAAGGTTTTTCAGCCTCAGGGTTTTCAAAAACTCCTTAAGGGTTTGATAATAGGGTTTTCTGTATAGTTCTGAGTGGCAATGGAATGGTTTTCAACATTTTAACATCACAAATTTTAGCAATTTGTTTGATAAAACTTGAATTTTTTTCAAATTTTTCAAAATTTACTGGCACTATCTAAGTTTTTCCAGCCTCAAGAACCAGGAAACCTCCTCTAGGCCTTAATGATAGGTTACTATTGGCCATAGAATAGTTTTCAACTTTAAAATTTGCAATTTTTTCAAGTTTTTTTTTGAAATTTTTTGTCATTTTATAGGTTAATCGAGACTCAAAAGCCAAGGAACCTCATCTCGAGTTCGATAATAAGTTATTGTATAGTTTCTAGATGCAATGGAGTGTTCAAATACTTTATAATTTTTATTGAATAATGGAAACCATATCATAAGACATAGACAGTCAAGGTGGGTGCCCATTCTCAAGCAGGTGATAGAAAAGTGTTCTTGGGTCGCGCAGCAAGGATTGGTCCAAGGCCTGGTTACCAAATTTTGGTCCGGACATATGTGTATGCGAGCCCCCTTTGCATCTCAAATATCTCCCATGGTTTTGTGACGTCTTGACGTTGATTTATGTTTCCACAGTGTCTTGTTCAAAACAACGGTCCATTTTGGCAACTGAAAAAATTGGTTTTGAATCAGGCAAAAGTGCACCTACTAAAATGAACCGGTCAGAATTATTTCGGAGATTTGGTAACTTTGACCAGATCTTACCAAATTCGGAGATTTGGTAAGATCCGCTGAAATAATTCAGAGGATCTTTTTCGAGCAAGCCAAAATAGAACCAAACACGGGACAATCATCTGAACAATGCCATGAGAGCAAGAGCGGGTCAAAATTTAGCGGGTCAAAGTCTGGTCAATTCTTACTGGTTTTGATCGGCCTGATCATAAGGGATTGGTCCGGAAGCTCTGATCATCGGCAATTTTGAACAAGTTCTTGGACATTGACCTTGGGCATGTAAGATCATACTAACGACGTGTAACATATTCTAGCTTTTAAGGAAGAATACAAATATATGATGTTAATCACTATTTTCTAATCACTTGGTAGTAAGGGTTGAATTGGTAACTTTGACTATGTAGAATTTTGTGCTTTGCTTAGGCTGACTAACTGGGGACCGACTAGCGCCCAAAACTAACAAATTGAAAGGGGTGTTTTGATGGCTCTCGGACCTCTATCGGACGGTTATTTTGTCCCCACGCTGCTCTTGTCGGCTGTAAGAAACTCTAGTTAGAATAATAAATTGAGTTGAATAATCAAACAACATCAAATGAATAAACAGAAAATGTAAAAGATAACAAAATCAAACCAATAATCAACCAGGGTTTTTTAATAAGATGGTTCACAACTTTAACCAAATTCACCACTAAAGAGCTACTATTCTCTAACTCAACAAGCTCTCAATCAAGCCGCTTGATCTAGATGCGGTTGATTGGTGTTCTCAAGCGTTCTGATTTTCAAGCGCGCGAACCGGTGTTCTCAATTTATCAAGTCAATTCAATACCCTCAACAGTGTTTTTGTTCTCACAACTTCTCTACAGGTCAACTCATAAGCTACAGCTGTGTTTTGATACTGCTTTGGTAATGTTGTGGTTCTACTCCTTAGTAACTTATCACGCAACAATGTACAAGAATGATCAAAACAAAAGAATCTGTTCACTTCACTTTATAGACCACATTAGGTAAGCCTTTCTTACGTAAAGTTTGTTAAGACTTCAAAAGAAAAATTGAATGACCTGAATGCCTTCCTTATACATTGCTGACTTCTATTCAAGCTATTCAAACTAAAACAAAAGCAGTATCAGACTTATGACGCTACCAATTAATCAGTCGGTCAAACTATGAACTCAAGAATTTAAGCCTTATTTGGAAGTTTAAAGTCCCCCCACGGTATCTCTAAAACAAATTCCCAAAAACTGACAACAACGGAACTTGCCCAACGGTATGCACTAACTGCCTACCAAGTTTAACCGCACTGAGGTAAATACCTGATGATAACTAACTTTTACAAATTCGATCCCTCTCAGAAAATCAATATTGCACCCCCTCAACTTCTAAGTAACCCTTTGTTTGTTCCATATAAGCCTGGTCCAAATTCTACACTCCAAATTCTACCGAATTCCTCCCAAATTCTACACTCCAAATCTACACTCCAAATTATACAATCTGATTTACCAAATTCTACACTCCTCCCTTCTACACTATTATTCTCCCGAATAATTGCTAAAACTGGCATTTGACTTAAATCTTAACTAAGCTTAATCTTAAAAAAAATTATCTGGTTGTCTGGTTTTTATATCTAGGCTCACTTATCAGCAGATTTTGCTTCATGCATACCTTACTTTTTCCTTTTTTTTAATCCACAACACATCACAGCAGTTATTTTCACTTAAGCTAGGCCTAGTAGATCAAATTGTGAACCATCGCTATCTCCATATAAGCATCAGTACATCAATGTTTTAATCTAGAACTTTTACCAAATTTACAGCATATGAATTCAAATCAACAATTAAGGCTGAAACTACTAGAAGTATTATACAAATTAGAAAATTGTCTCTGTATATAGATATAACACATATAACAACTAATAAAGAGACAACTCAATAGCAATCTCTGTTACGTCTTATCTACAAAACAACCGATTAGTTGAACCATCGAAATTTTTCATCATTTCCCCCGGCCATTTCACCAAAAATTCAATTTCAACAATTTCGGTAACTCCAAATTCAATTAAATTGGTTCAACTCACCTATGTAAAAGTACTTCGAGGTTTGTTATATACAACTAGCTTACTCTACACAATATTCACAAAACAAGTTTCTGTGTTTAACCACAGATACTCTATGCACCCTCTACCAGTTAGAATTTGGGTAACAATATCAAGCAAATATTTCACCATTTAAACAAACTTAACTCCATTAATCAATTCTTCGGACCTACTTTAGCACTCTACCGACCAATGATTAGACACAGAAACTAATTTTAAACACAATGATAGGATACCAAAATAAAAGAGGCTATCGTGCTGAATTTTACGAAACCGACTGTACTTCCTCAAAATCTTTCTTCCTTCTATGCTTGAAAGGATGTCCGCCCATCTCCTCTCTGGACCAACACCTCACATCTGGAGGCCTCCTCCTCCAACACCATCTCTTCATCAGCTTCAGCCTGCTCCGTCTGTCCTTCCAACTCGTCTGAAGCCAAATTGTCCCTCGTGACAACGAGTCTCGACAACCGTTGAAACAGAATCCTCCCTGAAAGAACTCCTCCCTTCTGCTGTGGACATCGCCCGCCAATCCCATCAACGCAAGATGCAATTTGACTACCGACTGAGACTCCTCTCTTCTGTTGTAGACTACATCACGTGCTATTGGCAGATGGGGACCATACAATTGGCATTGAATCAACCTCCTCGCTTCTGCTCCCAAAGTCGTTTAAAGACCCCAAAGAAAAGGGATAACATTCTTTCCGAGGACCGTGGCCCTGACTAACACAATTATACGCCACTCCCATTCGGAACCACAGGTCATCAGAGTCTCTTTCAACCATCCACACATTGCTGTGCCCTAAATCTCCCTCATTAAAACTCCGTAATTCCTCTGTTCCCTCGACTTCTGCGTTCAATTGGGCGTGCAGATATCTATCTTCCACTCTATCTGAAGTCATGACATCAATAACTTCTGATTGTCCCAAGGAGTTTTCAGCTTCACTGTCAAGAGTAGACCGAAAGTGAAACTCCTCGGTTGTGATCACACACAACGCATTCGTTGTCAAGTCTGGTTGAGCCTCCTCTACATCTGTATTTTTGACCGATTCGTCAGTACTAGAGATTTCCTTGCCTTTGCCTAGTTCAGCCTGCTTTCCACTTCTTTCATTCATCTTCACAAACTTCCTCAAGTACCTCTTTGTATACTTTCCACCAAAACTCACACTTCGCCGTTTACTGAACTTCAAACATGTTTCTTTTCCTGAGGACATCTTTAGCAGAGGGGTTTTCTTGATTGCTAAAACCACTCCGTGACCCGCTTCAATTCTCAATCTTAACCGAAGCCTCTGATTGCTACACTCCACACTGCTTGACTGTTCAAACTCACATTAACATCCCTGCATACTTTCACTACTGGAAGGAAAGTTTGATGTGTCCATCGCACTCTCTTGAACCAATTGACATTTTTCAGACCTTGAAACGTAATTCATAAACACTTGATTGAGCTTTTTAAAACCTGGTTCTTGTCTCAACTTGTTTGTTTCCACCAATGAAAATCCTAAGACCTGGTCCTGCTGATCCCGGTTATTCTGTTTTTCTGCTAAGATCTGTGAGTCATTGGATCTCTCAAACTCCCAAAAACTTTTCATGGTACCAAACATTAGAACAAGCAAGAACTCTAACCAACTCAAAACGTTTTCAACAGATGTCCTGAAAACCAACAATTTATCGCAAGATTCCACACGCCTTTGCCTATCCGTGACATCACTGCTTCCTCCTCCTCAAAGTTGAAATTGACTAGAAGTCTCTACTACTTCGTTATAGCTTTGAAAATTGTCTGTTAACATAACAAGCGACTCAAAAACTGCATCCAACTGAGGAAAATCTGATGCAGCATCCCACTTCACAATGGTATCACGAGCTCTGCCTAGTAATTGAACCTTTTTCTTCAAATCAACGGTTTCAAACTCGTTTAAAGCTGTAATGCTCTCCTTGCTTGAAACAACCAACGAAGCTTGCCCAAACTCCCATTCCTTCCTGATCGCTGGTGCCGTATGTTCAAACACTCTTTGAAAAGTTATCATTCTCGCCATCGATAGCAGTTGAGGTCCTTTCTGGAATTCGTTATCTGTCCTCTTTGTAAATTCCCCTGCCAATTTGCAGTGGTCAAGATTGCAAATCCAATGAGCTTTCTCTTTTGTTGGCTTTGGTACCGTAAACACCTCAGCTGTCCCCCAAGACACAACTCCATCGGAAGCTCTCGAAATCACCTCGAGTTGGTCGTCTTGTTCAGTTGAAGTGCAATTGTCAAACCCTTCTTCCAAGCCAGTAGCTGACGCGCTAGTTTCGCTCGATTCAAAAACTCCTGCTGTATCCCATTACAGACATGCTTCACAACCCCTCGACAATACTTGAATCCTATCTCGTCTGTTCAAATTTTTGGGACTCTGGACTACGCTCCTATCATTTTCGAAGTCCACAACTGCCCCTGATCTAGTGTCGAACTCAGCCTGAAACTCCTTAACCACTGCATCCCCTTGTGGATTATTAGCTGCCCAAAGCTTTAGCCATTTCCCTTTTAAGTCACCCGGGTTGCCACTCCACTCAACCTGTCTAAAAGTTTCTCCAATCCTATTTGTTTGTAAGTCTGTACATTGCCAGTGTTCAGAACTAACGCTCACGGGGCAAACGGAACCATTACTTTTCTCTCTGACTTTATTTCCGTTTTGAAAAGTCTCCTCTTCAACACTACTAGATGCACAACCCTTTCTCTCAACTACACACGGGACTTCTTCAATTACAGTATCAATCTCTTCATTCCAAGTAGCTCTAAGGTAGTCTTCAGCTAGGCTTTCTGCAAAAGTTCTTTGATTGGATTCTATCTCTTTCATATCGACTTCACCGCCTCCTACTAGAGACAAAAACTCAGGTGACAAGAGATCTAAGCAGTCGCTGTTCTTCTCTTGAGTACAAACAGCCAACTCATTCTGTTCAGAGCGAAACTCAACTTCCTCATCCTCACTGCCCCCATTGTCAGAGTCGCTATTGGGAAAGCAGTCATCACCTCCATTTTTCGCTGAATAGTTGTCAACGTAATAGACAAAACCTTCAGGCGTAACTACTTTCTCCAACTTAGACAAGAATTTTCCCCTATTCTCTTCCTGTAGTCTTCTCTGTTTCTTGCTCTTTATATCAACATGCATCTGCCTCTTACGGCGCTGCTTTTCCTCAATTTTCTTTTTATTTTGTGACTGTAACTCTCTATTCTTTTTCTTCATCAAAATATTTGCATTCTTCAACTTCATTTCCTCGACGCGTTTCTTCATCAAAACTTTCAATTGACTCTTTTTTGAAATCTGTAGAAGCAACATTTGTCTCAAGCCATTCAATAGGGATCACAATTATTTCCTGTCCGGTTCTTTGATCGTATCGATACTTAATACCTATTTGCTCTTCCCCGTTTACTTCTCCCAACATACTCGGACCTAATTGTTCTGCTTGCTCCTCACTCAATTGTAGCAAATCCACCACGTTCTGGAACTTCCTCATTGCTTCATCTTGGCTACCACATTCTGTTCCCACTAAATCCGAACCAACTTCACTAAGCTCAGAATCTTCCTCTGAGGTCTTGCTTAAAGAGTCTTTTATCTTACCTTCTGCTTGACCATTCTCACTCTCCGCTTTCTCTTCCGGTACATTTCTTCCCCTACTTCTACTACTATCCGTATGATCACAGTTTTTCCCCTTTATTAAAGATAGTCTCTCGTCAATGATGTCAAAGTATTGTTCTAACGACATTACCACTTCACCAGTTTCCGAAAACCAGAATCTGTAAGGCAAATGCAAAACCGCTTGCAACGCCCATCCTCTCAATAGACCAAGCATTGACGACATAGCTAGATCCTCACTCATTTGTAAAACGTCTACAACGTCAAGGTAGTACAACTTCCAGTCTTCCCACTTCGGAAACCTTTCCGACGGAAAATTCTCTACAAACGGGAACGCACTCCAATCCATGTTTACTAAATAATTATGTTTTTCTTTTTCCCCTCTCCACTTACTAGTGGTGTTCCTCAACTCTAACTCTTCTACTCTATCCAGCAGTCCTCTCTCTCTGAGAAGATCCCTTAGCCTATCACTCTAAGCCCAGTTCATCCTCTCCTATCAGTAACTACTGTTCCTCTAACCTGACTTAATCTGCTTTGCCAATCTTAACTGAAATCTTGCTGCTGTTGAACCAACACTGGCCTACTTCTCAAACTTCTTTTTGCTCTCTCCCTCAGAGTCAAACTCTCTAACTCTTGTTCCTCCAGTATTAAAAAAAACAAAAACCGCGTGGAAAATCCCTCTCCATCAAATCTAATCTCTCTATACACTACTCTATACTCACCAAACCTTACACACGCAACTGTTACTTGTCAAATACTAGCTTGACAACTTCCTGGTCCAAGTTCTCGATACTCTGAACTGGCCCTCTTCTTCTCAAGGAAGCCAATTACTAACAATGACAGTCTTGAGTAACTTGCTCTCACTTAGCTTTTCTCTCTTTAGACTACCTCTGTTTCTCACTTCTCTCTCTTTACCTTGCCTCGCAAATCTCTTGATCTAGGCCAAGGCCCTGTAACAACCTTCTTCTAAGAAAGCCGATACTCTACTCAATTCTCTGTACAAACTCAGTCTCACGCAACTTACGCTCTTGACTAAGTCAAAACTCAATCTCCTCTAGTCTCAAGGAAAACTAAATGTTAACAATACCAACAGTCAAACTCCAACTCAACTGAACACTCTCTCCGTCAAGACCCGACTTGATTCTGTCCATGGATTTCTCTTTCTTCTTCGCTCGCTGTCGCACAAGTCAATTCTTCACTCTCTTTTGTTGCTCGCACTTGCAAAGTCCAACGTCCAACTACAACCACCATAGCCGCCAAAACACTCCAACCGCCAAGAAATCTCGAGATGGCCCACCCAGGAGCGCCACTGTAGATATTTGTACTTTGCTTAGGCTGACTAGCTGGGGACCGACTAGCGCCCAAAACTCTAACAAATTGGAAGGGGTGTTTTGATGGCTCTCGGACCTCTATCGGACGGTTATTTTGTCCCCACGTTGCTCTTGTCGGATGTAAGAAACTCTAGTTAGAATAATGAACTGAGTTGAATAATCAAATAACATCAAATGAATAAACAGAAAATGTAAAAGATAACAAAATCAAATCAATAATCAACCAGGGTTTTATAATAAGATGGTTCACAACTTTAACCAAATTCACCACTAGAGAGCTACTATTTTCTAACTCTACAAGCTCTCAATCAAGCCACTTGATCTAGATGCGGTTGTTTGGTGTTCTCAAGCGTTCTGATTTTCAAGCGCGCGAACCGGTGTTCTCAATTTATCAAGTCAATTCAATACCCTCAACAGTGTTTTTGTTCTCACAACTTCTCTACAGGTCAACTCATAAGCTACAGCTGTGTTTTGATACTGCTTTGGTAATGTTGTGGTTCTACTCCTTAGTAACTTATCAAGCAACAATTTACAAGAATTATCAAAACAAAAGAATCTGTTCACTTCACTTTATAGACCACATTAGGTAAGCCTTTCTTACGTAAAGTTTGTTAAGACTTCAAAAGAAAAATTGAATGACCTGAATGCCTTCCTTATACATTGCTGACTTCTATTCAAGCTATTCAAACTAAAACAAAAGCAGTATCAGACTTATGACGCTACCAATTAATCAGTCGGTCAAACTATGAACTCAAGAATTTAAGCCTTATTTGGAAGTTTAAAGTCCCCCCACGGTATCTCTAGAACAAATTCCCCAAAACTGACAACAACGGAACTTGCCCAACGGTATGCACTAACTGCCTACCAAGTTTAACCGCACTGAGATAAATACCTGATGATAACTAACTTTTACAAATTCGGTACCTATCAGAAAATCAATATTGCACCCCCTCAACTTCTAAGTAACCTTTTTTTGTTCCATAATAGCTTGGTCTGTCAAATGGCCATGAATCGCAAGCCAACAGTCTTACTAGCATTTTGATGGTAACCGATTTTCGAAATTCAAGTTGTATCCATTTTTATTGCGAAATATTGCGAGAAAAGTAGGATTTACCAAGTTCTACAGACTATATCAACATTGACACTTGTTGGAGTTATTTTTGTTAACTTGAGCTGTTTAACTTAACTTTTGGGATTTACGTTTCCGGACTCTTCCAGGAAATTCAATTAAAATTATAGGGGATTAGCTATGTAACGAGGTGGCGACTGAACATTTTCACAGAATTTGTTAACATTCCATTTTTCATATCAATGTTGATAGAATTTTGGTGTCTCTCCCATTATAGCCCCCCCCCATGAAATTATGGCTCCCCATTGTGATATATTTACAATGATGATTGGGGTTATAGGTCGTCTGACCACTAAGTTAGGGGCGGGGCTATAATGGGAAATATTCGAAATTTCAACTTCAAAAATCCAGATTAAATTGTTTGATGTTACTTGGCCGCAGGGAGTTAAACTCCAGGAAGCATTCTATTTCCCCTAGAAAATTTTGTAGCTCAGTGCAAAAAATGGTGTCAGGACAATTTACCCAATGCCATTATACCCAAAGTCAAAATACCCAATGCCACTATACCCAATGCCAATATACCCAATGCCATTATACCCAATGCCATTATAACCAATGCCAATATACCCAATGCCATTATACCCAATGCCATTATAACCAATGCCAATATACCCAATGCCATTATACCCAATGCAATTATAACCTATGCCAATATACCCAATGCCAATATACCCAATGCCATTATACCCAATGCCACTATACCCAATGCCAATATACCCAATGCCATTATACTCAATGCCAATATACCCAATGCCATTATACCCAATGCCACTATATCCAATGCCAATATACGCAATGCCACTTTACTCAATGCCAATATACCCAATGCCATTATACCCAATGCCATTATAACCAATGCCAATATACCCAATGCCATTATACCCAAAGCCATTATAACCAATGCAAATATGCCCAATGCCATTATACCCAATGCCACTATATCCAATGCCAATATACCCAATGCCATTATACCCAATGCCATTATAACCAATACCACTATACCCAATGCCAATATACCCAATGCCACTATACCCAATGCCATTATACCCAATGCCATTATACCCAATGCCATTATACCCAATGCCATTATACCCAATGCCAATATACCCAATGCCAAAATACCCAATGCCACTATACCCAATGCCATTATACCCAATGCCAATATACCCAATGCCATTATACCCAATGCCATTATACCCAATGCCACTATACCCAATGCCAATAAACACAATGCCACTATACCCAATGCCAATATACCCAATGCCATTTTACCCAATGCCATTATAACCAATGCCAATATACCCAATGCCATTATACCCAATGCCATTATAACCAATGCCAAAATACCCAATGCCATTATACCCAATGCCACTATACCCAATGCCAATATACCCAATGCCATTATACCCAATGCCATTATAACCAATGCCAATATACCCAATGCCATTATACTCAATGCCACTATACCCAATGCCATTATACCCAATGCCATTATAATCAATGCCAATATACCCAATGCCATTATACCCAATGCCACTATACCCAATGCCAATATACCCAATGCCATTATACCCAATGCCATTATAACCAATGCCAATATACCCAATGCCATTATACCCAATGCCATTATAAACAATGCCAATATGCCCAATGCCATTATAACCAATGCCAATATGCCCAATGCCATTATACCCAATGCCACTATATCCAATGCCAAAATACCCAATGCCATTATACCCAATGCCATTATAACCAATGCCACTATGCCCAATGCCAATATACCCAATGCCACTATACCCAATGCCATTATACCCAATGCCATTATACCCAATGCCATTAAACCCAATGCCATTATACCCAATGCCAATATAGCCAATGCCAATATACCCAATGCCACTATACCCAATGCCATTATACCCAATGCCAATATACCCAATGCCATTATACCCAATGCCACTATACCTAATGCCATTATACCCAATGCCATTGTACACAATGCCATTATACCCAATGCCATTATACCCAATGCCAATATACCCAATGCCAATATACCCAATGCCACTATACCCAATGCCATTATACCCAATGCCAATATACCCAATGCCATTATACCCAATGCCATTATACCCAATGCCACTATACCCAATGCCAATAAACCCAATGCCACTATACCCAATGCCAATATACCCAATGCCATTATACTTAATGCCATTATAACCAATGCCAATATACCCAATGCCATTATAACCAATGCAATTATTACCAATGCCAATATACCCAATGCCAATATACCCAATGCCATTATACCCAATGCCACTATACCCAATGCCAATATACCCAATGCCTTTATACCCAATGCCATTATAACCAATGCCAATATGCCCAATGCCACTATACCCAATGCCACTATACCTAATGCCATTATACCCAATGCCATTGTACCCAATGCCATTATACCCAATGCCATTATACCCAATGCCAATATACCCAATGCCAATATACCCAATGCCACTATACCCAATGCCATTATACCCAATGCCAATATACCCAATGCCATTATACCCAATGCCATTATACCCAATGCCACTATACCCAATGCCAATAAACCCAATGCCACTATACCCAATGCCAATATACCCAATGCCATTATACTTAATGCCATTATAACCAATGCCAATATACCCAATGCCATTATAACCAATGCAATTATTACCAATGCCAATATACCCAATGCCATTATACCCAATGCCATTATAACCAATGCCACTATACCCAATGCCAATATACCCAATGCCACTATACCCAATGCCATTATACCCAATGCCATTATACCCAATGCCATTATACCCAATGCCATTATACCCAATGCCAATATATCCAATGCCAATATACCCAATGCCACTATACCCAATGCCATTATACCCAATGCCAATATACCCCATGCCATTATACCCAATGCCATTATACCCAATGCCACTATACCCAATGCCAATAAACCCAATGCCACTATACCCAATGCCAATATACCCAATGCCAATAAACCCAATGCCACTATACCCAATGCCAATATACTCAATGCCAATATACCCAATGCCATTATACCCAATGCCACTATACCCAATGCCAATATACGCAATGCCACTATACTCAATGCCAATATACACAATGCCATTATACCCAATGCCATTATAACCAATGCCAATATACCCAATGCCATTATACCCAATGCCATTATAACCAATGCCAATATGCCCAATGCCATTATACCCAATGCCACTATATCCAATGCCAATATACCCAATGCCATTATACCCAATGACATTATAACCAATGCCACTATACCCAATGCCAATATACCCAATGCCACTATACCCAATGCCATTATACCCAATGCCATTTTACCCAATGCCATTATACCAAATGCCATTATACCCAATGCCAATATACCCAATGCCAATATACCCAATGCCACTATACCCAATGCCATTATACCCAATGCCAATATACCCAATGCCATTATACCCAATGCCATTATACCCAATGCCACTATACCCAATGCCAATAAACCCAATGCCACTATACCCAATGCCAATATACCCAATGCCATTATACCCAATGCCCTTATATCCAATGCCAATATACCCAATGCCATTATACCCAATGCCATTATAACCAATGCCAATATACCCAATGCAATTATACCCAATGCCATTATACCCAATGCCATTATACCCAATGCCATTATACCCAATGCCAATATACCCAATGCCAATATACCCAATGCCACTATACCCAATGCCATTATACCCAATGCCAATATACCCAATGCCATTATACCCAATGCCATTATACCCAATGCCACTATACCCAATGCCATTAAACCCAATGCCACTATACCCAATGCCAATATACCCAATGCCATTATACCCAATGCCATTATAGCCAATGCCAATATACCCAATGCCATTATACCCAATGCCATTATAACCAATGCCGGATCTTTTCCGTTTGTGCCCCCCCAGTACGTTATGCTCCCCCCAGTTACAGAGCACGTGTCATTACATAGTAAATCATTATGTAAAAATATTGCACGTGCATCTGGGGGTTGCAAATAATATGCACACACTAAGCTGGGGGGGGCACAAACGGAAAAGATCCCCAATGCCAATATACCCAATGCCATTATACCCAATGCCACTATACCCAATGCCAATAAACCCAATGCCATTATACCCAATGCCATTATAACCAATGCCAATATACCCAATGCCATTATAACCAATGTACTTTGATATCTTCGTTCAATAATCCGACAACAAATTAGCAGTCGCTATTACCCGTATGTTATAACATACTTAATGGCCATGGCCATGCCTCAGCGGCCCGTGGGACTTGATATGAAACTATCACAACCGAACAAGAGATTAAATTACCCGCTTTTTAAATCATACGTGTAAAAGCTATTTTCTGCCAATTAGTGCTCTGATTATGGAACGAAAATAACAATGTGAATTGGGTATAATGGCAGTGGGTATAATGGCATTGGATAAATTGTTATGTAACCGAAAAAAATGCAGAAAAAGACAAACCGAATCTTTTCCGTTTGTGCCCCCCCCCCCCCGTGCGTTATGCTCCCCCCAATTACAGAGCACGTGCCATTACATAGTAAATCATCATGTAAAAATATTCCACGTGCGTCTGGGGGTTGCAAATAATATGCACCCAGTAAGCTGGGGGGGCACAAACGGAAACGATCCAACAAACCAATTGAATTAGTCAGTTTTAAGTGACTTTTTATGTAATAGTTTGTCCCGATAGACATGATGTTTGTCGGATCAACAATTCAAATTCTTTTTTATGAACTAAAAAGTTTGCTTGAAAAAAATTACTATAAAACTGGATTGATGAAAAAACTATTTGATAAAAGCCTAAACAAACTTCCTCATACAAAAATGTTTGTCTGGTCAAAATCTTTCTAATTGATTGCCCACTTGTTGATTTTTCTTCTCCTTTTGATGAAAATTTAGGCTTTAAAATATTCACTTCTTTGTTATGAGTGCTGTGTTAGACTGCTTGGTTTCAGTAATTCTTGGTTCAGCAGAATAAATTTCTGCATCTGGACCAAACAATTCGTATTACTTAAACGGAAGGTAACCAAATGGAGCAACAAATCTTTGTTATCAAACATCATTAAAAAAGAAACAAGAGATTTTTTGTTAAATCTGCATGAACAAATTTCCTTGTAGGATCCTTCACGTCCAATTGTTACTAATAACGAGAGCAACCAAAATTAATGGATTGAATTTAGCTTAATAGTGCCATTTTGTTAGCTGAATTTAATAATTTGAATACAATCAAATTAATGTAGAGTGCGTGAAATCGTGATTAAATGATAGGGGGCCAAATTAGTAGGGTTGAAAAAGCGGGAAACCTTGGACAGGTGGTCTAAAGCAATTAGAGAACTTGTTTGGGATCTTTTCCGTATGTGACTCCAAGCTTAGTGGGTGCATGTTATTTGCACCCCCCCAGACGCACGTGCCGTATTTTTACATAAGCATTTACCATGTAATGGCACGTGCTCTTTAACTTGGAGGAGCATAATGTACTGGGGGGCACAAACGAAAAAGATCCTTTTTCTTATGCCTTATTGATTTGTGCTGGGCTTAATTTCAACTCAGTTTCGCCTCATCTCAATGTCTGCCCGGTAGGCTAACCAATACGTACAAGAAAAAGCACTCATCTAAATATAACTTAAACCGAGATAAAAAAAAGACAGGGCATGGCACCCAGGTTTAGGTGCCTGACCCTAGACAGGTCTGATCAGACCATTTCCCAGACTGCCCTCTGATCAGACTGTACTGCCACCCAAGAAATCGTGCGACCATAGTGCGACCCAAAACATCTCTGATCAGACCATTGTGCGACTCAAAAATTACGTGCGACTTAGTAGTAGTGTTCGTATGAAACATTGAGGGAACCTTTATAGCTTGCAGGTTCAAGTGGAAGGGAGAGAAAAGAAGTACAACTTCGACGCTGTCTGTGGTCCCGATTCCACTCAGGAAGAGGTTTACGAAGTGGGGGCAAAAAAAGTTGTCGATGACATTCTGAAAGGTTACCTTGTTCCTCCTTTTTGTTCCGACCCCTATTGAGGGGGGAAGAACTATATACTCAAATGGGTTTTTTTGTTCAGACAATTTTGACCGATCGATATATTCGTCGTACAGAGTTGTGAGTGGTCTCATTAAAAAGCCCATGCAGCTTATATTGTGGAATTAAAAAGATTTTTTTTTGAAATTCGTATTTAACAGGGAGCTAACAAGGTTTGAGTTTTTGTTAAAAAAGAGACGGATTTCCGATGTTTTTATTCACATTTTCAGGAATTTCGCCTAAATTTTTCTCAATTTTGCTAAAAATTGTTAACACTAGTTCTGTTGATTTTATTCTTAGAAACAAAAAAAAAGTGTTTTTCGAATATTTTTGTTTAATTTTCTCGGCTAAATTTTGGCTAAATTTTTCAAAATTCAGTTTTTTTCATCAAAAATTGCCCGAACTTAGCTTTTTTTGTCCACTTTGATTAAATTTGCCGAGAGTACACACCCCGAAAACAACAAAAACAATCTTTGTAAACTACAAAGGGAGCTAGTTTTACTTTTACTTGCACTTTCATTGAGAGTAGCCTAGAATCAATTTTTGATCGTTTTTTGCTAGCTTTACTCTATGATTATCAAAAACGAAGCACATTCTTTTGATCTTTTAACTAACAAATTATCTAGATCTAAAGCATTTGAGTGTTCTGAAAGGACGAACAGCAATAGCTGGGCTGGTTTTAGTCCAATCTTGGACTGTTACAATCGAAAAAATAATTCGGATTGTAATCAGTCGGTCTTTTTAATAAAAAAAAATCGACCTTTTTTCTGTTAATTAAAGAACAGAACATTTCACATCAAAGCTCACTGTTGTTAGGTCCAAATGGGTTCCTAAACAGTTTTAAATTACTGTATTATTTTTCTTTACTCGAAAGATAATGGTCGTTTTGACTTTTTAAAGTGTTTGCTTTTTAAATAAACAGTGGCTTATTGAACTTCGCCACTATTTCTTTTAAATTTCGTCAACTTGTAGCTTAGTGTCAGCAGAAGAAGAATGTTCCTCGTTCCTCTTCTTTTTTCTGAAATAAATTTTAACCTTTTTTAAGGTTTCACACGTTAAGTTATGGTTTTTCTGACTTTGATACTACTTGATTTTACATTTCTTTAAATCTTTGGGTAGTTGCCCCTTTTTAACGTTTTTTTCTCGTTTCGTGATATTATCACCTTATTGATAGTTCACATACTACACTATTGGCGTCCAAACTTAGGCACATTTGAACATATAAAACTCTTGAAAGGCAAGATTATGATTTTAACGGCTTCGACACCCCTTTCTTGAAAAAATTAATTGAATTTTTTTTACAATTGTCTTTAACTGTCAATTTTACTTAGTCGTATTAAATTACCTGGATAATGGCAGGTCTCATTGGCATTTCAGGTGGAATTAAATGAGCCCTTTTTGAGCAATGAGCCATTATTTGAGTAGGTAGCTGATGGCTTTCAAGACATTGAAATCAATTGTTTTCAAAAGTAAAAAAAACTTTGGTTAACGTTGTCTAACTTTGCATTTTTGTTCTTTTTTGTCTATTTGTCAATTAGTTTCTTTAATTAAAGGTAAAAGTTGACATTTTGTTGTCGAGGGCTGGTGTAAGTATACCAAATCTAATGTTATTTAAAAAAAAATTGTTATGAATTTATTGGCTTCGACACGGGTTTTTGGCACAAAATAAATTATTTTCGATTTTTGTCTGTTAATTGATCTTTTTGTAGATTTAAGACATATTTTGAAAAATTACAGGACTCAAGCGCTTCCTTTGGACAAAAAGACGAACCTATTTACTTTTTATTTTGTAGCTTATGTTTTTCATTACTTTTAAAATAACTGTTTTCGAAAAAAGTATTGATTATTTTTGCACTTTTTCTCTTTTTGGTCTACCTATTACCTATTATCATTAATGAGAAGGTCTATACCACATTTTGGCGTTCGAAGAAGGCTCAATTGAACATAATTTGAGGGGAAAAATGGCTTTACAGCGAGCGTTTTCTCGCAAGTTTTAACTGATACGTAAGTTTGAGAGATAAATGACAGGTCTTAACGCCCTATTTTTGGAGGCGTATGTGATCATAAGCATATTTGTTAAACCTTTTTAAAATTATATGCCAGTTTTTTAATCTTTGCTGTTTTTTGTTCTTTGTTGTCTAATTGTTACCGAGCTTATCTATAGAGTGGTCTAATGTCTTTTCTAGTGAAGATCAAGTTATTTTGTTTATTTTCATTTTTATCCAACGCTGTTTTGAGCTTGTTAGTAAGTTTTTTTTAATAATGGACATAAAGTTTTGGATGTAATTAATTTTTGCTGTTATTGTTAATTGATTTTATTGTTCGTCCTGACTTGCTTTCTGAATAATGACTGATCTCATCAATCTAATCCGGCATATTTGACTACACTGAGTTAATTGCGTTGGAGGCGATCTTTGTTCATACACATTTTTTTTTTGAAAAATACTAGAATTTTTGGGGTTTTTTATCTGTTCCTAAATTGCTAGACATTTATGCCAAAAGTTTGGATGAGCGGGGTCAGAACTTTATGTGCAAACGCACATTACCGAGTCTCCTTGTTCAAGTTAATGGTTAAGTCCTGATTCTGTTAACAGAAAATTATGAACTATCGAAATATACATTTATTCATCTAATAATTTCAGTATTTGAATTGGTGAATTTGTCATTGGTTTGAAAGTCAAACAATATTTACTACAAGCTCAAAAGTTATTTTATGTAAATAAAGTTTTTCACCAGCTTTTCACCTGTTTTTAAATTGTTTGCCACCTATAATACTGAGCTGGTCGTGTTTTTTTTTCAAATTTATCTATAATCTAACTTTTTGGAGCAAATTTCTTTTTCAACGCATTGAGCACAAATCGTCATCTTATTCTCTGCAAAATTTAAGTCTCTTACCAACTTTTAGCCGCGACACCTCTATCCGGGCGCTTATATTCAGCTAAATGCGTTTTGTGATTATTAAACATGCTCTTTTATCTTCAGTTTATGTCTATATCTAATGCGTAGAGAGAGCACTATTAAAAAGCTATAATAATTACAAGTAACAAATTATAAAACTAATCAATTGTGCTGACCCAACTGACTTTTGGTCTTTTTTGCATTGAAAACCGCTTTTCAGTGGTCTACTTAATCTCAGAAAATCAAAATGAAAGTAAGCTACAAATGAAAATGATTTTGCATTCTTTGAAAAACATATTCAGAACTCAAGTTGAAATTTATTGTTGGAAGGATATAGCTCAGTTCTGAAACATTGTTAGTCTAAATTCGCCAAACTCAAAAGCAAATCTGTGAAATTATTCTCAAAAGTTAACCAAGAAACGTTTATCTTAGCACATTCAGCCTTTTCGTTTATTTTGTAACACTGTGTCTGTTTTTGGCAGAATGCAATCATAACTTCCCGTATTTTATATAGCGGAAGATCGTTGAATCCCCTGCTGGATTTTGACTATAACAAAGATCGTGCAAAAGCTGCCGTATAGCAATTAAAGGGAACTTGGAAATTCTTTTCTGAAAGTTTACTTTTCGATGTCTAGTGTCATCTTTTGAAATATTTGTTCTAGGTTTTGTTCTTAAGGTACTCCGAAAAAAACGATCGGTGCCATCCATTATAATAAAATAGTAGTGGAAAGCGTTTATTTTATGATTTTATGTATAAAACTATTATTATTATGTAGAAAAACTCATCATTTGAAAAACAATCTTTGCCTTTTTTCCAATGTAATACTAAATAGTTCAAGTTGACAACAACCCAGTAAAAAATGCCAGGCAAATCAACAAAATATGGAACCATTCAACAGCAAACTCAAACATTGATCTATGCATATGCTAAGAATTTTTCTTTAAAAATGTCTACATCTTTAATATAGTCTATATCTGATTTTTAACGATCCATTAAAAAGCTTTCAGAGTGAAAATATATTTTAAGATACTGAATGACTTCACCGTGGATCCAACATTTTGTCCGCTTTCGCATTGAAAAACAAGATTCTATGAATTCAGTGATCTTCAGTGATTCAAATTACAAAAAAAAATTAGCTCGACTTGAAACATTCATGGGAAAACATATGCAGAGCTAAAAATGATATTTGATGTCTAAATGTCATTGTACAGTACTGAAATGTTTTGAGACTCAAGTCCAGGTGAGCTACAAAAAAGCAAATAACTGTTTAATGAAAACGAACTGAAGAAATTCTGAAAACATTGCCTGTTTTCCCCAAGAAATAAGGCATGTTCCAGGAAAATTTTCGGGTTTTTTATCAAATAAAATTTCGAATCCATTGAGGATGCTTCATTCGAACAAAAAAAAGTTAAGCAACAAATATAAAATTGAAACTAAAGGAAAGATTCTTCTGATTATGTGAGGAGATTTATGGTCTTCTGCAGTCATTTGTAAAAAAAATTGTAAAATTGTTAACAAATGTTAGTAATTGTTAATAAATAGTAACAACTGTTAATGATTAGTGAATATAATGTTACCTGTTATGTGGTTAATAATGCTAAGTATCATTTGATCAGGTTTCAATGGGACCATCTTTGCCTATGGACAGACATCAAGTGGGAAGACATACACAATGGAGGGGGAGAAAGGAGAAGACAGGGGAATCATTCCCAGGATAATTGAGGATCTATGGGAGCACAGCAAGGAATCCAAACAGATTGACCTCAACATAAAGGTCAAATCGCATTCCTACACTTACAATCATTAGAACCCGAGTTGAGGAATTTCGTTTTTCACTTAAGAAATCGTCGTCTTTTAACCGTTTTCCTTAGACAAAAACGATCAAAGCCCTTACGTGGTAGTCGTCGTTTTCGTCGTTTTCTCCCTGTAAGAAATTATTGTTTTTTCGTCGTTATTTTTTGTAAGAAATTATTGTTTTTTGGTCGTTATTTTTTATTTGAAATCATTCATTGTTTGGAATGGAATCGACTCAAATGTGGTTTGGAAAAAAACTCTTGCTCGACCTTATCTTGCTGTGGAAAGACCTTAGCTGGACCCATGAAAACACTTCGCAGGCTGAGGTCCCAGACCGAAAGTCGATATGTCCAGACCATCACAGACGAAGCATGTGAGAAGATTGCTGTAGTGAAACTTGGTATTTTTTGTGTTGTTTCAGGCGGCGTACTTTGAGATCTACAATGAGAAGATCCGAGACTTACTTGACAAGGGAAAGGTCAATCTCCCAATCCACGAAGACAAATTCAAATCACCATACGTTAAAGTGAGAACATGTCTTTGTCAAATATTATCATTAGGATTTTCCATTTTACCCTATTATTGCAAACCTTACCCCCCCCCCCCAGATTTTACTCTATAAGCCAGATTTTGCCATATTACTGAACCACCCCTTCAATGCTTTGATACATGTTCAAGTTGCAAAACGAAAAAAAATATGCAAACTGATTTTTAAACACATTAACCGGACCATTATGTAAGATTCATCGCCTAAAAGGATGTAAGATTTATTTGATCAGGCCACCATGAAAGGATTATTTTCATAATGTAAAAATAATGGATCTGAAATTGAACAGTCTATATATCAATTACGTCTCTTCTATGATCATGTTAAAATTTTTATTGTGTTATTATTCTGCTCAGGGAAAAAAACGTCAAAAATATGCCATTAAAAATAAATATACGCTGAAAAAATGCCAAAGCTTTTCTCTTAAAAACGAACAACAGCGAAAGGTGAATTAGGAAATACTATGGTTGTTACTGAGTAAATAAAAGAGCAGCACCTGAATTAAAGTCTTTGGAAAAGCGGCTCACGAAAGATCAGACATTAAGGGAAAAGTACTCGAGTACCATCAAAGAGGACTTAGACAAAGGCTACGTAGTAGGGGTCAAAGATGCTCATAAGGTGGAAAGCCGCTCGGAACGAGAGTGGTACCTACCACACCATCCGGTTGTTAACCCGAACAAGCCGGGCAAGGTTCGTAGGGTACTAAACGGAGCAGCAAAATTCCATGGCGCATCTCTTAATAAGTCATTACTCACCGGACCAGACCTACTGCAAAACCTAATCTATGTACTCCTACGGTTCAGACAACATCCATTTGCCGTATCCGCCGACATCGAGGGAATGTTCCTCCAAGTTGGAGTGTTACCATGTGATCAGCCATCATTGCGCTTTTTGCGGCGGGAGGACCCCACATCAAATGTTGTGGTACACCAGTCTACACGCCACATCTTTGGGGCAAAAGATTCTCCCACCTGCGCCAACTACGCACTTCAGCGCACGGCACGCGATAATGCTAAAGAGTACCCAGAAGCTGCGAAAGCCGTCCTTGAGAACTTCTACATGGACGATTACTTGGACTCAGTGGAATCCCCCGAGAGTGCCCTCATTAGGTCGAAGGAATTGGTACATCTTCTCCATCTAGGTGGGTTCAAGCTTACTAAGTTTGTAAGCAATGTACCAGATCTGGCTGACCGAATTGATGGGTCTGCTCAATCCACTGGACCTAAGGTCATCGTTTCATCAAAGGAGGAATCAATGCACGTGCTTGGGCTTAAGTGGGATCACAACAACGATACTCTGGTTGTGAGCAGGGGTACTTACAGCACCATCACGAAAAGTTTAACACAGCGCTTGGTCCTAAGTCTTGTGTCAAAGGTCTACGACCCAATTGGTCTTGTCGCACCATTCACTGTTGGTGCTCGGTTAATCTTGAAAGACATTTGGCGTGTCAATGGACAAAGTTGGGATGACGAGTTACCTAAAGACACAGTTGACAGATTCCTTGCCTGGTGTGTTGAACTGCCGCGGTTAGCTGAGATCACTTTACCGAGAAGTTACTTTTCAGGACCATTCCAACATCTTGAACTCCATATGTTTGGTGATAGCTCGCAAGACGTATTCAGTGCAGTAGGATTTCTTAGGGCTCAAGTAACTTGCACCTCCGGGGAAATTATAACAGAGCTGGCGTTTGTCCTGGGCAAGGCCCGTGTTGCACCTATGAGGGTAATGACAGTTCCTAAGTTGGAATTACAAGCCGCTCTCCTCGCTGCCCGTTTAAAAAGGGAAATCTGTCGAGCATTAACGGTTACTGTGGACAAAGTCTTTATGTGGACAGATAGTACAATCGTCTTGCAGTGGATAAACTCAACAAACAAACACCCCATCTTCATTGCAAATCGTGTTAGTGAAATCCTGGAGAACACCAGCGTTGACCAATGGAACCACGTCGCCACCTGTGATAATCCGGCAGATGCTGGCACGCGTGGCATGTCCGCTGAAGTTTTGCAATCAAGTAGCTGGGTTAGGGGTCCTGACTTCTTGAGAACTAAGCAATTCCCTTTTGTACCAAATACTGACGTCGTTGATAACATCAAGCTCGGTGCTGTAACCAAGGAACAAGATGATGACTCCATCTCATCTTTAGCCGCATTCGTAACCAAGCCCCCTAAGGAACAAAGTATTAATCTAATCCCGTTTGATAAGTTCAGTTCTTATCAAAAACTACTTCGTGTCACCGCATATGTGCTCCGTCTTTTACCATCTCATGAAAGTTACAGTACCGTAGACGGCAGCATAGCCGACCCTGTTGAGCTTGACGAAGCCAAGCGTCATCTCCAGTACTTGGTTCAAGGAGAGTCCTTTAATACTGAAAGAAAGGATCTTCTTGACAACAAATCTGTTAAGAAGAGCAGCCGCATTGCTCAGTTTACTCCGTTTATTGGACCTCATGGTCTCATCCGTTCCTCTGGTCGACTCCGACGGCTAGTGGAAATTGACTTTGACACTAAGCATCCTATCGTGCTGGATGCGCGTCATACTTTTGTTAAACTGTTTCTGCGGCATACTCATTTGAAGAACCATCATCAGGGCATCGATTACTTAAGGTCAAAGGTACAAGAACGTTATGCCATCCTAAAACTACGTTCCTCATTGCGTTCCATCAAATCAAACTGCGTCTTGTGTAGAAAGTTCCGTGCAGCAGCCATTCAACCTATCATGGCAGACCTCCCAAAGGAGAGACTCGCATACCAGTCTCCTCCCTTTACCAACACCGGAGTTGATTACTTCGGCCCATTCTACGTCAGATTTCGTCGGACTACCGAGAAGAGGTGGGGATTTCTCTTCACTTGTCTCACTACTCGTGCTGTCCATGTTGAAGTTGTCCCGTCCATGGACACTAGTTCCTGTGTAATGGGAGTGGAGCGGTTCGTCTCCCGTCGGGGTACTCCTGCTTTGATTTGGTCGGATAATGGTACGAACTTCATTGGAGCGGAGAAAGAGCTCCGTGAATGTGTGGAAAAATGGAATAAGCTTAACATCGCTGCCGAACTTGCACATAAGGGCATTAAGTGGAGGTTCAATCCACCCAGTGCGCCACACCAAGGTGGCATCTGGGAGAGGTTAGTTCGGAGTTTTAAAAGAGTACTGTACACTATCCTCGGTACGCGTCGCCTCACAGATGAGGTGTTGAACACTACTTTTTGTCTGGTCGAATACGCACTAAACTCACGTCCCTTAACGCCCGTAAGCGTCGACCCGTCTGACCTAGGCGCAATAACACCTAATCATTTTTTACTCGGTAACCAAGCAACCAGAATTCCGTCTATCGTTGGCGTCGACGAGTTCGATCATCGTAAGCGATACGCCCGTGCACAGTCATACGCCAATGCAATTTGGGCACGTTGGCTCAAGGAGTATGTACCTGCGTTGAACGGTAGATCTAAGTGGCAGACGCCTGCCGAGCAGCACCTCAAGGTCGGTGATTTAGTTTGGATCGTTGAAGAAAGCAACCCTAGGGGTTGCTATCCAACCGCACGGATTGAAGAACTTCGGTACGGCTCCGACAGCGTCGCCCGCTCCGCCGTCTTGCGCACGTCATCCGGATCGCTCGTCCGCCCACTCGTTAAGCTTGTACCAATCCTCCCAACATTTTCTTCCGGGCCGGAGGATGTTACCGAGTAAATTGAATTGAATAAATTGTATCACTAGATAGAGAATTTTTGTGCGTATTATATCAAAACTTTCGCTTAGATTTTCCGTTCTAAATGCAACATACGTATTATTTCTGAGAAATACAAAGGCCGATTTCCCATTAAGAATAACTTCCAAAATGGCTCAAAACTGATCGCTTAGCCTAACAAATTCGGTTTTTTGAACAGATTAGTTTTAATCGGTGACCTAGACTAAGACCTGCTAAAAAAGATCAAGCTAGATTTGCCTCCAAGTAAACGATGCTGTTTGCCTTGACGTTCCGACATACAGTTGTTGTTGAGAGATAGCTTATATCTTGAATTTAAAGCCTTTGCCACGATAGTCTGTATTTAACAGCTATACTCATCGCTGACGGTGCTTGCCAGTTGTGTTGGCTAGCGACCCGGGAGGTTGGCATCGATATCCGAGCACCACTGGAAAACGACTCGGAATACACTGTATAACACGCAGCTGTCGAGCTTCTTGGGAGATCCAGCGCACGTTGCTTCAAGAAAGACGTCAATTCGTAGGACTGGCATGAAAGAGGAGCCCTAAGCTGGCTAACTGCCTGGCCACTGAAAAACGACGGAATAAAGTTGACGAAACCGGACTTTTTTTGTGATGGTTTTGTCATTCGGTACAATCTTGAAGCAAAGACAGCTTTCGCCAGCCGTTGAAATAACCCAAGCTCTTCACTGTGAATAGGAGGTTATATCCACATGCAAGGTAACACTTATGACAGTGCTCAAACTGTACTGATGACAGCGCACGGATTGACATCAAAGCAATTCACTTGCAGGGGTCTAGATTCCGCAGAAATTTCTTCGGCGGGACATTTTTTAATCCGTTGATCAAGTCAAGCACAAATAAAGTCAAGTGAGCCTACGAACAATTCGACGCAATTATTAAAATGTCAACCCCAGTTGAGATGTCGAATTATGAAAAGACCGTGGTCGACCAAAGTGTGGTATAAAATGATTTTAGGTCGACCCTAATAGTCTTGGTCGGCTTTAGGTCGACCCTAATGGTCATGTTCCACTTTAGGTCGACCGATATGGTCATGAACTACTTTAGGTCGACCGATATGGTCATGAACTACTTTAAGTCGACCAATATGGCACTGGTCGACCTTGGGTTTTAACTGATGCGTTTTTGTATATAATGTAGTTGCAAGTGTTAATGGTTTTGCTTCAGTTGGCAAAAACTTTTGACCAAGGACAAAATTTCTTTTTAAAAAAATCTTTGTTCCAGCCAACATATTGTCCTTCTATTTTACATCATTGAGATGTTTCTAGTGCATTTGATTTTATCTTTGTACATAAGGAGTGCTCAACACTGGGATTTAAAGAACCCATGAACCCCTAAAAATGCAACAAATGTTTGGTAAAAAAGACCTATGAAGTAGACTTTAGGTCGACGGTACTGGATATGAAAGACCATTGGTCGACTTATGAAAAGACTTTAGGTCGACGGTATCATCTATGAACAGACTATGGGTTGAGCGTTCTCGGTATGAAAAAAACCTAGAGTCGACCAATATTGGATATGAAAATACCGTTGGCCGACTTATGAAAAGACTTTAGGTCGACGTTACTAAGAGAGTCGGCCGTGTATTAAAGTTAGGGAAACTACCCCCTTGTCAACTTTAAGTTTTTTCATAAAATCGACTTCTCAACTGGGGAAGCCTTTTTGTATTTCGACGAAAAGGTTTTGTTTTCTCGTATTTTCCTGCCTTTGGGCGTAGAACTGTGGGCAACAGGTACTGCAAAGCGATCAGCAAAAACATCTACAAAAAGAAAGCCGACATATACTCAGACGCATTAATCTACTTTTGATTAAAGATAAATTTCCCTTGTACCATTCAGAAATTATCTCCTCTAGAATCAGTGGGTTGTCCTCTGATGCTCCATTAAAACAATTTAAGCTTTTTAAACTCAGAGACTTTTGTCTATGAAAGACGACATTAAAAACAAACTCTATAGACCGGCCTACGAACCCGAGTTGAGGTGTCCACCCAAAGTCCACCGTTATTAAGCAAGATTAAGGGTGTAAAACCTTATCCACTCTTAAATAGCAGGGAAAAGAGTGTAAGAGTGTAATTTTGCAAAAAATACACTCTTTTTACACTCTTATAAATTACTTTTGATTACACACTTTAGTCCAATTTTTAGTGGGGAAAAGAGTGACAAGTGTAATTTTGAAGCGATTACACTCTTAGAAATACACCGCAATTTTGAAGAAATTACACCCTTAGAAATAAAGTACAATTACTCGGTTTTGTCCACTTATTACCTTCTTTTCAACGGGTGTAAATCTTATCTTGGCTCCGCACAAGAAAAAAATTACAGAGGTATGCAATAATAAAAATTTGATCTACAGAAAATTTACCGTCGAAGCTTGACCCGGACGAGATCATTGATTGTGCGTTTGAAATCTGCAGAATTGAGGAAACGGGATGCAAAATGGATTGGCTTACATTCTCCTTGGATCTTGCTGTTTTTGCCCTGATAATTCACTTTTTGATTTTGTGTAGAAGTAAATGCCAGAGGAGATCCAGCCAGGTGTTAACGCTAAAAAACGCAAAATTATTTAAGATTGGCGCTGAATGCGTTGAATTTATGTAGGATGAGTTTTAGCGTAGATCTTACATATTTTGCGTTGAATTTAGCGTAGGTCTTACATATTTAGCGTTGAATTTAGCGTAGATCTTACATATTGCTAACGCCTTCATATTGCACTTTTAGAGTTTGCGTAGAAACAGATGGAAACTCTTTGATTTTTACACTCTTTACACTCTTTTCCCCGTTATTTTTCGGCAAAATCCTCTCCCGGGAATAGAGAAAAAACAAATGCGGCCGCAAACAAACCACATCTAGAATAGGGGAATAACTGACAGAGGGGCTCAGATGGGGTGCCATCGCCTTGCTCTTCCAAAAGAGGAAATGCCCCCAATATATTTGATAACAAGCCATTTGAATGGTAAGCAAATCGGGCCCAATGTCAATGGGGAGGATTTCGTGAACATAATGTCAAATCATCATTGTAGAAAACTAAAAAGAAAAAACATCAACAAAGCAGGCGTACATTTTCATTGGAGTCAATGACTGCTTGTCAGCAGGATTCGAAATGAAAAAAGTATCAGTTATTTTGAAATACACATTTTTACACAATTTTATTCAGAAATAACGTATCTTTGTACAATTTCTCTCCTAAAATTACTGCAAGGATTAAAATGGTAGTTCCACTCAACTAAACAAAAAAATCAACCGTTTTGCAACAAGTCTAAAAAATCCTCAGGGAACCAGGCTTGCAATAACAAAATTCTATAAACTGTTTTGACAAAAATTTTCATAACGGTCACGTGATGGCCTCCATATATCAGAAAAAAGCTTGAAAACTTTTGTAGAGACACTTCGAATAACTGGCATCGATTACTTCTCAATTTGTACCTTTCGTGATCAGTTTGCTTTTGAGGTTCGCTTGCAAACAATTTGAGTCATTCTAACTTGCATCATTACCATTTTTTTCATAGTACAAAACAGCTGAACCAAATTTAACCCCCCTATGTCAGGAAGAACATTCGAATGCCACTTTATATTGTCTCAAAAAATGGTTCAAAAATTTATATTTAGTTTGATATGGATTGCGATGTGTCAAAAACCCTGACTTGTTTTGAGGTAGGTCCTGAAAACTTTAAACTAGAAGTATTTGAACATAAAATCATGCACATAAAATCATAAAAAAACGACCCAATTAAAAACGTGGTGATTGATTTTAGTCTTATAACAATATTCGCAACATACCTGACTGAAAAACGATGATTCTTCGGTTTTGAACAGGCTAAACGAATCAGATATAAAGATTAGAAACGGTGGCAAGCCAAACCAACAAAAAATTTGGCATGGTTGCAGATTTAGTAACCAAAAATCTAGCTTCTAGAATGAGAGCCGACATTGGTAAATCTGAGTCGTTTGTGTAAAATTGGGTCAACTGTGAAAAAAAAACGCTTGACAAAACACTTGACAAAACAAGCAGAGAAAAACTAAAGATATCCATGTCAATAGTTTTAACGGGTGATGATAAAATAGATTTCGCAAACAGTCATGAGAAAAACTTCTTGGACCCCGTTGTTGTTTTCTATGTGTTCTGAATGGAACTTGGCTGAACAAAAGAACTAAGCTGCGCAGTCTGCCAAAAACACATATAAACTACATATTAACTGATCATGAAGTAAATGTTGCCAAACTTGTTTTCAATCCTTTATTTAAAACTAACCATTTGGGATTTCTGCTGATATCATCTATCAATAATCAAAAACAAAGACCGCAAAAGATATTGACTTCTAATAAAACGCAAACCAATTCAGACAATTTGTAGCTTATGTTGTGTTCTTCGTCACTCACCGTTTTCGATAGGCTTGAATTACTTATCAAAATCAGAATTATAAATCTGGAGCAGCATGCACCGACGGAGACAAAATTAAACTCAATAAAAACTTGAAAACAAGGGGCAGTTTGGAAAGCGACTTGGTCAATTTTGAATGTTTATCAGCTTTCAGAAAGCGACAAAGTAAACTTGAAGTAAACTTGAAACAAAAGACAGTGCAGGCAAAAATTGGTTCAATTACCTGAAATCAAACGACAATACCTCTTGATTTGTACATTTTAAAACTTATTAAATTTGCAGATGACTGCTGGTTATTTTTAAAAGCTTTTATCGACCACTTAAAAAACCAAGATTCACAATAAAGCCTTAACAATTTTAGTTCATAAAAATAAACTCAATGTGCTAAACGTGAACGCACTAAACGGAATATATTAAATTTTATCAATTGGGAATAAAACCAATGATTTGGAAACTTTATTTCAATCAATAAAACTATTTTTGAAAAATCAATTTAAATTGCCTCAGCAGATAAATTGATATTAGCTCCATTGCGAATTTCCAGTAAAAAATATCTTACAGGGCATAGCAGTAGGAATTAAAACCATACAACAAGAAGGATTCGACTCACGACAAATACTTTAGAAACCCTTTTTTGGGATCCTTTCTCTTAGCCCCCCCCCCCCCCCCCGCTAAGAGGGTGCATATTTTTTGCAACACCTAGACGCCCGGGCCATATTAGATAATGATTTTCCCTTTAATGATACGTGCTCTGTAACTGGGAGAGCATAACTTACTGGAGGACAAAACGGAAAAGATCCTTTTATAACTCGATTGTGTTGTCGCATTAAGGGTGTTCGGTGCTGTCAATAATTAAGGTTAAGAAAAGTTTAATCTCATCGTTGAAAATCATTTGTTATCGAATTGACTTACATTCAATTTGTTTTACAACTACATCGCCAAGCATTCAAAAGTAAATTGCAGCTTCCAAGCTTCCAATTGTAAATTACCTTCTTTATAATCAAACAAACAAATTGACTAATAAACAAACATAATCAACCAAAACAAACATAATCAAACAAACAAAAGGTCTAATAAGGGGAACAATTTACAAAAACTTCCACAAAAATTAGACGGTAAGACAACGAAAATTGAGGAGCGCCCAATGATGTAGTAGTAGTAGTAGTAGTAGTAGTAGTAGTAGTAGTAGTAGTAGTAGTAGTAGTAGTAGTAGTAGTAGTAGTAGTAGTAGTAGTAGTAGTAGTAGTAGTAGTAGTAGTAGTAGTAGTAGTAGTAGTAGTAGTAGTAGTAGTAGTAGTAGTAGTAGTAGTAGTAGTAGTAGTAGTAGTAGTAGTAGTAGTAGTAGTAGTAGTAGTAGTAGTAGTAGTAGTAGTAGTAGTAGTAGTAGTGATGTCAGAACAGGCGTTAGGCAGGGTGATGTGTGGTCCCCAATCCTATTCGGCCTTGTCATCAACTACATTTTAGCTAACTCGGTGCATGGAGGATTAGACATTGGGAGATTGGTGGCTGACTTAGATTTTGCTGATGATGTTGCTCTCGTGGGGGTCTCAGACAGTGAGGTGCAAGAAAACCTACATCGAATCGAGGCCCTAGCGGAAGCCGCTGGTCTGAAGATTAATGTGGCCAAAACAAAGAATATGGGCGTAAAATGCGACAGCCCAAATGTTGTTGCAGTGCCTAGTATCCAACAGAACCTGGAGATACTCACTGGAACACATAAAGGCAAACTAGGACTCCTGGCAGAGACATCTAACCAGTCACGACTAACCATCGGCACGGAGGTGCTGCTGGGAACGAAAAAGAAAGCGGGCTGGTTCGAAACACAAGATGGCCGGAAGCTCAGATTGAAAAGCTTAGCGGAGGCTAAGCCAGCGTTGGTAGCTTCACAACAACAATATTCAGTAGCGGATTTAGAGTCGCTAGAAAATGAGAGTGGGTCAGCGGTGGCTGATCAAGAGTCTTTAAGATGTCAGAACTGTCAGCGGCAATTCAGTACAGTTACCGGACGCAAAGTGCACCAAACAAGATTCTGCAAAGCCGGTTTGTCAAAGAATGTCGTCGACAAGTCAAAGTTCGAGCAACTAGAGGCGAGTCTCACCTGTGACAAGTGTGAAAGGAAGTTCAAAACAGTCAATGGCCGAAAAGTTCACCAATCGAGATACTGTGGCAAACCTAAAGCAGCTGCCACACGCGTGTTTTCCTGCAAAGTACAAGATGTTATCGGAAACGAGTTTGAAAACATAGAAGCGTTCAAGTATCTCGGATCATATGTCAGCCTCAAGCATGGAGACCTCCAGGAAGTCAATTGCAAACTTGCAGAAGGTAGACAACGGTTTGCTAACTTCCAAAATCTCTGGAAGAGCAAGCAGCTCAGCGTGCACCTCAAGTGCAATTTGTACAAAGCACTCGTTTTATCAGCCGTGCTGTACAGCTCAGAGACTTGGACTCTTTCGAAATTAATGGAGAGAAAACTTGAGAGTTTCCACTGTGGTTGTCTTCGGAGAATTCTACGTGTGTCATATCTGGAGAAAGCAACGAACGATGAAATTATGTCAAGATCGCGAATGCCCCAACTATCCACGATGATCATGCTCAAACGGATAAAATGGTACGGTCACATCCAGAGAATGGAACCAGGAAGATTAGCCCGCAGTGCCTTCGATTGGGACCCGCCCGATCAATACGCCCATGCCAGACGCGCTCCTGGGGGGCAACGGAAAACGTGGATGAGTCAAATCGAAGGAGACTGTGTACGAAACAAAGTATCGTTCACCAGATTGCAGGAGAAAGCAGCAACCGGGTCAAAGAATGCCTTCAACAATTTCGTCGTACAACACTTCACAGAATAACCAAACAAATAACTCTTCTTGTTTTGTTTGTATTTGTATTTGTATTTGTATTTGTTGCCAACCGTGCCTTTATTTCATATTTGGAATTAAAGTGTTGAAACAGTAGTAGTAGTAGCAGGAGTAGTAGTAGTAGTAGTAGTAGTAGTAGTAGTATTAGTAGTAGTAATAGTAGTAGTAGTAGTAGTAGTAGTAGTAGTAGTAGTAGTAGTAGTAGTAGTAGTAGTAGTAGTAGTAGTAGTAGCAGTAGTAGTAAGAGTACTAGTAGTAGTAATAGTATCAGAAAAGGACCTTCCTGCTATACGGAGCAGCGGGTGTCCTTATCAGCGTCCGTCCGGGACGCCGCTCCTCGGTATGATCAACTACGTCCTATATGCACAGCCCAGACTAGGGGTGTAAGGCAGCGAGTACCGGGCTGAGATGGTAGTTCGACATCGGATCTATCAGATAAGCCCCTAACTTTTAACTTTTTCGACGAAAAAAAAGCCCACTACCGGCTTGGTAGTGGGCCTGCTTTTCGTGGGTGAGTAGACAGTTCTGCTACACCAGTTTTTATCTCAGACATTTCTGCTAACTTTTTTTTGTAGGCTGGTTTCTGCACTTTCCAAAGGCTTCTGGAGATGATCTAAAGTGCAAATGAAAGCTCACTAGCAGTTCTTCATTTTGTGTTTTCGGCTTTTTTGAATTTCAAGCTATAAAAAGGAGCTACTTTTCGAGTAGCGGATTGGTGAGTAGACCGCGCTGCTAGTGCTTATACGTGTAGGAGATTCCCAATTTACATTTTAGATGATTTTTTTGCACCAATATCATTGTTTTGGCCTGGAAAGACATCCTAGTATAAGAACTAGGTATCTAAAATCATTATTTGTGGTACCTACTTACGTTGGTTGTACAATTAGGGAGGACGCCGCTGCTAACATTGATGATCAAACTCCCATCAAAATCTAACCTGTTGATGATTACTAACAGGTTTTCCACGTTCCCCAACTATAATTGCAGTGCATGAACGCAAAAACAAAGATAAAAAAGATTCTAAAAAGCTCTGACAGAGCACTGTGCTCACTATTGAGCTAGATTTGAATTTTCAACAGAAAGCCACGGACCCGCCTGATAGGCTCCTACCCCACTACTACCACTACTACCCCAATACTTACATTTACGACATTTAAAAAACTCTCTATCAAGTAAACATTGCGCTTTAGTAAACCAGTTGCTAGCTTAGCTATTGGGTAACTGATTTGAAGTTTGACGCATTTAAAAATCAAGGTAGGCTAGCAGCGGGGTCCGTGCTAAATTATTGTTGCTAAATCGTTCCTGAGCCTTTTTTACCCCACAAAAGGGGAAATTTTGAGACTGCTAACAGCAACTAGGGTATTTTTTCGACTCCATACGCCTATTTAGGCACGTTGGAAACAATAGGACAGAGCTGTGAAAGCAAGAATAGCTGTAGCGCTTATACCTAATTAAACCTGCAATGACAGGAGATTTTTAAACCCTTTTTCTTGGAGGTAACTGATATGGCTTAATCAACGTGGTTGCTAGTGAAGGATCTACCGGGCTATTGAAAACTTCGATTAGTTTTGTTTTAGGCACTGAGGGCGGGTGGCCTGAGTTTGCTAGTCAAAAAATTAATGGCCGGTGAACTCTAATTCGCTCACCATTACCTATCAAAGGGTTCCTGTATCATGCAATTTATCCAAAAAGACTCGTATGTGACTACTGTATAAGTTTAGGTTGAAAAAACAACACTAGCAACAATATCTGAGAAAAAGTACTGATCTGGGAGTTCTGGTACTAGTGAGAGCAGACCGCGCTGATAAATGCATATTTTCCAGCCTCAAATAGTTGCTCTGGTCATGAACTTTGGTTCTAAAATTATTCTAGCTTCTCTCAGGGGACCAACTCCAACCTTTTCCTGCCATGAAAGAGGTCCGAAAGTTGAAAAAAACGATTTTTTTCAAAGATTTAAGTACAAATTTTTAAGTTGAGAAAATGTACAAAATTCTTCAAATTTTAGCGCTTTTTGTTTTTAAACTTCCAAAATGCTCTAGGAACATCAAGTACATCGTATATGGACACTCTCCAATGCTTTCTTTGCAGCAGTGTTCCCCTCTCGCCACTGTGGTGATGATATCTGTGAATTTAGCAGCGGCGTCTCGTCTCATTTTTTGACTGTTTTTTCTCCCTCTAACCACTTGCAGCACAGCGACTTTCGCTACTTTCTACTACTACTACTACTACTACTACTACTGATACTACTACTACTACTACTACTACTACTACTACTACTACTACTACTACTACTACTACTACTACTACTACTACTACTACTACTACTACTACTACTACTACTACTACTACTACTACTACTACTACTGCAGCCAACTTGAATTTGGGTAGGGCGTCCCCGGATTCTAAAAATCGTCTGCAGCCGGCGAATTTTGATTATTACGTTCAAATATATACATTTGTTGATGAATTCGATGTCAAATTAGCTAATGACGGAAATGGCCCTAAAAACCCATCAATACTTGAGGAGTTATTGTTACTTGAAATTTAAATTCATTTTTTGTTCAAAGCTGTTATTTTGGTCTTCTACAATATGAAACCCTGATTTTATTACATAGGGAGTCAGAAATTGAACTCTAGTTTTCGGAACATTTTTTAAATCCCTCTAGGTGCAATATTTGTTCAGATATTGATCTATAGGAGTAGGATCTTTTTCGCGGCCAAACAGTAAGGGAACATTAAAACGTAATTTCTCCACGAAAAATAACTTTTTTCAAATTTTTCTTTTTGTTCCTGTCCTGTATGACTAAGTTGTCGACTTTTTCTTCTTTTGAAGTTGCTTCAAATGATTCTCAGACACGACTCAAATTTAGGGTTATTATTTCGGGTTGACCTCATCGAGTGCGCGATGAAGTCACAAGAATCAAAGAAAGGCAAAAGTTGAAAAATGATCGAATAAACCTGAAAATTGGCATGTGGGCATATTTTAGTACTACAACAACGATCCCAAAATCAGAAGTTCCAACATTCCCTAGAAAGCGAGAAAAATCGTGTCAAAAAATTAGCTCCGAAATATGGGTACCGGCTAAAATCTATCTCTTGGCCGCTTTGGCATAATTTTTTACTCAACGTTTTTTTTCCTGATATCGTTTGATGTTCCGGGTATCCAAAGATATTATCTACGAGGGAACCAAAAGGGCCATATTTTAGAAGAAATATAAAATTTTTTTTGCGGGCTTTGAAAACTTTGAAAGAAAACAAGATTGTTGTGAAAAAATGCAAAAACGCGGCCATTCCAAAATCTTGCATCCCAGTTTATTAAAAATTATCAAAATGAACTCTCAATACAATGAAACACAGATCTCAATACTTTTTGTTTGCATATTTGTTCAAAAAAACAATTAAGTGTCTAGAACAATTCCAAATTGTAAGTTTTTGTTCATTTTTCAAGTGCGTATAGTTGAATGTGTTTCACTTTCCACGCAATCTTCACACTTGTTAAAAGTTTCTATGATTGTTTTCTAGACTTTTCTTATGATAATTTTTGCTTAAAAATTCATTTTACGAGTCATTTAGGTCTTCCGAAATTTTCTTGTCGAAAACTTGAAAATGGGTAAGAAAAAATTTATCCAAATCAAATGAAGTGTCATTAGAGTTGCAATCAAGTATGAATCGTTTAAAAATGTCCAAATGGTAGAAAAATTAAAAGGAACCAAGAGAGTTTGAACAGTTGGTTGCCACCGCGTAAAAAATTTCTCAATTACGATTTTTATAGTCAATAATTTGAGGTAAAATTTAGAGTGCGTTGAAAAAATAGAACGGAACCGACCAAAAGTCGGCTTAATTTTTCATCCTAAAACATGTTTTTCCGCCAGGTGCAAAGTTTTTTCTCTACAGTTAGGTAATTTCTGGACTATAGATTAAGTTTAAATTACCAAAGTTTCGAAAACAGTGCGTTTCTGTGCTCTTTTTGCAACTCTAATAAGGGCGGACTGTTCGAACGCTAACATGGCCAGAAAAGCCTATGTTCCAAAATGTTGCCAAATAAACTACAATCATAAAATATTTTATTTCTGGAACATCGTTCAATTATCAGAGGCTAATTGGCCACGAAAAAAAGCGACTGACAACAGCGAAACGGTTAATTTAATAAAAATCTAATGGAAGCATATTGTCAAAGAAAGAAAAAGTGTCTTTTTCCAATAATTGTCTGGCTCCTATAACAACTGTTTGATGTGTTTTTGATTTTAATTATTCTATTTTTGGAAGTCATGCAGTAATAACATCTTAATTTTAACATAAAATGTGAAAAAAAGCTTAACACTTTCGCAAACTTTTATTTTTAAGACAAAAAAATGCCACCATTTTCTCGTTAAAGACAAAACTTAAAGTCTTGAAACGAGCATGGCTCCCGTTAGCACCGAAAAGAAGTCTCTGCAAAATAAGTGATATACTGGGAAACAAAAATTATAGGTGTTCAGTGCAGGGTTTTCAGATGACAAGGAAACTTGTATATGGGTAAGAAAAAATTTATCCAACTCAAATGAAGTGTCATCAGAGTTGCAATCAAGTATGAATCGTTTAAAAACGTCCAAATGATAGAAAAATTAAAAGGAACCAAGAGAGTTTGAACAGCTGGTTGCCACCGCGTAAAAAAATTCTCAATTACGATTTTTATAGTCAATAATTTGAGGTAAAGTTTAGATTGCGTTGAAAAAATAGAACGGAACCGACCGAAAGTCGGCTTAATTTTTCATCCTAAAACATGTTTTTCCACCAGGTTCAAAGTTCTTTTTCTACTGTTAGGTAATTTTTTGACTATAGATTAAGTTTAAATTACCAAAGTTTCGAAAACAGTGCGTTTCTGTGCTTTTTTTGCAACTCTAATAAGGGCGGACTATTCGAACGCTAACATTGCCAGAAAAGCCTATGTTCCAAAATGTTGCCAAATGAACTACAATCATAAATTATTTTATTCTGGAACATCATTTGAGTATCAGAGGGATAATTGGCCGCGAAAAAAAGATTGACAATAATGAAACGGTTAAAATATTAAAAATTCAAAGAAAGCAATTTGTCAAAGAAAGAAAAAGTGTCTTTTTCCAATAGTTCTTTGGCTCCTATAACAACTGTTTGATATGTTATGGATTTTAATTATTCTATTTTCAGAAGTCATGCAGTAATGACATCCTAAATTTAACATAAAAAGTGAAAAAATCTGAACAGTTTCGCAAACTGTTACTTTTGAGCCAAAAAAATTGCCCTTAATTTCACGTTAAAGACAAAAATATAAGTCACCAAACGAGCATGGCTCCCATTTGTTATATTAAGCCCATGTTTGTTTCCGGTAATTAATCCGAAAACAGGCGATGGACTTAGAAAAAATTGAAATCCGCAAAAATTTTTTTAAAAACTCCGGATTTCGCAACTCTAAAACACTTAATTTATGTTATATTGTGATACCAATCTTCTCCCAGCCGTTCACAGGTACAATTGTTAACTATCCCTAGGATGAAGAGGTGTTTTGAAAAAAATGGAGAGGCCAAAGACTTTGACTTTAAGCAAAAAAAATCAATTTGAAAAAAAATAGGGGATCATCTCGAGTTGAGGGCTCTGGCCTTCAACTCGGGATAATCCCCTATTTTTTTGACGCCCCTAGAAATCCAATTTTATGTCCGTTATTTTAAGCCCACGTTTGTTTCCGATAATTAATCCCAAAACAAGCGATGGACTTAGGAAAAATTGAAATCCGCAAAAATTTTTTTAAAAACTCCGGATTTCGCAACTCTAAAACACTTAATTTATATTATATTGTGATACCAATCTTCTCCCAGCCGTTCACAGTTACAATTGTTAACTATCCCTAGGATGAAGTGTTGTTTTGAAAAAAATGGAGCGGCCAAAGACTTTGACTTTAAGCAAAAAAAAATCAATTTGAATAAAAAATAGGGGATCATCTCGAGTTGAGGGCTCTGGCCTTCAACTCGGGATAATCCCCTATTTTTTTGACGCCCCAAGAAATCCAATTTTATGTCCGTTATTTTAAGCCCACGTTTGTTTCCGGTAATTAATCCCTAAACAGGCGATGGACTTAGAGACAATTGAAATCCGCAAAATTTTTTTTAAAAACTCCGCATTTCTCAACCCTAAAACACCTAATTTTTATTATATTGTGACTCCAATCTTCTTCAAGCCGTTCACAGGTACAATTGTTAACTATCCCTAGGAGGAAGAGGTGTTTTGAAAAAAATGGAGCGGCCAAAGACTTTGACTTTAAGCAAAAAAAATCAATTTGAAAAAAAATAGGGGATAGTCTCGAGTTGAGGGCTCTGGCCTTCAACTCGGTATAATCCCCTATTTTTTTGACGCCCCTAGAAATCCAATTTTATGTCCGTTATTTTAAGCCCACGTTTGTTTCCGATAATTAATCCCAAAACAAGCGATGGACTTAGGAAAAATTGAAATCCGCAAAAATTTTTTTAAAAACTCCGGATTTCGCAACTCTAAAACACTTAATTTATATTATATTGTGATACCAATCTTCTCCCAGCCGTTCACAGGTACAATTGTTAACTATCCCTAGGATGAAGTGGTGTTTTGAAAAAAAATGGAGCGGCCAAAGACTTTGACTTTAAGCAAAAAAAATCAATTTGAATAAAAAATAGGGGATCATCTCGAGTTGAGGGCTCTGGCCTTCAACTCGGGATAATCCCCTATTTTTTTGACGCCCCTAGAAATCCAATTTTATGTCCGTTATTTTAAGCCCACGTTTGTTTCCGATAATTAATCCCAAAACAAGCGATGGACTTAGAAAAAATTGAAATCCGCAAAATTTTTTTTAAAAACTCCGGATTTCGCAACTCTAAAACACTTAATTTATATTATATTGTGATACCAATCTTCTCCCAGCCGTTCACAGGTACAATTGTTAACTATCCCTAGGATGAAGTGGTGTTTTGAAAAAAATGGAGCGGCCAAAGACTTTGACTTTAAGCAAAAAAAAATCAATTTGAATAAAAAATAGGGGATCATCTCGAGTTGAGGGCTCTGGCCTTCAACTCGGGATAATCCCCTATTTTTTTGACGCCCCTAGAAATCCAATTTTATGTCCGTTATTTTAAGCCCACGTTTGTTTCCGGTAATTAATCCCTAAACAGGCGATGGACTTAGAAAAAATTGAAATCCGCAAAAATTTTTTTAAAAACTCCGGATTTTGCAACTCTAAAACACTTAATTTTTATTATATTGTGATAACAATCTTCACCAAGCCGTTCACAGGCAGAATTGTTAACTATCCCGTGGATGAAGATGTGTTTTGAAAAAAATGGAGCGGCCAAAGACTTTGACTTTAAGCAAAAAAAATCAATTTGAAAAAAAAAATAGGGGATCATCTCGAGTTGAGGGCTCTGGCCTTCAACTCGGGATAATCCCCTATTTATTTTACCCAACGAGAAATCCCATTTTTTTCCCGTTATTTTAAGCCCATGTTTGTTTCCGGTAATTAATCCCAAAACAGGCGATGGACTTAGAAAAAATTGAAATCCGAAAAATTTTTTTTAAAAACTCTGGATTTCGCAACTGCCCATGTTTGTTTCCGGTAATTAATCCCTAAACAGTCGATGGACTTAGAGAAAATTGAAATCCGCAAAAAAAATTTTTAAAAACTCCGGATTTCGCAACTCTAAAACACTTAATTTTTATTATATTGTGATAACAATCTTCACCAAGCCGTTCACAGCAGAATTGTTAACTATCCCGCGGATGAAGAGGTGTTTTGAAAATAATGGAGCGGCCAAAGACTTTGACTTTAAGCAAAAAAAAATCAATTTGAAAAAAAAATGGGGGATCATCTTGAATTGAGGGCTCTGGCCTTCAACTCGGGATGATCCCCTATTTTTTTTTACCCAACGAGAAAACCCATTTTACTTCCGTTATTTTAAGCCCATGTTTGTTTCCGGTAATTAATCCCTAAACAGGCGATGGACTTAGAAAAAATTGAAATCCGCAAAATTTTTTTAAAAACTCCGGATTTCGCAACTCTAAAACACTTAATTTTTAATATATTGTGATATCAATCTTCTCCCGGCCATTCACAGGTACAATCAACTATCCCTAGGATGAAGAGGTGTTTTGAAAAAATGGAGCGGCCAAAAACTTTGACTTTAAGCAAAAAAAAATCAATTTGAAAAAAAAAGGGGATCATCTCGAGTTGAGGGCTCTGGCCTTCAACTCGGGATAATCCCCTATTTTTTTTACCCCTGAGAAATCCAATTTTATGTCCGTTAATTTAAGCCCATGTTTGTTTCCGGTAATTAATCCCTAAACAGGCGATGGACTTAGAGAAAATTGAGATCCGCAAAAAATTTTTTAAAAACTCCGGATTTCGCAACTCTAAAACACTTAATTTTTATTATATTGTGATAACAATCTTCACCAAGCCGTTTACAGGCAGAGTTTTTAACTATCCTGTGGATGAAGAGGTGTTTTGAAAAAAATGGAGCGGCCAAAGACTTTGACTTTAAGCAAAAAAAATCAATTTGAAAAAAAATAGGGGATCATCTCGAGTTGAGGGCTCTGGCCTTCAACTCGGGATAATCCCCTACTTTTTTTTACCTCCCGAGAAATCCAATTTTATGTTCGTTAATTTAAGCCCTCGTTTGTTTCCGGTAATTAATCCCTAAACAGGCGATGGACTTAGAAAAAATTGAAATCCGCAAAAAATTTTTTAAAAACTCCGGATTTCGCAACTCTAAAACACTTAATTTTTATTATATTGTGATAACAATCTTCACCAAGCTGTTTACAGGCAGAAATGTTAACTATCCCGTGGATGAAGAGGTGTTTTGAAAAAAATGGAGCGGCAAAAGTCTTTGACTTTAAGCAAAAAAAATCAATTTGAAAAAAAAAAAAAATAAGGGATCATCTTGAGTTGTGGGCTCTGGCCTTCAACTCGGGATGATACCCTATTTTTTTGACCCAACGAGAAAACCCATTTTACTTCCGTTATTTTAAGCCCATGTTTGTTTCCGGTAATTAATCCCTAAACAGGCGATGGACTTAGAAAAAATTGAAATCCGCAAAATTTTTTTAAAAACTCCGGATTTCGCAACTCTAAAACACTTAATTTTTATTATATTGTGATATCAATCTTCTCCCGGCCATTCACAGGTACAATCAACTATCCCTAGGATGAAGAGGTGTTTTGAAAAAATGGAGCGGCCAAAAACTTTGACTTTAAGCAAAAAAAATCAATTTGAAAAAAAATAGGGGATCATCTCGAGTTGAGGGCTCTGGCCTTCAACTCGGGATAATCCCCTATTTTTTTTACCCCCGAGAAATCCAATTTTATGTCCGTTAATTTAAGCCCATGTTTGTTTCCGGTAATTAATCCCTAAACAGGCGATGGACTTAGAGAAAATTGAGATCCGCAAAAAATTTTTTAAAAACTCCGGATTTCGCAACTCTAAAACACTTAATTTTTATTATATTGTGATAACAATCTTCACCAAGCCGTTTACAGGCAGAGTTTTTAACTATCCTGTGGATGAAGAGGTGTTTTGAAAAAAATGGAGCGGCCAAAGACTTTGACTTTAAGCAAAAAAAATCAATTTGAAAAAAAATAGGGGATCATCTCGAGTTGAGGGCTCTGGCCTTCAACTCGGGATAATCCCCTACTTTTTTTTACCTCCCGAGAAATCCAATTTTATGTTCGTTAATTTAAGCCCTCGTTTGTTTCCGGTAATTAATCCCTAAACAGGCGATGGACTTAGAAAAAATTGAAATCCGCAAAAAATTTTTTAAAAACTCCGGATTTCGCAACTCTAAAACACTTAATTTTTATTATATTGTGATAACAATCTTCACCAAGCCGTTTACAGGCAGAAATGTTAACTATCCCGTGGATGAAGAGGTGTTTTGAAAAAAATGGAGCGGCAAAAGACTTTGACTTTAAGCAAAAAAAATCAATTTGAAAAAAAAAAAAAATAGGGGATCATCTTGAGTTGTGGGCTCTGGCCTTCAACTCGGGATGATACCCTATTTTTTTGACCCAACGAGAAAACCCATTTTACTTCCGTTATTTTAAGCCCTCGTTTGTTTCCGGTAATTAATCCCTAAACAGGCGATGGACTTAGAAAAAATTGAAATCCGCAAAAAATTTTTTAAAAACTCCGGATTTCGCAACTCTAAAACACTTAATTTTTATTATACTGTGATAACAATTTTCACCAAGCCGTTTACAGGCAGAATTGTTAACTATCCCGTGGATGAAGAGGTGTTTTGAAAAAAATGGAGCGGCAAAAGACTTTGACTTTAAGCAAAAAAAATCAATTTGAAAAAAAATAGGGGATCATCTCGAGTTGAGGGCTCTGGCCTTCACTTCGGGATAATCCCCTACTTTTTTTAACTCCCGAGAAATCCAATTTTATGTCCGTTAACTTAAGCCCATGTTTGTTTCCGGTACTTAATCCCTAAACAGGCGACGGACTTAGAGAAAATTGAAATCCGCAAAAAATTTTTTAAAAACTCCGGATTTCGCAACTCTAAAACACTTAATTTTTATTATATTGTGATAACAATCTTCACCAAGCCGTTTACAGGCAGAAATGTTAACTATTCGGTGGATGAAGAGGTGTTTTGAAAAAAATGGAGCGGCAAAAGACTTTGACTTTAAGCAAAAAAAATCAATTTGAAAAAAAAAAAAATAGGGGATCATCTTGAGTTGAGGGCTCTGGCTTTCAACTCGGGATGATACCCTATTTTTTTGACCCAACGAGAAAACCCATTTTACTTCCGTTATTTTAAGCCCATGTTTGTTTCGGGTAATTAATCCCTAAACAGGCGATGGACTTAGAAAAAATTGAAATCCGCAAAAAATTTTTTAAAAACTCCGGATTTCGCAACTCTAAAACACTTAATTTTTATTATATTGTGATAACAATCTTCACCAAGCCGTTTACAGGCAGAAATGTTAACTATTCGGTGGATGAAGAGGTGTTTTGAAAAAATGGAGCGGCAAAAGACTTTGACTTTAAGCAAAAAAAATCAATTTGAAAAAAAAAAAAAATAGGGGATCATCTTGAATTGAGGGCTCTGGTCTTCAACTCGGGATGATCCCCTATTTTTTTTTACCAAACGAGAAATCCCATTTTATTTTCGTTTTTTTAAGCCTATGTTTGTTTCCGGTAATTAATCCCTAAACAGGCGATAGACTTAGAAAAAATTGAAATCCGCAAAAAAAAATTTAAAAACTCCGGATTTCGCAACTCTAAAACACCTAATTTTTATTATATTGTGATACCAATCTTCATCAAGCCGTTCACAGGCAGAATTGTTAACTATCCCGTGGATGAAGAGGCGTTTTGAAAAAAATGGAGCGGCCAAGGAGTTTGACTTTAAGCAAAAAAAATCAATTTGAAATAAGAATAGGGGATCATCTCGAGTTGAGGGCTATGGCCTTCAACTCGCGATGATCCCCTATTTTTTTGAGCCCCCGAGAAATCATATTTTCTGTCCGTTAATTTAAGCCCATGTTTGTTTCCGGTAATTAATCCCTAAACAGGCGATGGACTTAGAGAAAATTGAAATCCGCAAAAAAAAATTTAAAAACTCCGGATTTCGCAACTCTAAAACACTTAATTTTTATTATATTGTGACTCCAATCTTCTTCAAGCCGTTCACAGGCAGAATTGTTAACTATACCGTGGATGAAGAGGTGTTTTGAAAAAAAATGGAGCGGCCAAAGTCTTTGACTTTAAGCAAAAAAAATCAATTTGAAAAAAAATGTAAGGGATCATCTCGAGTTGAGGGCTCTGGCCTTCAACTCGTGATGATCCCCTATTTTTTTGACCAAACGGGAAATCCGATTTTATTTCCGTTATTTTAAGCCCATGTTTGTTTCCGGTAATTAATCCCTAAACAGGCGATGGACTTAGAAAAAATTGAAATCCGCAAAAAAATTTTTAAAAACTCCGGATTTCGCAACTCTAAAACACTTAATTTTTATTATATTGTGACTCCAATCTTCTTCAAGCCGTTCACAGGCAGAATTGTTAACTATACCGTGGATGAAGAGGTGTTTTGAAAAAAATGGAGCGGCCAAAGTCTTTGACATTAAGCAAAAAAAATCAATTTGAAAAAAAATGTAAGGGACCATCTCGAGTTGAGGGCTCTGGCCTTCAACTCGGGATGATCCCTATTTTTTTGACCCCCCGAGAAATCTCACTTTATGTCCGTTATTTTAAGCCCATGTTTGTTTCCGGTAATTAATCCCTAAACAGGCGATGGACTTAGAGAAAATTGAAATCCCCAAAATTTTTTTTAAAAACTCCGCATTTCTCAACCCTAAAACACCTAATTTTTATTATATTGTGACTCCAATCTTCTTCAAGCCGTTCACAGGCAGAATTGTTAACTATCCCGTGGATGAAGACGCGTTTTGAATAAAAATGGAGCGGCCAAAGACTTTGACTTTAAGCAAAAAAAATCAATTTGAAAAAAAAGGGATCATCTCGAGTTGAGGGCTCTGGCCTGGAACTCGCGATGATCCCATATTTTTTTGACCCCCCGAGAAATCATATTTTATGTCCTTTATTTTAATCCCGTGTTTCTTTCCGGTAATTAATCCCTAAACCGGCGATGGACTTAGAGAAAATTGGAATCCGCAAAATTTTTTTTAAAAACTCCGGATTTCGCAACTCTAAAACACCTAATTTTTATTATATTGTGATACCAATCTTCATCAAGCCGTTCACAGGCAGAATTGTTAACTATCCCGTGGATGAAGAGGCGTTTTGAAAAAAATGGAGCGGCCAAGGAGTTTGACTTTAAGCAAAAAAAATCAATTTGAAATAAAAATAGGGGATCATCTCGAGTTGAGGGCTATGGCCTTCAACTCGCGATGATCCCCTATTTTTTTGAGCCCCCGAGAAATCATATTTTCTGTCCGTTATTTTAAGCCAATGTTTTTTTGCGGTAATTAATACCTAAACAGGCGATGGACTTAGAGAAAATTGAAATCCTCAAAAATTTTTTTAAATTTCCGGATTTCGCAACTCTAAAACACTTAATTTTTATTTTATTGTGATACCAATCTTCATCAAGCCGTTCACAGGCAGAATTGTTAACTATCTCGTGAATGAAGAGGTGTTTTGAAAAAAATGGAGCGGCCAAAGACTTTGACTTTAAGCAAAAAAAATCAATTTGAAAAAAAAGTGATCATCTCGAGTTGAGGGCTCTGGCCTTGAACTCGCGATGATCCCCTATTTTTTTGAGCCCCCGAGAAATCATATTTTATGTCCGTTATTTTAAGCCAATGTTTGTTTCCGGTAATTAATCCCTAAACAGGCGATGGACTTAGAGAAAATTGAAATCCGCAAAATTTTTTTTAAAAACTCCGCACTTCTCAACCCTAAAACACCTAATTTTCATTATATTGTGACTCCAATCTTCTTCTAGCCCTTCAAAGGCAGAATTGTTAATTGTCCCGTGGATGAAGACGCGTTTTGAATAAAAATGGAGCGGCCAAAGACTTTGACTTTAAGCAAAAAAAATCAATTTGAAAAAAAAAAGTGATCATCTCGAGTTGAGGGCTCTGGCCTTGAACTCGCGATGATCCCATATTTTTTTGACCCCCCGAGAAATCATATTTTATGATGTCCTTTATTTTAATCCCGTGTTTCTTTCCGGTAATTAATCCCTAAACCGGCGATGGACTTAGAGAAAATTGAAATCCGCAAAATTTTTTTTAAAAACTCCGGATTTCGCAACTCTAAAACACCTAATTTTTATTATATTGTGATACCAATCTTCTCCAAGCCGTTCAAAGGCAGAATTGTTAACTATCCCGTGGATGAAGAGGCGTTTTGAAAAAAATGGAGCGGCCAAAGAGTTTGACTTTAAGCAAAAAAAATCAATTTGAAATAAAAATAGGGGATCATCTCGAGTTGAGGGCTATGGCCTTCAACTCGCGATGATCCCCTATTTTTTTGAGCCCCCGAGAAATCATATTTTCTGTCCGTTATTTTAAGCCAATGTTTTTTTCCGGTAATTAATACCTAAACAGGCGATGGACTTAGAGAAAATTGAAATCCTCAAAAATTTTTTTAAATTTCCGGATTTCGCAACTCTAAAACACTTAATTTTTATTATATTGTGATACCAATCTTCATCAAGCCGTTCACAGGCAGAATTGTTAACTATCTCGTGGATGAAGAGGTGTTTTGAAAAAAATGGAGCGGCCAAAGACTTTGACTTTAAGCAAAAAAAATCAATTTGAAAAAAAAAAATAAGGGATCATCTCGAGTTGAGGGCTCTGGCCTTCAACTCGGGATGATCCCCTATTTTTTGACCCCCCGAGAAGTTCCACATTATGTCCGTTATTTTAAGCTCATGTTTGTTTCCGGTAATTAATCCCTAAACAGGCGATGGACTTAGAGAAAATTGAAATCCGCAAAATTTTTTTTAAAAACTCCGGATTTCGCAACTCTAAAACACCTAATTTTTATTATATTGTGATACCAATCTTCTCCAAGCCGTTCAAAGGCAGAATTGTTAACTATCCCGTGGATGAAGAGGCGTTTTGAAAAAAATGGAGCGGAAAAAGACTTTGACTTTAAGCAAAAAAAATCAATTTGAAAAAAAAAATAGGGGATCATTTTGAGTTGAGGGCTCTGGCCTTCAACTCGCGATGATCCCCTATTTTTTTGAGCCCCCGAGAAATCATATTTTATGTCCGTTATTTTAAGCCCATGTTTGTTTCCGGTAATTAATCCCTAAACAGGCGATGGACTTAGAGAAAATTGAAATCCGCAAAAAAATTTTTAAAAACTCCGGATTTCGCAACTCTAAAACACTTAATTTTTATTGTATTGTGACTCCAATCTTCTTCAAGCCGTTCAAAGGCAGAATTGTTAACTATCCCGTGGATGAAGAGGTGTTTTGAAAAAAACGGAGCGGAAAAAGACTTTGACTTTAAGCAAAAAAAAATCAATTTGAAAAAAAAAATAGGGGATCATTTTGAGTTGAGGGCTCTGGCCTTCAACTCGGGATGATCCCCTATTTTTTTGACCCAACGAGAAATCCCATTTTATTTCCCTTATTTTAAGCCCATGATTGTTTCCGGTAATTAATCCCTAAACAGGCGATGGACTTAGAAAAAATTGAAATCCGCAAAAAATTTTTTAAAAACTCCGGATTTCGCAACTCTAAAACACCTAATTTTTTATTATATTGTGATACCAATCTTCTCCAAGCCGTTCAAAGGCAGAATTGTTAACTATCCCGTGGATGAAGAGGCGTTTTGAAAAAAAATGGAGCGGCCAAAGAGTTTGACTTTAAGCAAAAAAAAATCAATTTGAAATAAAAATAGGGGATCATCTCGAGTTGAGGGCTATGGCCTTGAACTCGCGATGATCCCACATTTTTTTGACCCCCCGAGAAATCATATTTTATGTCCCTTTTTTTAATCCCGTGTTTCTTTCCGGTAATTAATCCCTAAACAGGCGATGGACTTAGAGAAAATTGAAATCCGCAAAATTTTTTTAAAAAACTCCGGATTTCGCAACTCTAAAACACCTAATTTTTATTATATTGTGATACCAATCTTCTCCAAGCCGTTCAAAGGCAGAATTGTTAACTATCCCGTGGATGAAGAGGTGTTTTGAAAAAAAATGGAGCGGCCAAAGACTTTGACTTTAAGCAAAAAAAAATCAATTTGAAAAAAAAAAGTAAGGGATCATCTCGAGTTGAGGGCTCTGGCCTTCAACTCGGGATGATCCCTATTTTTTTGACCCCCGAGAAATCCCACTTAATGTCCGTTAATTTAAGCTCATGTTTGTTTCCGGTAATTAATCCCTAAACAGGCGATGGACTTAGAGAAAATTGAAATCAGCAAAATTTTTTTTAAAAACTCCGCACTTCTCAACCCTAAAACACCTAATTTTCATTATATTGTGACTCCAATCTTCTTCAAGCCGTTCACAAGCAGAATTGTTAACTATCCCGTGGATGAAGAGGCGTTTTGAATAAAAATGGAGCGGCCAAAGACTTTGACTTTCAGCAAAAAAAATCAATTTGAGAAAAAAAGGGCTCATCTCGAGTTGAGGGCTCTGGCCTTGAACTCGCGATGATCCCATATTTTTTTGACCCCCCAAGAAATCATATTTTATGTCCCTTATTTTAATCCCGTGTTTCTTTCCGGTAATTAATCCCTAAACAGGCGATGGACTTAGAGAAAATTGAAATCCGCAAAATTTTTTTTAAAAACTCCGGATTTCGCAACTCTAAAACAACTAATTTTTATTATATTGTGATACCAATCTTCTCCAAGCCGTTCAAAGGCAGAATTGTTAACTATCCCGTGGATGAAGAGGCGTTTTGAAAAAAATGGAGCGGCCAAAGACTTTGACTTTAAGCAAAAAAAAATCAATTTGAAATAAAAATAGGGGATCATCTCGCGTTGAGGGCTATGGCCTTCAACTCGCGATGATCCCCTATTTTTTTGAGCCCCCGAGAAATCATATTTTATGTCCGTTGTTTTAAGCCCATGTTTTTTTCCGGTAAAAAATCCCTAAACAGGCGATGGACTTAGAGAAAATTGAAATCCGCAATTTTTTTTTAAAAATTCCGGACTTCGCACCTCTAAAACACTTAATTTTTATTATATTGTGATACCAATCTTCTCCAAGCCGTTCAAAGGCAGAATTGTTAACTATCCCGTGGATGAAGAGGCGTTTTGAAAAAAATGGAGCGGCCAAAGACTTTGACTTTAAGCAAAAAAAATCAATTTGAAATAAAAATAGGGGATCATCTCGAGTTGAGGGCTCTGGCCTTCAACTCGGGATGATCCCCTATTTTTTGACCCCCCGAGAAGTCCCACATTATGTCCGTTATTTTAAGCCCATGTTTGTTTCCGGTAAATAATCCCTAAACAGGCGATGGACTTAGAGAAAATTGAAATCCTCAAAAATTTTTTTAAAAACTCCGGATTTCGCAACTCTAAAACACCTAATTTTTATTATGTTGTGATACCAATCTTCTCCAAGCCGTTCAAAGGCAGAATTGTTAACTATCCCGTGGATGAAGAGGCGTTTTGAAAAAAATGGAGCGGCCAAAGACTTTGACTTTAAGCAAAAAAAATCAATTTGAAAAAAAAAATAAGGGATCATCTCGAGTTGAGAGCTCTGGCCTTCAACTCGGGATGATCCCCTATTTTTCTGACCCCCCGAGAAGTCCCACATTATGTCCGTTATTTTAAGCCCATGTTTGTTTCCGGTAATTAATCCCTAAACAGGCGATGGACTTAGAGAAAATTGAAATCCGCAAAAATTTTTTTAAAAACTCCGCATTTCGCAACTCTAAAACACCTAATTTTTATTATATTGTGATACCAATCTTCTCCAAGCCGTTCACAGGCAAAATTGTTAACTATCCCGTGGATGAAGAGGTGTTTTGAAAAAAATGGAGCGGCCAAAGTCTTTGACTTTAAGCAAAAAAAATCAATTTGAAAAAAAATAGGGGATCATCTCGAGGTGAGGGCTCTGGCCTTCAACTTGGGATGATCCCCTATTTTTTTTGACCTCCCGAGAAATCCTATTTTATGTCCGTTATTTTAAGCCCATGTTTGTTTCCGGTAATTAATCCCTAAACAGGCGATTGACTTAGAGAAAATTGAAATCCTCAAAAATTTTTTTTTAAAACTCCGGATTTCGCAACTCTAAAACACTTAAATTTTATTATATTGTGATACCAATCTTCACCAAGCCGTTCACAGGCAGAATTGTTAACTATCCCGTGGATGAAGAGGTGTTTTGAAAAAAATGGAGCGGCCAAGGAGTTTGACTTTAAGCAAAAAAAATCAATTTGAAATAAAAATAGGGGATCATCTCGAGTTGAGGGCTATGGCCTTCAACTCGCGATGATCCCCTATTTTTCTGACCCCCCGAGAAGTCCCACATTATGTCCGTTATTTTAAGCCCATGTTTGTTTCCGGTAATTAATCCCTAAACAGGCGATGGACTTAGAGAAAATTGAAATCCGCAAAAATTTTTTTAAAAACTCCGCATTTCGCAACTCTAAAACACCTAATTTTTATTATATTGTGATACCAATCTTCTCCAAGCCGTTCACAGGCAAAATTGTTAACTATCCCGTGGATGAAGAGGTGTTTTGAAAAAAATGGAGCGGCCAAAGACTTTGACTTTAAGCAAAAAAAATCAATTTGAAAAAAAATAGGGGATCATCTCGAGGTGAGGGCTCTGGCCTTCAACTTGGGATGATCCCCTATTTTTTTGACCTCCCGAGAAATCCTATTTTATGTCCGTTATTTTAAGCCCATGTTTGTTTCCGGTAATTAATCCCTAAACAGGCGATTGACTTAGAGAAAATTGAAATCCTCAAAAATTTTTTTTTAAAACTCCGGATTTCGCAACTCTAAAACACTTAAATTTTATTATATTGTGATACCAATCTTCACCAAGCCGTTCACAGGCAGAATTGTTAACTATCCCGTGGATGAAGAGGTGTTTTGAAAAAAATGGAGCGGCCAAGGAGTTTGACTTTAAGCAAAAAAAATCAATTTGAAATAAAAATAGGGGATCATCTCGAGTTGAGGGCTATGGCCTTCAACTCGCGATGATCCCCTATTTTTCTGACCCCCCGAGAAGTCCCACATTATGTCCGTTATTTTAAGCCCATGTTTGTTTCCGGTAATTAATCCCTAAACAGGCGATGGACTTAGAGAAAATTGAAATCCGCAAAAATTTTTTTAAAAACTCCGCATTTCGCAACTCTAAAACACCTAATTTTTATTATATTGTGATACCAATCTTCTCCAAGCCGTTCACAGGCAAAATTGTTAACTATCCCGTGGATGAAGAGGTGTTTTGAAAAAAATGGAGCGGCCAAAGACTTTGACTTTAAGCAAAAAAAATCAATTTGAAAAAAAATAGGGGATCATCTCGAGGTGAGGGCTCTGGCCTTCAACTTGGGATGATCCCCTATTTTTTTTGACCTCCCGAGAAATCCTATTTTATGTCCGTTATTTTAAGCCCATGTTTGTTTCCGGTAATTAATCCCTAAACAGGCGATTGACTTAGAGAAAATTGAAATCCTCAAAAATTTTTTTTTAAAACTCCGGATTTCGCAACTCTAAAACACTTAAATTTTATTATATTGTGATACCAATCTTCACCAAGCCGTTCACAGGCAGAATTGTTAACTATCCCGTGGATGAAGAGGTGTTTTGAAAAAAATGGAGCGGCCAAAGACTTTGACTTTAAGCAAAAAAAAATCAATTTGAAAAAAAAAATAAGGGATCATCTCGAGTTGAGGGCTTTGGCCTTCAACTCGGGATGATCCCCTATTTTTTTGACCCCCCGAGAAATCCCACTTTATGTCCGTTATTTTAAGCCCATGTTTGTTTCCGGTAATTAATCCCTAAACAGGCGATGGACTTAGAGAAAATTGAAATCCTCAAAAATTTTTTTAAAAACTCCGGATTTCGCAACTCTAAAACACTTAATTTTTATTATATTGTGATACCAATCTTCACCAAGCCGTTCACAGGCAGAATTGTTAACTATCCCCTGGATGAAGAGGCGTTTTGAAAAAAATGGAGCGGCCAAAGACTTTGACTTTAAGCAAAAAAAATCAATTTGAAAAAAAAATAGGGGATCATCTCGAGTTGAGGGCTCTGGCCTTAAACTCGCGATGATCCCCTATTTTTTTGAACCCCCGAGAAATCATATTTTATGTCCTTTATTTTAGGCCCATGTTTTTTTCCGGTAATCAATCCCTAAACAGGCGATGGACTTAGAGAAAATTGAAATCCTCAAAAAATTTTTTAAAAACTCCGGATTTCGCAACTCTAAAACACTTAATTTTTATTATATTGTGATACCAATCTTCTCCAAGCCGTTCACAGGCAGAATTTTAACTATCCCGGGGATGATGAGGTGTTTTGAAAAAAATCAATCCCTAAACAAGCGGTAATCAATCCCTAAACAGGCGATGGACTTAGAGAAAATTGAAATCCTCAAAAAATTTTTTAAAAACTCCGGATTTCGCAACTCTAAAACACTTAATTTTTATTATATTGTGATACCAATCTTCTCCAAGCCGTTCACAGGCAGAATTTTAACTATCCCGGGGATGAAGAGGTGTTTTGAAAAAAATGGAGCCGCCAAAGACTTTGACTTTAAGAAAAAAAATCAATTTGAAAAAAAATAGGGGATCATCTCGGGTTGAGGGCTCTGGCCTTCAACTCGGGATGATCCCCTATTTTTTTGACCCCCCAAGGAATTCCATTTTATGTCCGTTATTTTAGGCCCATGTTTGTTTCCGGCAATTAATCCCAAAACAGGCGATGGACTTAGAGAAATTTGAAATCCTCAAAAATTTTTTTAAAAACTCCGGATTTCGCAACTCTAAAACACTTAATTTTTATTATATTGTGATACCAATCTTCACCAAGCCGTTCACAGGCAGAATTGTGAACTATCCCGTGGATGAAGAGGTGTTTTGAAAAAAATGGAGCGGCCAAAGACTTTGACTTTAAGCAAAAAAAATCAGTTTGAAAAAAATAATAGGGGATCATCTCGGGTTGAGGGCTCTGGCCTTCAACTCGTGATGATCCCCTATTTTTTGACCCCCCGAGAAATCCCATTTTATGCCCGTTATTTTAAGCCCATGTTTGTTTCCGGTAATTAATCCCAAAACAGGCGATGGACTTAGAGAAAATTGAAATCCTCAAAATTTTTCTTAAAAACTCCGGATTTCGCAACTCTAAAACACTTAATTTTTATTATATTGTGATACCAATCTTCACCAAGCCGTTCACAGGCAGAATTGTTAACTATCCCGTGGATGGAGAGGTGTTTTGATAAAAATGGAGCGGCCAAAGACTTTGACTTTAAGCAAAAAAAATCAATTTGAAAAAAAAGGGGATCATCTCGAGTTGAGGGCTCTGGCCTTGAACTCGCGATGATCCCATATTTTTTTGACCCCCCGAGAAATCATATTTTATGTCCCTTATTTTAATCTCGTGTCTCGTTCCGGTAATTAATCCCTAAACAGGCGATGGACTTAGAGAAAATTGAAATCCGCAAAAAATTTTTTAAAAACTCCGGATTTCGCAACTCTAAAACACCTAATTTTTATTATATTGTGATACCAATCTTCTCCAAGCCGTTCAAAGGCAGAAATGTTAACTATCCCGTGGATGAAGAGGCGTTTTGAAAAAAATGGAGCGGCCAAAGGCTTTGACTTCAAGCAAAAAAAATCAATTTAAAAAAAAGGGGATCATCTCGAGTTGAGGGCTCTGGCCTTGAACTCGCGATGATCCCATATTTTTTTGACCCCCCGAGAAATCATATTTTATGTCCCTTATTTTAATCCCGTGTCTCTTTCCGGTAATTAATCCCTAAACAGGCGATGGTTTTAGAGAAAATTGAAATCCTCAAAATTTTTTTTAAAAACTCCGGATTTCGCAACTCTAAAACACTTAATTTTTATTATATTGTGATACCAATCTTCACCAAGCCGTTCACAGGCAGAATTGTTAACTATCCCGTGGATGAAGAGGTGTTTTGATAAAAATGGAGCGGCCAAAGACTTTGACTTTAAGCAAAAAAAATCAATTTGAAAAAAAAGGGGATCATCTCGAGTTGAGGGCTCTGGCCTTGAACTCGCGATGATCCCATTTTTTTTGACACCCCGAGAAATCATATTGTATGTCTCTTATTTTAATCCCGTGTCTCTTTCCGGTAATTAATCCCTAAACAGGCGATGGACTTAGAGAAAATTGAAATCCGCAAAAAATTTTTTAAAAACTCCGGATTTCGCAACTCTAAAACACCTAATTTTTATTATATTATGATACCAATCTTCACCAAGCCGTTCACAGGAAGAATTGTTAACTATCCCGTGGATGAAGAGGTGTTTTGAAAAAAAATGGAGCGGCCAAAGACTTTGACTTTAAGCAAAAAAAAATCAATTTGAAAAAAAAAAAATAAGGGATCATCTCGAGTTGAGGGCTCTGGCCTTCAACTCGGGATGATCCCCTACTTTTTTGACCCCCCGAGAAATCCCACTTTATGTCCGTTATTTTAAGCCCATGTTTGTTTCCGGTAATTAATCCCTAAACAGGCGATGGACTTAGAGAAAATTGAAATCCGCAAAAAAAATTTAAAAACTCCGGATTTCGCAACTCTAAAACACCTAATTTTTATTATATTGTGATACCAATCTTCTCCAAGCCGTTCAAAGGCAGAATTGTTAACTATCCCGTGGATGAAGAGGCGTTTTGAAAAAAATGGAGCGGCCAAAGACTTTGACTTTAAGCAAAAAAAATCAATTTGAAAAAAAAATAGGGGATCATCTCGAGTTGAGGGCTCTGGCCTTCAACTTGGGATGATCCCCTATTTTTTTTGACCTCCCGAGAAATCCCATTTTATGTTTGTTATTTTAAGCCCATGTTTGTTTCCGGTAATTAATCCCTAAACAGGCGATTGACTTAGAGAAAATTGAAATCCTCAAAATTTTTTTTAAAAACTCCGGATTTCGCAACTCTAAAACACTTAAATTTTATTATATTGTGATACCAATCTTCACCAAGCCGTTCACAGGCAGAATTCTTAACTATCCCGTGGATGAAGAGGTGTTTTGAAAAAAAATGGAGCGGCCAAAGACTTTGACTTTAAGCAAAAAAAATCAATTTGAAAAAAAAAATAAGGGATCATCTCGAGTTGAGGGCTCTGGCCTTCAACTCGGGATGATCCCCTATTTTTTTGACCCCCCGAGAAATCATATTTTATGTCCGTTATTTTAGGCCCATGTTTGTTTCCGGTAATTAATCCCTAAACAGGCGATAGACTTAGAAAAAATTGAAATCCTCAAAAATTTTTTTAAAAACTCCGGATTTCGCAACTCTAAAACACTTAATTTTTATTATATTGTGATACCAATCTTCACCAAGCCGTTCACAGGCAGAATTGTTAACTATCCCGTGGATGAAGAGAGGTTTTGAAAAAAAAGGAGCGGCCAAAGACTTTGACTTTAAGCAAAAAAAATCAATTTGAAAAAAAAGTAGGGGATCATCTCGAGTTGAGGGCTCTGGCCTTAAACTCGCGATGATCCCCTATTTTTTTGACCCCCCGAGAAATCATATTTTATGTCCGTTTTTTTAGGCCCATGTTTTTTTCCGGTAATAAATCCCTAAACAGGCGATGGACTTAGAGAAAATTGAAATCCTCAAAAAATTTTTTAAAAACTCCGGATTTCGCAACTCTAAAACACTTAATTTTTATTATATTGTGATACCAATCTTCTCCAAGCCGTTCACAGGCAGAATTTTAACTATCCCGTGGATGAAGAGGTGTTTTGAAAAAAATGGAGCGGCCAAAGACTTTGACTTTAAGCAAAAAAAAATCAATTTGAAAAAAAAATAGGGGATCATCTCGGGTTGAGGGCTCTGGCCTTCAACTCGGGATGATCCCCTATTTTTTTGACCCCCCGAGAAATCCCATTTTATGTTCGTTATTTTAGGCCCATGTTTGTTTCCGGTAATTAATCCCAAAACAGGCGATGGACTTAGAGAAATTTGAAATCCTCAAAAATTTTTTAAAAACTCCGGATTTCGCAACTCTAAAACACTTAATTTTTATTATATTGTGATACCAATCTTCACCAAGCCGTTCACAGGCAGAATTGTTAACTATCCCGTGGATGAAGAGGTGTTTTGAAAAAAATGGAGCGGCCGAAGACTTTGACTTTAAGCAAAACAATCAATTTGAAAAAAAAAATAGGGGATCATCTCGGGTTGAGGGCTCTGGCCTTCAACTCGGGATGATCCCCTATTTTTTTGACCCCCCGAGAAATCCCATTTTATGTTCGTTATGTTAGGCCCATGTTTGTTTCCGGTAATTAATCCCAAAACAGGCGATGGACTTAGAGAAATTTGAAATCCTCAAAAATTTTTTTAAAAACTCCGGATTTCGCAACTCTAAAACACTTAATTTTAATTATATTGTGATACCAATCTTCACCAAGCCGTTCACAGGCAGAATTTTAACTATCCCGTGGATGAAGAGGTGTTTTGAAAAAAATGGAGCGGCCAAAGACTTTGACTTTAAGCAAAAAAAAATCAATTTGAAAAAAAAATAGGGGATCATCTCGGGTTGAGGGCTCTGGCCTTCAACTCGGGATGATCCCCTATTTTTTTGACCCCCCGAGAAATCCCATTTTATGTTCGTTATTTTAGGCCCATGTTTGTTTCCGGTAATTAATCCCAAAACAGGCGATGGACTTAGAGAAATTTGAAATCCTCAAAAATTTTTTTAAAAACTCCGGATTTTGCAACTCTAAAACACTTAATTTTTATTATATTGTGATACCAATCTTCACCAAGCCGTTCACAGGCAGAATTGTTAACTATCCCGTGGATGAAGAGGTGTTTTGAAAAAAATGGAGCGGCCGAAGACTTTGACTTTAAGCAAAACAATCAATTTGAAAAAAAAAATAGGGGATCATCTCAGGTTGAGGGCTCTGGCCTTCAACTCGGGATGATCCCCTATTTTTTGACCCCCCGAGAAATCCCATTTTATGTTCGTTATTTTAGGCCCATGTTTGTTTCCGGTAATTAATCCCAAAACAGGCGATGGACTTAGAGAAATTTGAAATCCTCAAAAATTTTTTTAAAAACTCCGGATTTCGCAACTCTAAAACACTTAATTTTAATTATATTGTGATACCAATCTTCACCAAGCCGTTCACAGGCAGAATTGTTAACTATCCCGTGGATGAAGAGGTGTTTTGATAAAAATGGAGCGGCCAAAGACTTTGACTTTAAGCAAAAAAAATCAATTTGAAAAAAAAAGGGGATCATCTCGAGTTGAGGGCTCTGGCCTTCAACTCGGGATGATCCCCTATTTTTTTGACACCCGAGAAATCCCATTTTATGTCCGTTTTTTTAAGCCCATGTTTGTTTCCGGTAATTAATCCCTAAACAGGCGATAGACTTAGAAAAAATTGAAATCCTCAAAAATTTTTTTAAAAACTCCGGATTTCGCAACTCTAAAACACTTAATTTTTATTATATTGTGATACCAATCTTCACCAAGCCGTTCACAGGCAGAATTGTTAACTATCCCGTGGATGAAGAGGCGTTTTGAAAAAAAGGAGCGGCCAAAGCCTTTGACTTTAAGCAAAAAAAATCAATTTGAAAAAAAAATAGGGGATCATCTCGAGTTGAGGGCTCTGGCCTTAAACTCGCGATGATCCCCTATTTTTTTGACCCCCCGAGAAATCATATTTTATGTCCGTTATGTTAAGCCCATGTTTTTTTCCGGTAATCAATCCCTAAACAGGCGATGGACTTAGAGAAAATTGAAATCCTCAAAATTTTTTTTAAAAACTCCGGATTTCGCAACTCTAAAACACTTAATTTTTATTATATTGTGATACCAATCTTCACCAAGCCGTTCACAGGCAGAATTGTTAACTACCCCGTGGATGAAGAGGTGTTTTGAAAAAAATGGAGCGGCCGAAGACTTTGACTTTAAGCAAAACAATCAATTTGAAAAAAAAATAGGGGATCATCTCGGGTTGAGGGCTCTGGCCTTCAACTCGGGATGATCCCCTATTTTTTTGACCCCCCGAGAAATCCCACTTTATGTTCGTTATTTTAGGCCCATGTTTGTTTCCGGTAATTAATCCGAAAACAGGCGATGGACTTAGAGAAAATTGAAATCCGCAAAAAAAATTTAAAAACTCCGGATTTCGCAACTCTAAAACACCTAATTTTTATTATATTGTGATACCAATCTTCACCAAGCCGTTCACAGGCAGAATTGTTAACTACCCCGTGGATGAAGAGGTGTTTTGAAAAAAATGGAGCGGCCGAAGACTTTGACTTTAAGCAAAACAATCAATTTGAAAAAAAAAATAGGGGACCATCTCGGGTTGAGGGCTCTGGCCTTCAACTCGGGATGATCCCCTATTTTTTTGACACCCGAGAAATCCCATTTTATGTCCGTTTTTTTAAGCCCATGTTTGTTTCCGGTAATTAATCCCTAAACAGGCGATAGACTTAGAAAAAATTGAAATCCTCAAAAATTTTTTTAAAAACTCCGGATTTCGCAACTCTAAAACACTTAATTTTTATTATATTGTGATACCAATCTTCACCAAGCCGTTCACAGGCAGAATTGTTAACTATCCCGTGGATGAAGAGGCGTTTTGAAAAAAAGGAGCGGCCAAAGCCTTTGACTTTAAGCAAAAAAAATCAATTTGAAAAAAAAATAGGGGATCATCTCGAGTTGAGGGCTCTGGCCTTAAACTCGCGATGATCCCCTATTTTTTTGACCCCCCGAGAAATCATATTTTATGTCCGTTATTTTAAGCCCATGTTTTTTTCCGGTAATCAATCCCTAAACAGGCGATGGACTTAGAGAAAATTGAAATCCTCAAAAATTTTTTTAAAAACTCCGGATTTCGCAACTCTAAAACACTTAATTTTTTTTATATTGTGATACCAATCTTCACCAAGCCGTTCACAGGCAGAATTGTTAACTACCCCGTGGATGAAGAGGTGTTTTGAAAAAAATGGAGCGGCCGAAGACTTTGACTTTAAGCAAAACAATCAATTTGAAAAAAAAAATTGGGGATCATCTCGAGTTGAGGGCTCTGGCCTTCAACTCGGGATGATCCCCTATTTTTTTGACCCCCCGAGAAATCCCACTTTATGTTCGTTATTTTAGGCCCTTGTTTGTTTCCGGTAATTAATCCCAAAACAGGCGATGGACTTAGAGAAATTTGAAATCCTCAAAATTTTTTTTAAAAACTCCGGATTTCGCAACTCTAAAACACTTAATTTTAATTATATTGTGATACCAATCTTCACCAAGCCGTTCACAGGCAGAATTGTTAACTATCCCGTGGATGAAGAGGTGTTTTGATAAAAATGGAGCGGCCAAAGACTTTGACTTTAAGCAAAAAAAATCAATTTGAAAAAAAAAGGGGATCATCTCGAGTTGAGGGCTCTGGCCTTGAACTCGCGATGATCCCATATTTTTTTGACCCCCCCCCCGGGAAATCATATTTTATGTCCCTTATTTTAATCCCGTGTCTCTTTCCGGTAATTAATCCCTAAACAGGCGATGGACTTAGAGAAAATTGAAATCCGCAAAATTTTTTTAAAAACTCCGGATTTCGCAACTCTAAAACACCTAATTTTTTTTATATTGTGATACCAATCTTCACCAAGCCGTTCAAAGGCAGAAATGTTAACTATCCCGTGGATGAAGAGGCGTTTTGAAAAAAATGGAGCGGCCAAAGACTTTGACTTTAAGCAAAAAAAATCAATTTGAAAAAAAGGGGATCATCTCGAGTTGAGGGCTCCGGCCTTGAACTCGGGATGATCCCCTATTTTTTTGACCCCCGAGAAATTCCACATTATGTCCGTTATTTTAAGCCCATGTTTGTTTCCGGTAATTAATCCCTAAACAGGCGATGGACTTAGAGAAATTTGAAATCCTCAAAATTTTTTTTAAAAACTCCGGATTTCGCAACTCTAAAACACTTAATTTTAATTATATTGTGATACCAATCTTCACCAAGCCGTTCACAGGCAGAATTGTTAACTATCCCGTGGATGAAGAGGTGTTTTGATAAAAATGGAGCGGCCAAAGACTTTGACTTTAAGCAAAAAAAATCAATTTGAAAAAAAAAAGGGGATCATCTCGAGTTGAGGGCTCTGGCCTTGAACTCGCGATGATCCCATATTTTTTTGACCCCCCCGAGAAATCATATTTTATGTCCCTTATTTTAATCCCGTGTCTCTTTCCGGTAATTAATCCCTAAACAGGCGATGGACTTAGAGAAAATTGAAATCCGCAAAAATTTTTTTAAAAACTCCGGATTTCGCAACTCTAAAACACCTAATTTTTTTTATATTGTGATACCAATCTTCTCCAAGCCGTTCAAAGGCAGAAATGTTAACTATCCCGTGGATGAAGAGGCGTTTTGAAAAAAATGGAGCGGCCAAAGACTTTGACTTTAAGCAAAAAAAATCAATTTGAAAAAAAGGGGATCATCTCGAGTTGAGGGCTCTGGCCTTGAACTCGGGATGATCCCCTATCTTTTTGACCCCCGAGAAATTCCACATTATGTCCGTTATTTTAAGCCCATGTTTGTTTCCGGTAATTAATCGCTAAACAGGCGATGGACTTAGAGAAAATTGAAATCCGCAAAAAATTTTTTAAAAACTCCGGATTTCGCAACTCTAAAACACTTAATTTTTATTATATTGTGATACCAATCTTCTCCAAGCCGTTCAAAGGCAGAGTTGTTAACTATCCCGTGGATGAAGAGGTGTTTTGAAAAAAATGGAGCGGCCAAAGACTTTGACTTTAAGCAAAAAAAAATCAATTTGAAAAAAAAATAGGGGATCATTTCGGGTTGAGGGCTCTGGCCTTCAACTCGGGATGATCCCCTATTTTTTTGACCCCCCGAGAAATCCCATTTTATGCCCGTTATTTTAAACCCATGTTTGTTTCCGGTAATTAATCCGAAAACAGGCGATGGACTTAGAGAAAATTGAAATCCTCAAAAATTTTTTTAAAAACTCCGGATTTCGCAACTCTAAAACACTTAATTTTTATTATATTGTGATACCAATCTTCACCAAGCCGTTCACAGGCAGAATTGTTAACTATCCCGTGGATGAAGAGGTGTTTTGAAAAAAATGGAGCGGCCAAAGACTTTGACTTTAAGCAAAAAAAATCAATTTGAAAAAAAAAAATAGGGGATCATCTCGAGTTGAGGGCTCTGGCCTTGAACTCGCGATGATCCCATATTTTTTTGACCCCCCGAGAAAACATATTTTATGTCCCTTATTTTAATCCCGTGTCTCTTTCCGGTAATTAATCCCTAAACAGGCGATGGACTTAGAGAAAATTGAAATCCGCAAAAATTTTTTTAAAAACTCCGGATTTCGCAACTCTAAAACACTTAATTTTTATTATATTGTGATACCAATCTTCACCAAGCCGTTCACAGGCAGAATTGTTAACTATCCCGTGGATGAAGAGGTGTTTTGAAAAAAATGGAGCGGCCAAAGACTTTGACTTTAAGCAAAAAAAATCAATTTGAAAAAAAAAAATAGGGGATCATCTCGAGTTGAGGGCTCTGGCCTTGAACTCGGGATGATCCCCTATTTTTTTGACCCCCGAGAAATCCCACATTATGTCCGTTATTTTAGGCCCATATTTGTTTCCGGTAATTAATCCCTAAGCAGGCGATGGACTAAGAGAAAATTGAAATCCGCAAAAAAATTTCTAAAAACTCCGGATTTCGCAACTCTAAAACACCTAATTTTCATTATATTGTGATACCAATCTTCTCCAAGCCGTTCAAAGGCAGAATTGTTTACTATCCCGTGGATGAAGAGGCGTTTTGAAAAAAATGGAGCGGACAAAGACTTTGACTTTAAGAAAAAAAATCAATTTGAAAAAAAAAATAGGGGATCATCTCGAGTTGAGGGCTCTGGCCTTCAACTTGGGATGATCCCCTATTTTTTTTACCCCCCGAAAAATCCCATTTTATGTCCGTTATTTTAAGCCCATGTTTGTTTCCGGTAATTAATCCCTAAACAGGCGATGGACTTAGAGAAAATTGAAATCCTCAAAATTTTTTTTAAAAACTCCGGATTTCGCAACTCTAAAACACTTAATTATTATTATATTGTGATACCAATCTTCACCAAGCCGTTCACAGGCAGAATTGTTAACCATCCCTTGGATGAAGAGGTGTTTTGATAAAAATGGAGCGGCCAAAGACTTTGACTTAAAGCAAAAAAAATCAATTTGAAAAAAAAGGGGATCATCTCGAGTTGAGGGCTCTGGCCTTGAACTCGCGATGATCCCATATTTTTTTGACCCCCCGAGAAATCATTTTTTATGTCCCTTATTTTAATCCCGTGTCTCTTTCCGGTAATTAATCCCTAAACAGGCGATGGTCTTAGAGAAAATTGAAATCCGCAAAAAATTTTTTTAAAAACTCCGGATTTCGCAACTCTAAAACACCTAATTTTTAATATATTGTGATACCAATCTTCTCCAAGCCGTTCAAAGGCAAAAATGTTAACTATCCCGTGGATGAAGAGGCGTTTTGAAAAAAATGGAGCGGCCAAAGACTTTGACTTTAAGCAAAAAAAATCAGTTTGAAAAAAAAAATAAGGGATCATCTCGAGTTGAGGGCTCTGGACTTCAACTCGGGATGATCCGCTATTTTTTTGACCCCCCGAGAAATCCCACATTATGTCCGTTATTTTAAGCCCATGTTTGTTTCCGGTAATTAATCCCTAAACAGGCGATGGACTTAGAGAAAATTGAAATCCTCAAAAATTTTTTTAAAAACTCCGGATTTCGCAACTCTAAAACACTTAATTTTTATTATATTGTGATACCAATCTTCACCAAGCCGTTCACACGCAGAATTGTTAACTGTCCCGTGGATGAAGAGGCGTTTTGAAAAAAATGGAGCGGCCAAAGACTTTGACTTTAAGCAAAAAAAAATCAATTTGAAAAAAAAAATAGGGGATCATCTCGAGTTGAGGGCTCTGGCCTTCAACTTGGGATGATCCCCTATTTTTTTGACCCCCCGAGAAATCCAATTTTATGTCCGTTATTTTAAGCCCATGTTTTTTTCCGGTAATTAATCCCTAAACAGGCGATGGACTTAGAGAAAATTGAAATCCGCAAAAAAAATTTTAAAAACTCCGGATTTCGCAACTCTAAAACACCTAATTTTCATTATATTGTGATACCAATCTTCTCCAAGCCGTTCAAAGTTAGAATTGTTTACTATCCCGTAGATGAAGAGGCGTTTTGAAAAAAATGGAGCGGCCAAAGACTTTGACTTTAAGCAAAAAAAATCAATTTGAAAAAAAAAATAGGGGATCATCTCGAGTTGAGGGCTCTGGCCTTCAACTTGGGATGATCCCCTATTTTTTTTGACCCCCCGAGAAATCCCATTTTATGTCCGTTATTTTAAGCCCATGTTTTTTTCCGGTAATTAATCCCTAAACAGGCGATGGACTTAGAGAAAATTGAAATCCTCAAAAATTTTTTTAAAAACTCCGGATTTCGCAACTCTAAAACACTTAATTTTTATTATATTGTGATACCAATCTTCACCAAGCCGTTCACAGGAAGAATTGTTAACTATCCCGTGTATGAAGAGGTGTTTTGATAAAAATGGAGCGGCCAAAGACTTTGACTTTAAGCAAAAAAAATCAATTTGAAAAAAAGGGGATCATCTCGAGTTGAGGGCTCTGGCCTTGAACTCGCGATGATCCCATATTTTTTTGACCCCCCGAGAAATCATATTTTATGTCCGTTATTTTAATCCCGTGTCTCTTTCCGGTAATTAATCCCTAAACAGGCGATGGACTTAGAGAAAATTGAAATCCGCAAAATTTTTTTAAAAACTCCGGATTTCGCAACTCTAAAACACTTAATTTTTATTATATTGTGATACCAATTTTCTCCAAGCCGTTCAGAGGCAGATTTTTTAACTATCGCAAGGATGAAGAGGTGTTTTGAAAAAAATGGAGCGGCCAAACACTTTGACTTTAGGCAAAAAAGATCAATTTGAAAAAAAATAGGGGATCATCTCGGGTTGAGGGCTCTGGCCTTCAACTCGGGATGATCCCCTATTTTTTTGACCCCCCGAGAAAACCCATTTTATGTCCGTTATTTTAAGCCCATGTTTGTTTCCGGTAATTAATACCTAAACAGGCGATGGACTTAATGAAAATTGAAATCCGCAAAAATTTTTTTAAAAACTCCGGATTTCGCAACTCTAAACCACTTAATTTTTATTATATTGTGATACCAATTTTCTCCAAGCCGTTCAGAGGCAGATTTTTTAACTATCGCAAGGATGAAGAGGTGTTTTGAAAAAAATGGAGCGGCCAAACACTTTGACTTTAGGCAAAAAAGATCAATTTGAAAAAAAATAGGGGATCATCTCGGGTTGAGGGCTCTGGCCTTCAACTCGGGATGATCCCCTATTTTTTTGACCCCCCGAGAAAACCCATTTTATGTCCGTTATTTTAAGCCCATGTTTGTTTCCGGTAATTAATACCTAAACAGGCGATGGACTTAATGAAAATTGAAATCCGCAAAAATTTTTTTAAAAACTCCGGATTTCGCAACTCTAAACCACTTAATTTTTATTATATTGTGATACCAATCTTCTCCAAACCGTTCACAGGCAATTTTGTTAACTATCTCGTTGATGAAGAGGTGCTTTGAACAAAATGGAGCGGCCAAAGACTTTCACTTTAAGAAAAAAAATCAATTTGAAAAAAAAATAGGGGATCATCTCGAGTTGAGGGCTCTGGCCTTCAACTTGGGATGGTCCCCTATTTTTTACCCCCCCCCCCAGAAATTTCATTTTATGTCCGTTATTTTAATCCCATGTTTGTTTCCGGTAATTCATCCTAAACAGGTGATGGACTTAGAGAAAATTGAAAACAGCAAAAAAAGTTTTAAAAACTCCGGATTTCACAACCCTAAAACACTTAATTTTTATAATAATGTGATATACATCTTCTCCAGGAGGTTTACAGGCAGATTTTTCAACTATCCCGTGGATGAGGAGGTGTTTTGAAAAAAATGGAGGGGCCGAAGGCTTTGACTTAAAGCAAAATATCAATTTGAAAAAAAAATAGGGTATCGTCTCGATTTGAAGGCTCTGGCCCCGTAGAAATCATTGTGTTACCCCGGTAGCAAAGAAAACGTATGTCAGTTATTTTAGGGCACTTTTTTTCCCTGTAATTGATCCCTAATCAGGCAAGGGACTTCGAAAAAATTGAAAGCACTCAAAAGCACTCTACTCATACCAAAAAATTGGGCTAATTTTTAATGTCTTTAAATAATTTAGGCTGGATTTTTCCGTACAAACATCCATGAGGAGTTCGAGGACTTGGTATGACAATTATTTTTATGTTTAATAGAAAAACCTGGCGACCAGACCAATTGGCATTTTTTTTTTCGAACCCAAATTCTAGTTTTTTGGTTCTTCAAAGTTTTCCCTTTGTTTTTATTAAGATATGTGTAGTTTCATCAAAGCAAGTGTTTTTTTCCGCATGAAACTAATTTGTAACAATAAACAGTTTTTCAGAAATGACATCAGAAACCGTTCTCAAATTCGTTTTTCTGTACCTTGAACTCTTATTTTTTTGTTTCAGATTTTTTTGCTTCCTTTTTTTTCGAAGTTATTATTCTTTCTGCTTCAAAAAAAAAGACTGGAGGAAAACAACTATATCGCAAAGGTTCTGAAAAACTTTCTTGCATAAAAATGATCAATTTTGTTTATGTTGTTCTCTTTGAATGCATCTCATCTTTTTCAGTTTGACTTAAACAAACTGCAATGTATCCAAATTCAAATTTTTCACAAAAAATCAAAATCAACTTAAAACAACAACAAAATGGTTTTTCCAGTGAAAAGTTGTGTTTAAAAAATTATTTTCGGTAAGCTTTGTGACCCAACAAGCAAACTGAAAATATTAAAAAGAAAATAAAAAGTTGCGAAAACGACCTATCAACTTTAATAATTTTCTGCTGCTCGACAAGAGTTTGACATAAATTTTAGAACTCTATTTTTAGAATTGGGAGCTGAAATTATCGAGATCGCTGACTCCTAATATGTTCATTTCAGAACATTTTGAAGCACAATCCTCAGTAGCATAAATTTTGAATGGCCTTATTTTTGCTGAGTCTCGTCGGAAATTGCTTCTGGTGTTCGAAATGGTTTTTCATTTTTTCTTATGCTATTTGAATCGAAAAGTCGGCCCTTCTAAACGCGGATAGCATTCTGAAATTGGGGTTCCATAAATAATTTGCTGAGCTCATTAAAATTAACCAAAAATTATAAAAAAAATTCGTACCCAAATTCAAGTCGAGAATATTAAAAACCTTTTTTTCTCGATTTTTAATTGATGTTAGAATCCAGCGAAATGTTACCTGTCATGTATGACATTTTTTAGTCGACATGCAAAATTTCAGACTCCAGGACTCATTTTTGATTTTTTGCCGCATTCCCCTTTTCTTGCAGTTCAGTGGTCACTCGTTTGGGTCCCATTCATTTTATGACCTGAAAATTAGGTCGTTTCCAGGCACTAAACACAACTGCACTACAAGACCAAAAATGCCAGAACATAGCCATACAGCACCAAAATTGGAAGAAAAAAATCAAAAATATTAATTTTTGATGAAGAAACAGAGTTTTCAATTTCCCTCACTGTTTGGCCACGGATGTCACCCTACTCCGCTCGGTCAAAAAAACAACAAATAAGAGAGCTAGAATGATTTAAAAAATGTTCTGGAAAGCTCTCAAGCGTGACTATCAATCTACGATGAGAAAAAATAACTTTATTATGTAAAATTGAGAGAAAAATGCAGTTTTTTCAAAAACTATTTAATTTTTTAAATCCTAATGAAAACCAAAGAAATGCTTTTCAAATAGGGCCATTTTCAGTTTTGGCTAGATTAACATCTTGGCTAACAAAAACAAGCTTTATCTGAGCTCTGGGAACAGAAATGAGAAATCTCCAAGCAAAACCGTAATCCGCGGATCGCTTACCCCAAAATCAAGTCGGCCGTAGTAGTAGTAGTAGTAGTAGTAGTAGTAGTAGTAGTAGTAGTAGTAGTATTAGTAGTAGTAGTAGTAGTAGTTTTAGTGCAAGATTTGGGTAAGAATCTTGGGATTCCACCAATTTACAGTTCAGATAAATTTTATCTTCTTTAATTTGTTGCAGTTTCCACATCTGCAAATCACTCTCCATGTGCATTTATTCTCTTTCACATAATGATTTTTGAAAAAATTCCAGTATATTTTCTGCAGGAGATTTGGTGTAGGGCCTCTCCATAATCATTCGCAACTAAAGAAACGTGGATGAAGAGCATTTTTGTTCTTCTGAAAAGGTTATCATTAGTTTTGTTAATTCTCGTTTTTATGATTCGATATTCACCCCGTTCTACTGCTTTTTCCAAGTCGTTAATAACTACAACATAATCCCCCCGAATACTGAATAATAGAAGCAAATGATCAAGCGTTTCTACATAGAGACTCAGTGGTATCAGTATTAGGGTCACTAAGCAATTACGGTAGCTCGGATTTGAGTTGAGTATCCATTTCGTTGCATGGTGTTCGACTTTTTCAAAATTAGTGGAGGTTACTTCTACTTAGTAGCGACCTTTGAGAGACATAAATCGCAATTGATGCATTTAGTTTCACTTTCCAGTCACATGAGTTTCACAAATTACGTTTTTTTAAGGACTGCGCTCATTGCTTTCCTAGACCTACTAAGGCAATTTTCATTCCAACTTAAGTTTTGCTGTAAAAGGAGTCCCATATCACGTTGAGGCTCGTCTGATTCGAAATCTTTTTCTTCAATTTTTGACTTGATGCTCCCTTTTATGTTAAGTACATGAGATTTCTCTATACTTATTTTCATTTTGTTGGCCTCAAGCCATTTCTGAATAGTTCCTGTTGCCTTATTCGTGTCATTTTGTTTGCAAGCTATTGCTTTAAAATGATCAGAGAAACGTAGCTTTCAACTTCTTGCATCGTTTCGGGCAAGTCATTGATGAACAGGAGAAACAGAAGTGGCCCAAGAATTGACCCTTGGGGTACATCGCTTGTGAATTTTTGGAGAGAAGATCTTCGGCAGTTTACTTGACAGATTGTTTTCTGTTCGAGAGATACGACTTCATTAGCCCGCATATGCTCCCACCAATTCCGAGAAATTTCAGTTTCTCAAGTTAGACGACATGCGAAACAGTGTCAAAGGCTTTGGCGAAATCAAGATACAGTACACTTAATTCTTGTAATTGCTTCAGGACCGTTGTGTTCAAAAATTAGATCTAGTAAAATGATTAACTGAAGTATCGGCAGATCGTCGCTTCCTAAAACCTTACTGACTTGGGTGTAACTTTCGTTTAAAAAAGTAGTAAATTTTGTCAAAAAATTTTTTCTCACAATTTGATTTACATAATGTTTTGAGACATTTAAATTGACGTTCACACGTCGATTCGGTCCGGTGGACTTGTCAAGATTTAGATCAAATATAATATCGCCGATTTGCTTTTCGCTACATATCAGTTTATTTAAACTTTCATCGTTATTCGTAGTTGTTTACTTTTTCACACTTGCTAAATACTGAAGCAAAATACCGATGGAATAGTTCTGCCTTTTTTTCCAACAGACGTCTCCTCATCATTTAATATTACTGGTGGTGGTATCAAGGCAGTTTTCCTGATGCCCTTCAGATATTTCTGAATCTTACCAAACTTTTTCTCTTCAAAAACCGAATTCACAAAATCTCGTAGGTGATTGTTATTCGACTATTTGATTTGTTTTTCTAGCCTTTTCATTTCAATCATTTTGGATTGTGAGCACTTACTCTGTTTTTTGTGTGTATTCAGTCGCTTGATTATATTTGATGTGAAAATTGAAATCCATGGAGCCAGTATAGCTTGGTGGTTCGTTAACCTTGGACAATTTTTGTCAATTTTTTCCCATAATCTTTTGTGGCATTGGAAGAATAGTTCGTCAACATTGCTGTAGCAGAAAGGTAAAAATGGTTCTTTTCCAATGCATTCATTTAATTTCTCCCAACTAGTTGTTCTCCTAATTCTTCTTTTGAAGGCCTGCATAGTAAATTTGGTGACGGACAAGGTTTCAAATTTGGACGATTCAATTATTGTTTCTATCGGCTTGTGGTCAGAAAACTGTTTGTTGTTGTGGGAAAGATCTATCAATAACTCTTCTTGATAGTCACATTTTATTAACGAATCAAGATTATTACAAAGGACTACATCAAATTGCTCATTAGAAAAATTACTTAAATTAAGCTCAATTAGTTTTCCCAATAGCTCTTTTTTGTAGTAAATTTTTACCAACATAGAGAGCCAGTTTGTTTGTGAGAAATTTACTTCATCCGATATAATCAGTCTATGGTTTTCAACTGCTGAATCGTGAACTAAGTCAAGGAGCTGATGCATTTCATTTAGTTTCCATTGCTAGGGGCTAAGGTACGGTGCGTTGTATATATTGCAAATAAAGATATCAGATCCCATTTTTCTCAGAATTTTTATGCTAATGAAATGCGGGTTTTCAATTACTAACTCTATATTTTGGTGAGAACGGCGATGTGAACAACACCAAGTTTGCTTTTTCGGTACACGGAAATTTTTCTTTCGTTTCTGTAGTTCAAATAATTATCAAGGGGAAATGCTGACGACGGAATATCTTGTGTTTGCCAAGTCTCAGTTATGCAGATGAGATCAAAATCATAAGTCTTAAGACTAATAGCATACTTGGTTCTTCTATTTAAATTATGGAGATTTCTAGCGTTGAAAGTTAAGAATGACATTGTTCGTTGCCAAAATCCGTTTAGACAAACTTCTTAGCTGCTTGAATTATTCTAATTTTCATAAATGGAATATTTTCCGATGGGTACCCATTTTTTATTTTCAAACACTTCTAGAATAAGTTTAGGAACTCTTATATCTTTGGAGGTTAGTTTGTCTTCAGAGAAAGAATGGCACGTTATGAAACGAAAGTTTCAACTTTACAGTTGAACAAAACCAGAGTAGGTTTAAGGTGATTTATGTAGGTTTCTTAAATAAAAAACATGTTGATATGCATCTGCTACATCAAATCGAAAATGTATGTTTACTCAGATGTAAAATTTTGTTGATACAACTGTAGATATGTAAAAATTCGTTGTAAATTTCCATGAATAAGTGACTTTAGTGATTTGCATTTTATTTTCTGGTTTTTCATTTTAACATTTTGCAGCCTGATGATGAACTCAGAGTTCGAAAACGTTTGTAACAATCTTTTAAATTGACAGTCCTTTTTAAAACTTGATCAAATCTGTCAATTCAACAAGCCAAAGCCCGGGAAGGGGCGAGTTGTATTTTGAATGTTATTTTAGCTAGATCAACATGGAACATTTACAGATTGAAGAATGCATATACTAGCGGCAAGTTCGCTTTTTCATGCATTAAAACCTAAAAAGAACAAACATCGAAAATTGTTAATCCCGTCCGTGACTGCCATTCCGGGTCTTTCGTTCAACCGAAATTCCAGAAACGCCAAAAAGAACATAAAAAGCGCCTGGGAAAAGGGTCACCTGAAGGACCGCAGTGATTTCGTGAATTGGCAGGACACTTTGAACAACACCATCAACCTCACAAACGAACAAACGACAATAGGCCGTGTGATGTAGAGGAGTTGGTTGCTTTTTTACAACGTCATTTGGACAAAATCAAGGCAATATTTTACTTTCAAGGTATGGCGCAGAAAATATCTTAGAACAGCTGTTAAAGTCGGGAATTTTAATGATCCAGTCAACGAAGCATATGGTGTCAAGACGAAAGCAATAAACACAACTATCATCAGCAGATACTTCCAACTACATCAGGACCCCGAAGTCGAGCTTAAATCACTGGGGTGAGTGTTAAAACATCAATCTAATCTACAGAAACTGATGAAAACGAACAAGGGAAAAAACTGTGCAAAAATCAACGGGAGGCAAGGAAAAAGCAAATGCTGAGTGGTAAAAGATAGCATCTCTTGGTGTTTGCTCAGCGGAGGTCTTTCACAAACTCTCAGCTTTGCTTAATCTGTCGAAATGTTGGTTGAGAAAAATTCTGCAAAAAAAGACTGTTGGAAACCATACTTGGACTATGGAAGCAATGTTTGTAAGTATGAAAGTAGCAGATGCAGAATAAATTTTCTCAAAACTTGCTTAGGCACAGATATAATATCAGATTTTTTGAGGTTTCGTGTTCCGAAATCAGATTTTTTTTGGATCAAGCGGTGAATAGTTTTCAATTAAAATTGTTAAGGTCAAAAATTTCCACGGCAGCTGACACGCATCAAAAATGTGACCAAAAGCGAGCTGCTAGTCGGAAAGTTCTCCTTAAGAATTTAGATAAACACCTATTGCCCTCCGTGATTTTTGTTCTGCGCAACCAAGTTCGCAACCATGTTGTTAGTTCTGAACAAAGAATACAGGGAAAACTTGCCAAACGTTCGGAAAGGCAAGACAAGCCGCTAAGATCATCTAATGAGAAGACTGTAGTAATTCTTGATAATATCATTTTGTCGTGATTCGTCAGGGATTTGCTCGTTTTTGGTCAAAAGCATCCAATAAGGGACAATTTTATAGCCTTGCTTTTTTTGGCGGACATGGACAGTTTGATAAGGAATCTGCGTGAGAACAATGTACCAGGTGAAAAACTGTTCGAGATTGCAGCAGCAGCAAACTGGTACTCAAAAAACATCAGAGAAACACCTTTAGATAGAGCATTAGCAAAAGTGCATAAATATCTACGTGACAACGCCCTGATTGCTGTTCCTTTTGATGTAGGGTTTTGTGTTCTGAAAAAGAGCACGTACGCAGAAAACTAGAAGAAGTATTAGATGGCAAACAGTTCAGAAAAGTTGAAAAGAGTTGTGATAATATCGTAATGAAGAATGAAAAAAACTAAACGAAGAACTTTTGGACATGAAGAAACAAAGGAAGATACCGGTTAAGGTTTACGAAGCTTTATGGCCCACTGGAGCACAAACTTCAAGGTTGTATAGATTAGCTAAAGAACACAAAAAAGAAACCCCTCTGAGACTGTTCTTTCTATCCCGGGAAGTTGTTATAATAAACTTAACAAGTTTCTAACACCCCCTTCCCAAAAAATTGAAGTAGCAAACATAGAAACTAACACAAATGACGCACGAAAATTTCTGGAGCAAATAAAACTTGAAAAAGACGAACAATTCCTATCATTAAAGTTCATACACCAACGTTCCCGTAAAAGAAGCCATTAACATTGCCCTGCAATCGCTTTATGCTAGGGACGACAAACCAGACATACCTAGAACAACGTGAAACGTCTGCCCGAATTAGCCGTCACAAACGTCCATTTCAAAGGCAATGAAAGTTGGTACTGTCAGAAAGACGGGTTGGCAATGGGTGCATCCTTGGCAGTGATCTTGGCTAACCTTTGGATGAAACCGTGGGAACCACAATTTAAATTACAGACACCTAAATGTAAAACCAACACTCAATTTAGAACTTGTTACCATTGCGAACGCCGTGGGACAGCACGTTCCAGGGGCGTTGAGTATGAAATTTGCAAAAGATGGTTCCACGTATAATGTCAGCAAATTAGTAACACAGAATATAATAGCAAGGAAAACCAGTTCTGCATGTGCTCATTCTGCCGTGAAAATGATAAAACTGACATTAACCATTCGACAGAATTCAAAATTTTCAAAGAGAGGTGGACGATATTGTGAAAACAGTTAGAGGTGACACAAGAAAGCTGATAGATGCGGTCAAAAAACTCCATCCTAATCTTCAATTTACATTAGAAACCACGGATGACAAAAACAGTTTAGCATTTCTGGACATTTCAATTAACGTGAAACCGGAGGGGACAATTTTTGCTCAATGTATTAAAAACCATCAGATAATGGAACAATTCTGAACAACTATCATAACTGTGCACCACTTCAACATAAGAAACGCGTAAAACATGGAACAAAACACCGGCTGTTCCGAGCCACCAGCAATTGGGAAGCGTTCCATGTAGCATTGAAAAAAAATGAAGAGATTTGGGAACGTAGTCAATGTTTTAGGCGTTCTAGGCATTGGGTAGGGAATATTATCAAGGATACAATTAACCAGCTGCCAATGAAGGAAAAGAAAAGACATAACTCGGGTGTAGCCATAAAGCAGCCGAAAGATACTGAGAAACAACAATTTGTATTACAGTACAGAGGCAACATCTCTAATGAATTTGTAAAAAAGTTGAACAAAATTCTCCCTCTACATACAATTTTCACCACTTGAAAACTTAAGAGCTGTTTACTTAGCCTTAAGTCCAGCTTTGATAAAGACCTCAAGTCCCACGTGGTTTATGAACTCACTTGTAACGGATGAAAATCCATCTATGTAGGGCAGACATGCCGAAATATTACCATAAGGGTAGCTGAGATTGCCGAAGCGGACTCATCGATGGGAATACATGAAATTGAGTGCAACGGTGATAAAACAGCTTTCCAGTGGAAGATATTAGACAAGCGCGGCAACCAATCTAAGTTAATGACACCGGAGGCGCTCTATGTAAGAACACTGAAACCAGCCATCAGCACGCGCGACGAATACCGAACACGAGAATTGACACTGAAGGCTTAGTTTTGGGAGATGAAATTCCAACTTGAAATGAAGACACGTTATGAAACGAAAATTTCAACTTTACAATTGAACAAAACCAGAGTAAGTTTAAGGTGATCTATGGAGGTTTTTTTTCAAAAAAAAAACATAATGATATGCATCTGCTACATCAAATTGAAAATGTATTTTTTACCCAGATGTAAAATTTTGTAGAAACAACTGTAGATATGTAAAAATCTGTTTTAAATTTCCATGAATAAGTGATTTTAGTGATTTGCATTTTAATTTCTGGCTTTTCATTTTAGCTTTTTGTATTGTTTATAACCAGAATATAAACTCAGAGTCCGAAAACGTTCGTAGGAGAGTTTTAAATTGACAATCCTTTTTAAAATCTCTCCCTAATAACTCTCTTCGCTTTTTGAAACTTTCGTTTTGCTTTTTTGCATGCGTGAATTTGAGTTCTGGGCTTATATAGACTGCGTTTTCGTACCTATTCTAGCCTTTCAAATTAAAGGCAGCTCGTAGGATGAGATTGCGGATAATAGGATTTTCAGTATTAATTATCAAATTTTGCTGAAAAGTTTTGTTACGATCGTACTTTCCAAGCCTTTGTGCTTTGACAAGTTTTCTGTCCTCTATGTTGAAAAATTCGAGAAGTGCCTTAACCTCAGCAATGTCAGCGTGTAGCCTGTCATCAGCGGAGGCAGTTTCTGCATTTTTCCGGGGATACCTCTAATGCATATTGCCAGTGCAAATTTCTCAGGAACTGACGCCGATTTTTCAGGTTTTACCGCACCAAGCGATTGTTTGTAAGTTTTTGTGTCATCTTTTACCGTTTTCACTTCCGTTTGTAGATTTGTCATAAGTTATGCACCCCGAGTAACACGAATATCTTCTTGACTGTAATTTTTAACGAATTTGAGGGTTCAGGTTGGAGAATTTTTCATATTTGCAAATGAAATATTGACAGCCCATTTTTTTGACTTTTTACGGTTGTGCCCCACCCGCAGCTTAATGGGCGCATGTTTTTTGTAACCCCGAGAGTCTTGTGCTATATTGCAAAATGATTTTCTATGTAACTGCACGTCCTCTGTATGTGGGGTGCATAACGTACTCGGGGTCGGGGGGGGGGGGGGGGGCACAAACAGCAAAGATCCTTTTTTCTAATGTTACTTTTCAGCTAATACGAACAGACTTACGGATGCAATTGACCATTTTTTTGAAATTATTTACGAATTGAATACTTTGACCTGGAAATGCTCTTTTTATGTGATATGCTGTTGCTCTTTGTGTAGGACTTTGTCTTAATTTAATCACTTTTTGATCTGTAAAAGCTGTTTTAGCATTCTATGTACGCTATTATGTTCCTTAGCAAGGAATTGAGTCTTTTACTACTACTACTATCTTGATTTTTTGTACGCCTGTTGTACGCTTTAGTCAAATTAAAGCGTCCTTTCTTCTTCGATATAAAACGTGTAACAGATTGATAGTACCTGCAGTGTCCTCCGGAAGGGAATGATGGACACCTTATTAGTGCAGTTTTAATTCAACGCCTTGACGCTTGATCCTAGCGTATCGCTGTAAGTTTAAAAAACATTGCTTTCTTGCGGTAAATTTAAGTACGCTGCTCCGATCTTTTATACTGGGTGCTTGTTGTTCCATCCATTGTGTGGTTGATATCCCCTTTTCTGTTTAAAAAGTCAGTATTGGTCCTCTTCTACTATCGCCCTTCATAATATGTAAAAATCTGGGATCTATTCTGCCCCCCCCCCCCCAGTGTTTTTTATGACCCCCAGTTACAGATTATATGTTATCTAGCACGTTACTATGTGAGAAAATAGCGCGTGCGCCTGGGGGTCATTAAAAAATTTATTTTCACTAAGCTGGGGGGGGGGGGGGCAGTGATTTGGAAAAATTAATTGTAATTGCAATGATTGGCAATTAATTGATTGCAATAATTGATTGGTTACTTTATTTTAATTGCAATAATTGATTGGAACGACACAATTAATTGCCCAGTAATTGGCGGAAATTGAAGCAGCATTTTCTCAGGTCACAAACCCGCAATTAGAGAAAAAGTTCCCAGGTCAAAAACTTTTGGCACAGAGCGTATGTAAATTGACAGATTTGGGTGTTAAAAAAAGTTTTCGTCGTTGATTAGAAATCGAATAATTGAGAAATATTCAAATAATATAACCATTTGCACACATTTTTGGGTAAATCAAGGCAAAACTGTTTTAAAATCTACAAAATATATAATTGATAGAACTTCAAATTTAATTGATCAATAATTGCCATTATTGCAATAATTGATTTTTGTTTTGCCAATTAAATTAATTGATTGCTCCGCTTGTTATCTAGCCAATTAATTTTTCCAAATCCCTGGGGGGGGGGGGGCAAAACAGAACAGATCAAAAAACTGGTTTGTGCGTCGGGGGTGCAAATAATATGCACCCACTAATGGGGTGGGGGCACAAACGGAAAAGATCCAAAGATTTTTCTGAGTGAACTTGTACAGCACATAAATCTAAATCCGTTACAGAAATACAACAGTTTGAGTGAAATAGATTAGCGGTTTGTGATATCCCAACAATTTTCTGGCGAGCTACCTGCTATGTTTCATTACAGAAAGCATTGCAGAATACGTTCAAGCAATAGCAAAAATACATGATGTACGTGGTGTGCAGCAATACCTGTAAATATTTTTTAGAAAGTAATGACTGACGAGCAATTTACATACGGTCCGAGCTCCCAAACTTTTGGAGCGAGCTCACCCTTGACATTTTTGGACACTGAAGACGATGATATCGTTGGTGCTGATACTCAAGCTGATGATTATGACTTCAATGATTTCACTATTCCGTCGCAAACTCAAAGCCAAGTTGATCGACAGCAAGTATGCGTGTAATATTTTCTCATTTTTCGAGCAGAAAATTTAGAGCTAAAGAGAGCTAAAAGTCGATATGAAATTGTTAAATTACTTGAACGTTTTCGCAATAACTTGCATCGTCAGGAGTTAAAAACTTGTTAAGTTAAATATTAACAAATATGCGTATATACAGTGACGTGTCATGATTGTATATTTACATCTTTGAATTTTTCTAAATTTCCTGCAGGTTTCCACCTTAAAGTTTGTTAAAATGTTAAAAGACCTTTAAAACTGTTAAAATGAGCCTTGAATAAGAGATTTTCGTTTTGATTAACAATATAACGTTGCTCACATGGCAATTCAAAAATTTTTCAGGCAGAACATGCTTTCTGCACTTAATATTTCAGTGTTCTTTCCCTGCTCTTGTACTCGTCTCGCGTATTCAGCTGTGGTTTGCGTCTACTAACGGTGTCCTGGCACTGATCTATTATCTTATAATTAAAGGCATTCCATTGCATGTCCCACTGGTGAATCGGTTTTTGATGCTCCGAAATTCTCGTGGTCAAATTTCGACACCTCTTTCCGACATAGATGGAATCGCATCCACAACAACTTGAGTTCGTAGACCACATGAGACTTCAGGTTGCTATCAAAACTAGATTTTTGGAAGTTAGGCATGTTCGTAGTTTTCGCGTGGAGAAAATGTTTGTCATTTCGCACGTTTGTTCCAATTTTTGCTTGGATTGCAGGCTGATGTTTCCTCGATACTGCAGGAAAAACAATAGTTTAACATCTTCTGCTGATGGTTTTTGTCCCCTCTGCTGTACCTTCTCGTCAACAATTTTCAGTTGAGGTTCACTCATAGTTTTTTGTAAAGCATCGTTGATTATCCTAAAGTCCAACCTTCAGTGTATTGATGTTTTAGCCAAATGCTCTCATTTTCCTTCAGAGTTTTGTCAAAAATTTTGCCATGTGCTAGTGCTTTTAAAGACGCGGTGAACAGTTCCTTCTACGATATTTTTCTTATGTTGGATTGGTGCACAGCTACGGAAATTCAAGACAACTCCCGTATCGTTTGGTTTCTTGTACCACTCGCAATTAATTTCTTTTCAGCTGTTTACATTGATATTCATTTCTAGAAAGGCTAAATTTCCATTTTTGTCAGGCTTTTCCATTGTGAATTTTAATTTCCTATGAAGGGTGTTTTTGTTTTCTGAGTAAGATGTCCGGTTCACCACTTACCGTACAAATTATATCGTCTACATATCTTTCGAATAATTGTCTTTCAGTTTCGGGTTCACTGTCTAGTTTGTTAATTTTCTGGCAATTAGAGCAATACCACACCATATCCTTCATTTTAGCGTAAAGTTGATCATCAATATTTTGGCATTTTGCATGAAACCAATTCTCACATTTTAAACATTTGACTCCTCTAAAGGTGAGTCTACCTTTACATTCAGGGCAGGCCTCAAGATCATTTTAGAGAACTCCTTGATGATCTCTTTCGTTGACTTGATCTGTTGTTCAAATGTTTTTATCCAATTGTTTGCCAGCGTTACTGCAATTGATGCTCCTATTGCTAAGCCATCCACCTGACAAAACCTTCTGTCATTGCATTTGAAACAGACATTTGTCACAGCTAGCTTGAAGAGTATTTTCAAAGTCGATCTTGACGTCTCTGCGTGGTCACTAGAGTACGGGCTCCTCAAGGCTATTTCAATTGCTTCACTAACAGAGACGTTTATATACAGGCTCTTCACGTCCAAAGAAACAATGCTCTTATCAGGCTGCAATTTGATGGATTCTAGTTTTCTCCGTGCATCGAGCGTTGATGTCTCAATGTTCATGAACATTTGGAATCTTTTGCCTTTCTACAAAGATAATCGCTAGGGCTGTCGTAAGCTGTATTGCCAACCTGGCCATGAAAGCGTCCAGCAAAAAGTTTGTCATGAATAATGATAGGACATAGGTAGAAACATTCTTGACTGATTTCACTTGCAAGCTCTGATACATGCTTTTATGGAAATAAAAATAAAACAATATAGATGTGTCTGGTGCTCAAGCATCCTCCGTTGGTTGTGCCTTTGACGGCCGCTGAGATTGTCAGATTTTAAGTTAGCTATAAATTGATTTCCATCCACGAGTTTGGTTTTTCTAAAAAATTACATTTTCTGATCTCTGTTTTCGTAAGAATATAACATAAGATTTTGTTACTTCAGAAGCTTGAAACCTCCGAGTTGTTTTCTTCACGGAAGGAAACAAGGCAAATGTGTAATGTTACAGGCCAATCAGCTTGCTAAGCTGCTGTTGAAAAGTTTTTGAAAAACTGATCTTTGCTAATGTGAAAGATAAAGTTCATGCAAACCAGTTAAGCTGCTGCAAGAAACGAACTTGAGCCATGTACATGGAGAATGTTATGGTCAAGTGGAAATTGTAATCTGTATTAGAAACTAAAGCCATTTGTCCAATGAACGGATTGACGCCCCCTTTCCTACTACACTCCAGCTACTCGTTTTCTTGGACAAAGTATACGAATTCATCAACAATTATTTAACACAGCAGCTGGTGGTTTTGTACCTAGACTTCGAGAAAGCGTTCGACAGTACCACTTGATAAACTGTTGCCAAAAATAACAGCTCATTGAATTGGTGGAAAACTACTAAGCCTCATTTCATCGTACCCGAGTAATCGAATACAAGTAGTTAGTATAAACGGAAAACTGCCCAAACACGTAACCAGTGGTGTCACTGAGCGCTACCTTCTAGGAACGCTGCTTTATCAACGAGCTACTGGATGTCATCCCGCAAAGAGTGAATAGTTTTGGATATGCTGATGAATATTGTACTAAGTCAGGGAGAAATGATGAAACCACTGAGTTTGCAGAAAACTGATTTTGTAACGCACGTGGCCAAACACCAGAAAGTCTCATGTCCTGAATATCAAAGGGCAATCAAATGCTACGCTGCATTGCCAAATTTTTTCTGAAACTAGAAGTTAACGTGACCTAGGCATGATAGTCCGGCGTAGTTTAACCTGGAAAGAGAACTTAAGAGCGACAAAGGCCACAAACTGTTTTCGGAGTTAAATGAAACATCTTGTGTAATGTAATTGCATGACGCGACTCATTACGTACACCAGCTATGTTGTCTCCATAGCAACCTACGCTTCGGAAGAATGGCCCCGGAGTATAATTGGCCTGCAAGAACATGAAATTGAAAGTCATCAAATTGCCACAAGGTGGATCCTCAAGTCATCGGAGCTTCACAAACATTGCCTAAAATGGTTAAACCTCCTCCCACTGGGCATCTGTGAGATTCAGCACCTGCTGTATCTACTTTCCCTTTTGAAAGGGGAGTACAATTATACTCCCATCAACAATTAAAACTACCCTGCAAGCTCTGTAAACTAGCAGGAAGGGGAGAATTCAGAATGCAGAAGTCGAGACTGGCGAAAATTGTCGACAATTTCTTCAAGCGAACCATGACTCTTGTCAACTGGGTGTCCAACGTCTTACAAAAAAAATTCGGTATTGTTATGAACTCTGACAAAAATATACTGGCCAGTCTTTGAATTCAACTACAACCAAGAAAACAATTGCACGTGGATAATTCTATGCAGATGGAGAAACTGTGAGCCTATGGGTAAATTTGCTCTAACAAACGACCAACAAACAAGGTGGAAAACCTTACGCTGGCTCTAAATCCTTCTCTACTACTACTTTTTTCAAACTGGTCCTATTTTGACCCCTCGGTGACGTTTATGACCCCCAGACCAAAAATTGTTTAAAGCTACTCCGTTTGGTACATTCAATCCGGACAAACGATCTTTTACCTTGCTATTCAGCACCGAACGTGGTATCAGCGAAAGCTTTATTCTGAAATCCGCAAAACTTCATGCTTACTCTCTTCGAAGAAGCGCTCAGAGGTTTGAGTCTTCATCAGCGACAAGCTATCCAAGCAAGAAAACAAAAATCTTAAAACACAATGACAACTCATCAGTTGAGGATTTGATTCAAGTGATGAATCTGACGCTAGAAGTGCTAGAAAATGGATGACTTTTGAAAACAAAATAGCATGCTGAGAAACATCAAAGCAAATGAGGCATTTCGTCCAGCCGCCACGGAGCAACTACAATCAAGGATATTGTACTCATAGCCATGGAAAATCTTATGGAAACGGACTACATTCTGTTCAGTTTCAATTCTGATCACCTTTTCGTGAAAGTTTATTCCAGCAACGGATCAATTATTTTATTCTGCATCTTTAAATCGACCGCTGCTGGTACATATGGATGGACTATCTATGAAATGTTAGGCTAGCTGAGAGAAATATCAAACCTCATCTGATGGAAAACTAATTCAGTGGCATAATAAGGACTGGCAAAATAATAATAATAATAATGAATTCGATTAATTATGTTACAATTCATACATCACGTACGTCAATTAAGCTAGAAGCCTGTTTTCAGACCCCGTACAAGATTTTCAAAAGGGTCGCTCAATTACAAGACATTTTGTCCTTCTTACTTTCTTTTTTTTTAAACCCAGAAAAATAATGATTAATATCAGTTAAAAGAAAATGTTCATATTTTTAAGAAGCTCTTGCCAAAACAAATTGGTGAAATACTGAGTCTACTATATACAGATCTCTGAAATTGTGGACAAAATTGTTCAGTTTCTTGTCCTCAACACTTATAATATCTCTCAAAATCTGTCGGTCCAAATTAAAGATTGAGTTGAACAATATATGTATCCGTGTTTCGGTCCTTTTTAGCCGTTGTCATTTTATATTCATTAGTTTGTGATTTGGGTCTTTGATCATAAAGGCATCTTTTAATTTCAGAGGTAGATATGAAATTTTTAACCAATGAACTGTGATTTTCTCTGCGAACTGTTTTGCAAAGTGGTTTAAGCAATTCGTATACATGAAACTCAAATATCGAGAGAATGGAATATTTTTTTAGATAGGTTCTCACTTCATTAGTTCGTTTCAGCCGAAAATTATTCGGATGAGATAGTTTTGCTGTCTTTGAAGAGCCCCTAGATGACTTTTTGAGGCTGTGTCTTAAAGAAGACATCCGTATTGAAGGATGGGTTGAACATACATTTTCAAGATATTTATCAAGCTGGTTGATAATTTTTTATTTGTTTGATAGAAGAGAGATGAACTTATTGCATTTTTTTACTCGTAAATGTTTTAAGTAAATTAAGATCTTAATCTAACCAAACGCCAAGTAATTTTCATATCCGGGTTGCGTTAGTTTGACTTCATTCCACTTCAATTCAGAAGGCGTTTTCAACCCAAATGTGATCTCTTTTGTTTTGGACTTCCATAATTCCACAGCTGTCAAATCATAATTTGTTTTTAGTTCGCCAACAATTGTAGTGTCTTCAGAATGAAGTACGAGATCACCTTGTAGTAGTAGTAAAAGACTTAATTGCTTTATGAGGCGTTACAGATCAAAGGAAATCAGAATAAACATCTAAAATGATTATTGTCAAATTTTTCATTAATAAAAGCATGTAAAAGAGTTCAAAGTTTACTTTTAAAAAGACAGGAATCCATAAAAATGTTGAGACTCGTAGTCGTTTAAGCTAAATTTCCCAGTCTCAGCTCTAAACAGAAAGTTTTTTTACATATGGATTTCTTTGTTCCATTCAAAATCAAAATTGGTTTGGACGAGCTTCGCAATCGTTGATTGTATTGAATTTAGATGAGTTGCATAGCACTTAAATCAAATTTGCCCGTCAAGATTCGGTTCAGCATTGTAAGATCTTTGAACTGCTGCGGGCAGCAAATCGGTAATAATTTACACTTTAAGGTCTGTCTCGATACGAGCTTGATGAGCAAATCCACTTACTGCTTTTAATTTGAAAACTCTAATTTTAGTAGTTCAAATCAGGTGGGAGACCATATCTCAGATCTGTAAAGGAGAGTTGACAAAAGGAATGATTTGTACATTGTTAACTTCGTTTGGAGAGGTAAGTCAAGACGTAGATTTCTTGAGTGATTTCAGAAGAGAGAAACATAAGCCAAGTCTTCTCAATATAGGGACGTTCCATGTAAGTTTTCCAGAAACATAGATACCTAAATCTTTTACTGTTTTCACGGGATGAACTACTTCACCTCATTATTTAAAGAGCAGTAGTCCTTGGTCTTTCCAACCAATAAAAATTGAGTTTTGGAAACATTAAACAGCATTGAATTTTTCGTGGCCCAATTCAAATAGGGCAGCAATTAGTTTTGTGAAGTCTTCAAATCATTATTCATTGCTTTCCCATCGTCAGCAAAGAGATAATAATTTGACACACCAGCGGAAGGAAGGTCATTTATGAATACTAGAAATAGCAATGGTCCAAAATCGATCCCTGTGGAACTGCTTGAAACGGAGGCCCATGAAGATAAATAACTTTCAGCCTTGACACAATATTCTCTGTTCGTGAAATAAGAAGCTAGCAATCGTAATAAATTTCCACGAACTCCAAAGCTTCCCAATTTTTTCAAAAGTATTGAATGTTTGACACAATCGAACGCTTTGCGGAAATCTAGATTTAGTCAAAATACATCATCTTTATCATAAGCTTTGTAAATTTCATCAAGATATAATGTAAGTTGAGATATTGTTGAGCGTCCTTTCATAAATCCGAATTGACTAGGAGAGATTATCTTTCCAACGAAAGGATATAGAGTATTAAAAGGAATTCTTTCAAGCACTAGGGACAATTTACTTAAGTTACTAATTGGACGGTAAGACCGAATAGAGAATTTGGAGCCCGTTTAAAAAGTTTGTATATAATTGCTTTTTCATAATTTTGGGTATGTCGCAGTTTCAGCAATGCTTTGAAAGAGTTTCATGACATGATAAGTTAAATTATCTGTAGCCATCCCAAGAAAGTCACCTGGTATTTTGTCAAAACCTTTACAAAGGGAAGCTTGAGAGGTGGCTTGAATATTGTCCATCATAAAGCATAGATCATTTAAGGTCAGTTGTGCAAAGTGGTCGAAAAAACCGACGGCGGGCTGATGGACTCTCATGAAATATACATTAAAAGCAATATGGAATCATGATTTTGTAAATTGTTGAAATAGAAGTGTTGATAGAAATAGAAGTGGTCCCAAAACAGAACCTTTTGATACTCCGGAGTTAACCCCTAGATTGCTTGATGTTTCGCCATTAAAGTCTTCAAATTGTTTACTGTTACTCAAATACGATGTTAGGATGTTCAATGCTCTACCTCGTAGTCTATAGATTTCATACTTCCTGATTAACAGTTTATGATCTACAGTGTCAAATGCTTTTGATAGATCCAGCAAGTGCAGTGAGCAACCTGTTTTTTAGATCTCAGGTCACAAATGCGTTCAGCTACCTCAACTAAAGCATCTATTGTTGATCGTTTACTAATGAAGCCTAGTTGTTTTTTGACAATAGATCGTTTTTAATTAGGAAAGACATCAATCTTGAATGCAGGAGTTTTTCAAAAAGTTTTCCAAATAATGACATGAGTGATATTGGCCGGTATGTTCTCGGGTCAGTTAGATGACCTTCTTTGTTTACTCTGGCAATTTTCAGGAATTCTGGATAGACTTTGCTATCCATTTTTTATTGAATTGATCGCAAAGACATGAAAAAATAGTTGGCGCAGCAATTTTAAGATTGTTCGAAAAACCTATGTGATCAAGGCTGAGTTTATTTGTAAGTTTTTTTGATTTTTTGTGAATTTCTATTTCTGAGATTGATTACAGATGATGTTTTGCCTATTTCTCTCACGTGCTTTAGGTTTTCATGGCAGGCTTTTTTTGCGGCAATTCTGGCCCAATTCCACAATTCCGGAGAAATGGGAGTTAATCTGAGTGCCATTTGGTAGATTGGGTTTAACAGCGGTTGTTGCTTTCGGTTCCGGTTTAATTTTGTTTACAAATTTGTGAAAGAGTCTTCTTGGAATCGTTATCTTTTCTAAAAATTTTTCAACAAAAATTGTATTTAATTTTCTGGACTAGAGTTTTTGTAATGTTTCTTCGTTTTCTGTCTTTATCTGTGACCGATTTGAGACAAGCTTGAAAACGTTTTTGATTTTTCACGCAAGAGTTCACTCGTTGTTTATCCTGCATCTCTGGATTGGTTTATTTGAGAGTTGTTTAGCCAATTTTTAGGAATTCTTGATAGACTGCATTATTGTTCGAAAAACCCATGTGATCAAGGCTAAGTTTATTTGTAAGTTTTTTTGAGTTTTTTGTGAATTTCTATTTCTGAGATTGGTTGCAGATTATGTGTTGCCTATTTCTCTCACGTGGTTTAGGTTTTCATGGCAGGCTATTTTTGCGGCGAGTTTGGCCCATTTCCGGAGAAATAGGAGTTTATCTGAGTGGCATTTGGTAGTTTGGATTTAACAGCGGTTGTTGCTTTCTGTTCTGGTTTAATTTTGCTTACAAATTTTTGAAAGAGTGTTTTCGTGGAGACGTTATCTTTGCTAAGAAGTTTTTCAAAAAGTTTTTTGAGATAAGCTTGAAAGCATTTTTGATTTTTAGCTAGAGTTCTTCACCTCGTTGTTTATCCTGCATCTCTGGATTTATTTGAGTTGTTTAGGAGGTATTACTTCGTCTAAAGCAAACGACAGTAAATCTTCAATTTTACGGATGGCTTCCTGTGCTGAGGATTGTTGCGACGAACGGTTTTTCCTCTTTCAGTTTAGATGTCAGACTACAATTAAGAAGTGCTTGCATTTTGTGCTGTTTGTTTGGCGAATTTCTCCAATTTTCCTCTTTTCGAGTTTGCATCATTTGTGAGATTTTTTTTGTTCGAATTATGATACTACAGTGATTTGTTATGGTAGTTTCAATTACATTTGTTTCGCAAATAAAATATGCGAAAACTACATCAATAGTAGTTTTCGGTAATGTTGTATTTCTCGTGGTTGCAGTTGGTGTTGGGACTAAGTTGAAGCCCAGTTTTGATCAGCTCTCTTGTTATTGTAGACTTGTTCTATTGAAATCTTGATCGAAATCCCTAAAAACTTTGTTTTGCATTATTATGATTCCCAGTTTCTATTAATTGAGTCATCAATTCATCCTGAAATTTTACATCTCTCAATTTAGCTTTATATAAGAGTTATGAACATGGTTTGACCGGAAAAGTAAGTTTTTTCAGTAGAATTTGTAAATCAGGTAGATTGGTCTCTTTAAACGTCCCCCATGTTAATATTTAATTTTATCACGACACATAATTGCAACACCACATTTGCCTCTCTGTCGGCTACTTGTTAAAATATTTTTTTTCCTTTATCTTGACAAAAATTTGATAGATTGGATATTGGTTTCAACCAAGTCTCATTCAGAGCAATGAACGAAACTTCGTTGTAGATGTGTTTGACATTCATTTTAAGTTCATTGTAATTAGCGCCTAGCGAGCGAATGTTTTGAAGCATTAATAAATCTTTCATTTCATATGAGAAGTTTCCCTAGCACTTGCTGTAACATTTTACACTTTCTTATGGCTTCTTGTGTTATCTTAAATTGAATTTCACTTTTTTGTTTCAAAATTTCTAATAAGTGCGCATTAAAAACCTGCAAAGGAAGTTAACAATTTGCGGACAATAGCATCCAGTAAACTACTTATGTCAGTCAATTCTGTTAAATAATTGTCAAGTGTCCAAATTGCTAAGTACAGACCATCATATGTTGCAAAGAGGTCAACCTAAGTCTAATCAGAGATACTGAAAACCTAGTTTTAAACTTTTTAGAGCTTTTCGCTAAATGCGGACAATCGCATCAGGCAAACTCTTTGAGTCAGCATTTAAAAGCAATTCATTAAATAGAAAACTTTTTCCCTTTCGTCCCCCTCCCTTCCCTCGGGTTTAATTTCGGGTTTGCATTGCGTCACTTGGATTGGTTGCAGATTATGTGTTGCCTATTTCTCTCACGTGGTTTAGGTTTCCATGGCAGGCTGTTTTTGCGGCGAGTTTGGCCCATTTCCGGAGAAAAAGGAGTTTATCTGAGTGGCATTTGGTAGTTTGGATTTAACAGCGGTTGTTGCTTTCTGTTCCGGTTTAATTTGGCTCACAAATTTTTGAAAGAGTCTATTCGTGGAGACGTTATCTTTGCTAAGAAGTTTTTCAAAAAGTTTTTTGAGATAAGTTTCAAAAAGTTTTTTGAGATAAGTTAAACCCTAATGACAAAGAAGTGAAGTTAACAATTTGCGGACAATAGCATCCAGTAAACTACGTATGTCAGTCAATTCTGTTAAATAATTGTCAGGTGTCCAAATTGCTAAGTACAGACAATCAGTTGTTGCAAAGAGGTCAACCTAAGTCTAATCAGAGATACTGAAAACCTAGTTTTAAACTTTTTAGAGCTTTTCGCTAAATGCGGACAATCGCATCAGGCAAACTCTTTGAGTCAGCATTTAAAAGCAATTCATTAAATAAAAAACTTTTTCCCTTTCGTCCCCCTCCCTTCCCTCAGGTTTAATTTCGGGTTTGTATTGCGTCACTTTTTGGGAAACTTCTTGGCTGTCAGTTAATCATTAACAATACAAGCGACTGAAATTTATTTATGTCATTTCAATAATAAGATATGAGTCTTTGCTGAGGTTAAAAGAACAGAAATGAAATTTTAACTTATTAAACGTATCATCAAAACAGGAGATTTAGAATCTTAAAACACCGAACAGGTATACTTATTTAACAGGTTGAACACTATCATCTGACACAGCAACTTCACATAGTTTCTTGTCTGAGGGTGATTTAATATCTTTGGCTTTATAAAAACTTCCATCATTTACTGCAATTGATTTCCTCTTGAACGGATTAGTGATATTAGTTTTGTTTTTTTGCCCGAGTAGTTATGCATTGTGGTTTTCTTTAAAAACGGGTTTTGATTTTGGTTCAGATCTTCAATATTATTTACAGGCACAAACTGTTTGTTGATGCCGTTTGGGTCACTGGGATCAGAACAGACACTGCACATTTATAAGTAGAGGTTACATAATTCATGTCTTCAGCTGCAAATTTGATCATTGATTCAATAGGAGGCAAGCGCTCATTAATATAAATCAATTTACCATTCCCAGTATTATTTGGGCAGAGGCTGATTTTGGAATCTGCTTTGTGTTGTCTCCTAAGTTTGTAAAGTTTATCATTTACATGGAACTGCACGATTTTTCAAATAACTGGAGGCGTAAGGTTACCAGGCAGTACACGCTCGGCTGGTAACACGTGATACGCTCTCAGATTACTTTAAACAATGTAATTTAAAAACTGTTGCAAAAGTTTTTAATGTTTTCAGAAAGTTCTTCAGTTCCCCTTTTTCCGGCATCAACGGGGGATCCTTGATGATCAGTGAATCTATGGATCTGTACTTTTCTTGCTCTCGCACCCTCTCATTTGTTTGCAATTAAGTTTTGCAAGTGTGCATACCTGGCGTTATCTACTGATTTTTCTTAAAAAATTAACGCCACTTGTTGGAGCGCTTTTCTGCTTTCCGCACATAGCACAGCATCTATGTAGCTCTGGAGCTCTTTGTCCACTTCCAAGTTAACATTGCAATCCATTGAAGTTAGGGAATTCATTGTCATATAAGTAATTGACAAGGTTATTCAATAACAGAAACAGAATTAAGTTTTCTTCAAGAAGCTATTTTGATCTAAAAACATTCAGTTCAAGATTTAAAGCAAGCGGTAAAGAAAGAATGCTTAAGCGAGCGACCGATTTTCACTGATCATTTCTCTGCTCTAAAGTTTCTAAAATAAGTTTCTCTCAAACATACTGCAACCCTTCACTTATCGAATCTGTACTCAGTTTCTGCATACATTTGTGGAAATAACGCGCATGCTTTCAGCTAGACGTCTTACTTCCGACTATCCAAATTATCCAAACCTAGTAAAACAATTGGGCAAAAACTTGGCAAAAACTCACATCAACTGCCTGCAGAAGATTTTCTGCAACTGTTTTAGTTGCTGAAGGGAGTGATACGTCCCATTAGTTTAAATTTTTCCCTTTGATTCACTGCAATTTTCTGTTATCCCCTGTATCTGACAACTTTTATTGATATTTGATTTTTTGAATATTGGCCTTCCTTTTCAAGGTTTTGTTTAACTGGTGTTGTCACCGGATACGACATCAGCATAGGTTTTCTCATTTTTTTCGACGGTTGTTTTTGTAGCATTGCCAATTTTTTTATTAATAGCCGCAAAGCGATAGCTCCTATTATTGGGGACATTGTGGCTATTAACTCATGGCTGCAAAATACGCCTTCGTTTTAAGAGGAGATATGATACTGTCCACTTCTTCAGCATCTACTGTCAAGATGCTAATCAAATTGAATAAGAGCAAAAGATGAACTGTAGAAAGACGTGGAAAACAAATAGATCAAACTGTTTGTCTATCCACGAAAACACCTTAATTTTGCAAGGGGCGAAGTCCCTGCAACTCTGAAGAGCATCAAGCGTCGATTTCTCTCTTGTTTTGTAGATGACTAGGCCGTTTTTGTTACTGACACCAACTTAGTCGAAGTAGTAATAGAACAATATCCTACAAAGATAGGAAAAAAACTAATTTAGAAAGATGGGGTCTAGGCCAAACGCACTAAATGAGCAGCTCTTTAATAGAATAGTGGGGGTTTATTTCCGTGAGGGTTTATTCCCTATCTACAATGATGTGGGGTATTTTTCCGTGGGTTTTTTTCCGCAACCGACAAAGATGAGAAACTCGAGATTGCGTATTTCGTTCCACCCCAATCGGTTATGTTGGAATTTGTTGAAAATTAAACATGTATCGGGAACAAGATTTACAGTTTTTAAAGTCTTTTATATATTCGTGCACCGCAAAATGCTTTTTAAAACAAGGTAAAATTTTGTCAATGGGGGAAAAGTCGATAACGGATCTGATTATTTCAAATTTTAGCTCACTTTGGACGATGGCACAGCTTCTCAAACCAACACAGCCTCTGATTCGATGAAATCGGTCGAGAGAGGCATGACTGATTTGACTTTTGAAGAGGAAGAGGACGACGAGTCTTTTTACTCGAAAGACCTTCCGAAGCATGCGTGCAGATACTGTGGTATCCACGAACCCACTACAGTGTTGATGTGTAACATTTGCAAGAAGTGGTTTTGCAATGGAAGAGGAAATACATCGAGCAGGTTGTACTTCTTTCGTTAGTTATTTAAACCAATTGAAGGCTTCATTTTTCTTACAGAAGTGGGTTTTATTTATGTGTTTCGTTGCTCTCGAATGAGAAGCAATTATTGTGAACATGTGTGTCTTTTTATGCCTGACTGTTTTGTCTGACAGGTTTTTGCCTGACTGTTTTGCAGTTTTCTTCAAGAATAATTTTTGATTTCTCAAGTAACTTTTTCACGCACTTCTTGATTTTTGAGTGATTAATAGCCGCCGTCAGCCTCTCAACGGCTGTTATTTAGGCGCTCTCTTACGACCCGAAGAGAAGTATTGGTTTTCTATCGGTCTTTTTTACAGGAAGTAGTTTTGTTCATTCGGCATTTTGACCTAAAAGCGTAAGTGAGAAAAGCGGCCATGGTGAACAGATTTTTCTAAGCGAGAGAAGTTTTTTTGATCATGCGCTGCGTTCAGTGAAAGACTTTTTGACTTTGAAAAAGGTTTTTGAGATAGCTGGGGCTATTTGTATTGGGGCGCTAATTTGAATTGTATTGGGGCGCTGTCTTCTTTTTATAGCTGCGAAGCTGTAAGCTGAGCGGAGCTATATTGCGGTGCTCTTGGTTTTTTTGTTTCGTCGTCTGACGCTCTTTTTTTTTCGTTTTTCATTTGTTCACACCTCAAAGCTTAAAAAATTTTTCTGATTGACTTCTTCCTCTCACTAACTGCTTTTGCGCGCGGGATGTCATTTCTCAATCTCTCTAGCAAAAGTTTTTTGCGTGATTAGAGTTTGATCATAAGTGATATACCTTACTCAAAAAAATGACTTTTGCGTTTTAAAATTTAAGTTTATTTTGAATTAGTTTAAGATCAAAGGAACTCATATGTGTAATAGGGGTCCCTAACGAAAAGACTTTGGCGCAGTGAATTTTAAAAAGCTTTATTAATTTATCGTTTAATTTTGTTAAATAGCTTTTTGAGCAGCGTCTATAACTTTTTCAACTTATATCTGTATCTGTTTCTATCTATCATGCGGCACGCAAGTTTATTCTATCGCAGCTATTCCGGCAATCTGCCGGTTATGTTTTTATTTTTTAAGATCTGTTCACACATTCCCATGTTTTTTGAAGTCAAATTGGAGTAGTGATTTTGATCACGCCGAAACAGGAAGTGGAGCGAAAAAGCGAGTAGTTTTGCGGTGTGAAATTTTTTCGCTCTAATTTTAAAGTAGAGAGAAAACAGTGTATGAACAAAAATTCGCTTTCTCGCTAGTGATTTTTTGTTCACAAGTGGCAATTTCAATTTGATTTCTACTGTTTTTCGATTTCTGGATCGGATTTTTTCTTAATGGTTTACCCCATTTTTCCCAATCCATTCAAAGTTCATTATAGGCCTAGTTTTTCATCTGAAGCAAATGTCGATTTCTCGCTAGTTTTTTTTGTTCACATGCAGCATTTTGACATTGATTATTTTTTAAGATTATTTTGATCTAATTTTTTTAAAATGGTTTTCTCAATTCACTATAAGTCCGTTCTAGGTCTAGTTTTTTGTTTCAGCCAAATTTCCCTTTCTCGGTTGTAGTTTTTTTTGTTGACGTGCGTCAATTTAACTTTGATTTTCTGTTGTTTTATCTGAATTTTTGGAAATGGTTTTTCCCAATTCACTCATAGTCCGTTCTATTTGTATTCTTTTGCTTAGTTAATGAAAATTCTTTGAATTGTAGGTCAGGACTTGTCCTGCTTTTTAAAATTTCTTCGTCAAGATTTTTGTTGCGACCGAATGACGTCACAACCGTTTCAAATCTGCTTTTTGTTCATTCGTTCATGCAATTTAACTGAAGTGCGTTCGTGCGTGACGTTATTTTTCGCTCCTAATGGAGCGAGTTTTTTTGTTCATTCGCGTGATTAAAGTTTTGGTCACTCTTGACTAACCTCACTCTCAAAAATGACTTCCTCACTTTTAAATTGACTTTTGTTTACTTTAATTCAAAGAGATAAGGTCAAATGGGTGTGTCACTCTAAATGAAGGTTATTTGAGAGCAGCTAATAGAGGCAGCAAAAACTTAAACAGATTTTTAATCAAAATATAACATATCAGCCTTCAATCAAAAGACAAATTAGTTTTTCGGCCTGTTTTTTTACTGTTTTTATAGTCTGCCGATATACGAAGCTATTGCGGCTATTTTCTGGCAATCTGGCAGCTATGGTATAAAAGTGTACTCAAACTAATCCGTTTTTCGCTATTTTTGTCCAAGTTTCCTTGTTCTGTGCGTTTTCGGTATTAATTTGTAGAAATAATCTTTCTATGCACAGCCAGTGGTTTAATTTTATGTTCTGAAAATTGGATTTTTTTGACGTTTAATCTGAAATTCAAATAAACTTTGTGTGTTAATTACACCTGTTATATTATTTTGTATAATTTTAATATTTTGACCATTTTCCCAAATCTTTTAAATTTCTTGAATCTCTGTAATCTTTTTATGGCTTTTTTCTTTATTAGTCAGAAGGTTGACTGTGTTATAGTTTTAAGCCATGATCCTTAAATATATGTGCTTATTCTTTGATCGATAATTTGGAGCGTATGTAAAACAGGATGTAAGTCACTGCTTGATGTGAAAACTAAGTGTTTGGTTCACATGGCTGAACATTTCGAAGAGCAGAAAAAGAGAGATTGGTTTTCTGTTCATATTGTTTTTCAAGAGAGAGCGAGAAAAGTATATGTGCAAAAATGTTTGCTGAGCGAGTGACTTTTTTGATCACGTGCGGATTTTTTCAAGCAGTTTTTTAGTTTTAACCCTAATTTTTCCTATCACAAGTGTTTCGCACAATTATCTATTTTAGTTATAGTATGCTTGGAAACACTTTTGTGCATGTGACGCAAATATTACTCTTCAAGATTCTATTTACAGCTATTTTACCATTTGCCAATTTTTTAAGGGCTTTGCCTGCTTTTTATTCTGCTTCTATTTTTCATGGCATTTTCGGAGTTGTGTGGATGAAATCTATTTTTCTGGCACTTTTTGTGGTCTTTCGGTTTGAATAATAATTCATTTCAGATGTTTCTGTTGAAGAAAATTGGCTAAGGCAAATTTGGCTCGAACGAGTTTTTGCTAACGTTTGGATGTTTCTTTAGTTTTGCCTAATTCTTCTGATTTTGCGCTTCTCACTGTAGTTTTTCTCGGTTAAATTTTAGTTAAGAGTTATTCTATAGCTGTTGCTACTATGAGGTGACAGTCCAATTCTAAATATGGCACTTCTGCACTAAAATCAGTTACACAAATTTCTTTTTTCGGTTTTTGATCTTGGCAATTTCCAATTTTCGTTTCATATTTCTCTCCTGCGTTTTGGATAAGTCACCGATCTAGCAGACGAAGCTATAAATTTTTTTGCTAAATAGTTTTTGGGAAGAATCTTGAAATGTAAACCGAGCACTTTTCACATAAGTAATTTTTAATTGTTCAATACTTTTCGGTCAGTTATTAGGTGGTTGTCTGATGTACTAGAGAACGCATTTAACGTTTTGTCGGATTAATGAATCGAAAAATGCAATTAGATTTTGTAGATTTTTTAGAGAATACTACTTTTCCGTTCTTCGAATTTCTCTTTACTAATTCTAATTGGTTTAAGAGCTTGTCTTTCAATTAATTTTTTTCTAAACTACCTGTTTTACAGGGTCGTTAACCAATAGTTTTTTTGGAGTCTCAACTGAAATCAAATTTTATCAGATGGTCTATCGGTTTGTCAGTTGGTTTTCTCATATTTTTGCTGTTGTTGTTTCAAAAATGCTTAGCATAACGGTATAGAAAATGCATTAGGACGGTTAGGATTGTGAATGTTTCTATTTCGAGTCGTTTCGGGAGTTCTTCCGGCTATGTTTTGTTAATCGCGTTAGCTTTTGAATCAGGCAATGTAGTGAATACGGCCAATGTCGAAAGAGCAAAATCAAAAGAAACGGGATAAGCCGATAAAGCGCGGTCTAAGTCATAGTGCATTAGGTTATCAAAGTTCATTAGAGCGATTGTAGCTGATATTATTAAGCTTAAAACCCTTCTGTTTATTAGCTTAAGTAAGTATGGGTTTAGAATCTAACTGAAACTGCACACTGAATTCTTTCACGCATTCAAATATTGTGGTGAATACTTTCAAAGTCAAAAGATCAAAATCAGAAACGGGATAGACTGATAAGGCTCGATCATTAAGTCATTGAAAATTAGATTATCAGAGTTCATTAGTGTTTGCAAGCTGGCATTGGTATTAAGCTTATTAGTTTTCAGTTTAGATGCTGAATCTAGTATAGTTTCAGAATCCAACTGAAACTGCACGCCAATTTAGAACACTTTTTGAACCTGAAAAGAAAACGGAAAAATGTTCGGTCAATTTTTCTCCTGTTTTCTTTCTGTTTCAATCACGATTTGCTGCAAGCGCATCAACGTCGGCCATTTTCCGGCAATCTGCCGGCTATGTTTTCAATTGCTCTCACTCTGAAATAAAGTTTGTTCAAACAGAACCGATTGTTAGAGACTTTATTAAATGTCCCTGATAGCCGAGTGGTAAATACCTCCGTCGAGGTGGAGGAGTCAGACTCAGGTGGTCCGGGTTCGAATACTACATTCGGCTGATGTTTTTGCACCCATGAAAAGTTTATCTAAGCTACAGACCCTGCAATACATTGCGCCGCATGTCACTCGAACAATTTTTCCGACGTTAGTCGGTTTATGTTTAACTTAGATTTTTGGGAGCTACCCAACAAAACTTTCCCACGAAATCATTGAAATGCTCTATTTTATTATCGTAACATTTTTAGAAAAACCCGTAAAGTCTAATTGAGGTAGAACCAAATACCGCACCAAACACGCATGAAACCGAGGTGCTATGAAACATGGGCAAATAGTTTCCAAATTTAGGTTGGAAATAATCGGAGATTGCCTTTTGTCTACATTGCTAACCCTATTTGGGGCATCCTTCAACGGGATGATTGATGGAAATTGGGGTTGGAAAATGGTTTCTCTCCTTTTCACCACCACTAGATTCACCCGCATCCTTTTAGCCCGATTAATTCACCCTCTATCATTTGACCCCAATTTCTATTCTTCATAAAATTGGTACTATTGATTAGTAAAAATTAGCTATGCTTAGGGTTAGAGTTGATGAAAATTTTGTGGGGGTAAATGATATTGGTTTTAAAAGATAGGATATTAAAATATGGAGGGTTTAATTAATCGGTTAAAAAGAAGCAGAGGTTTGTTATCACTTGAAAACCCGTTATGGCTAAATTTATGAGAAATATCTCCAAAAGGAAAGAAAAAAAATCTCCAATGCCAGATGACTTGAGTGGGCAAACTCATTAGTAACTGATGAGATTTTAATGTTTGAACAAAAAAATGTTGAAATCATTCACCAATGCCCTTGTTCAAATTAATAGACTTGATATAAACATTAAAATTGACGTTTTTATGAAAATGTTTCTTTTATGAAATGAGGTTTCTTTTATGAAATGAGGTTTCTTTTAATGAAAATGATGTTTTTTTTTAGGAAATGAGGTTTCTTTTTATGAAATGACGTTTCTTTTTATGAAAATATGTTTTTTTTATGAAATGAGGTTTCTTTTTATGAAATGACGTTTATTTTTATGAAAATGATGTTTCTTTTATGAAATGAGGTTTCTTTTTAGAAATGACGTTTCTTTTTTCTGAATATGTTTTTTTATGAAATCACGTTTTTTTTTAAAGAAAATGATGTTTTTTTTCAGTCACATTGTGAACCACCTCGTGAGGGCTAAACACAAAGAGGTGTCACTGCACAAAGACACTCCCCTGGGAGAGAACCTGTTGGAGTGCTACAACTGCTCCTGTCGAAATGTATTCGTTCTGGGATACATCCCTGCAAAAGCAGATGCCGTTGTTGTACTTCTATGCCGGTAAGTCGGAATCAATTTGAAAGAGATCAATTCAAACTATATACAAAAAGGGACATAATAGATAAAATGATCAATTCTATAGTTTGATGCATGTCATTAATTGTTAATTGCTCTCAAACGAAATTTGTAGCAATCATCCTGCGGTCTTTTTAATGCGATTTTTCTTCAGACCCGTTTGACTTTTCGTCCCCAAAAACGGGATATACTGGTAACGCCCTCTGAGAACGCCGCTTCACACAATGTATTTATGTCTCCCAACATATATAGCATATTTAGAGCGTAGTAATCCGTTGGGTCTAACAGAGAACTTAATACCCACCGGGCGTTACCAGTATGTCCCGTTTTTGGGGACGAAAAGTAAAAAGGGTCAGACAAAAAATCGCATTAAGACCACAGGATGATTGCTACAAATTTCGTTTGAGAGCTATTAATGACGTGCATCAAATTCCATAGATCAATAGATCATTTAATCGATTATGTCCATTTTTGTATATAGTTCGAATTGAGTTCGGTATTAAGTTCTCTGTAAGACCCAACGGATTACTACGCTCTAAATATGCTATTCATCTTGGTTGGGAGACATAAATTCATTGAGTGAAGCGCGGTTCTCACAGTTGGACCCCCCCCCCCCCCCACCCTCCCCTTCATGCCACCATTCCATGCCTAACCCAGCGCGGGTCGACCGTCTCAAATATTTTTTAGACTGCGAAACTTTAACCAGCTCGTTTTTGGTGGCTAATTTTGCACATTCCGAGTTACTTTTGTTGAGGTAAAATATTTATGGTCAAAAGTTATGCGTGGTGTGTGTCGCTTATCAAGTTTATCCATTCTGTCTGATATTAGGTACCCCTGTGCCTCAGCGCAGAGCACCAGCAAAGAAATGATGTTTGACCACTCAAAGTGGAAACCTTTAATTGAAGACAGAAGCTTCCTCTCTTGGCTGGTTAAAGTGCCCTCGGAGACTGACCAACTGAGGTCACGCAAAATAAACGCTGCCCAGATCAACAAACTGGAAGAAATGTGGAAGGATAACCCGGATGCTAATTTGGAAGACTTGGAAAAACCTGGAGTTGACGAAGCACTGCAAAATGTCTTGTTAAGGTACATTATAATAGTAATAATAATATTTGTATCACTGTGTAATAATAATAATAATTGTTTTCAAATATGTTTTTGTTGCATTGCTGTATAAACCAAGCTACAACAGAACCAACACCTACTTGATAGTTCATCAGAAGGGGCGGTCCTAGTCCATTGATAAAACATATAAGGGAACTAAAAGCGTGATAAAAGGGCAGAGAAAATGAGTGTCATGTCAGTTCAATAGAGCGAATATTTCTTCGTTTCTGATAAAAATTATATTTGAATTATTCTGAAAAAAACTTTATTGCGGGTCTTGTTTATTTCTAGCTTTATTTCGCTTAGTTCGTTTTTTATTGTTAAATTTCGCTAGTTATTTAGCTAGATATTTCTTTTATTTCGCTAGTTATTTCTTTTTTCACCTTGTTCCGACCCCTCTTGAGGGGGGGGGGAGGAACTATATACTCAAATGGATTTTTTTTGTTCAGTCAATTTTGGCCGGTCGATATATTCATCGTAGAGAGTTGAGACTGGTATCATTAGAAAGCTTGTCCAGCGTAGAATATGGAATTAAAAAGATTTTTTTGATTTTCTTTCGTGACAGGGAGATATCGAGGTTTAAACTTTCGAGAAAATAGAGTGAATTCAGTTGATTTCATTCACTTTTTCGGAATTTTTTACTAAAATTTCGCCAATTTTGATAAAATTTAATAAAAAATTTTTCATGAAAATGTTGATTTTACGTTTAACGACCAAATATAATGTCGGCCATTTTCATTGAATCTTTTTGGTCACAAATTCCGGCTAAATATTTCACAAAATTCAGACTTTTTCATCAAAAACAGCTCGAAAAAAGTTTCTTTAGTCCACTCTGATTAAATTTGCAGGAAGTGCACACCCAAACACCACTAACACAATCTTTGTAGACTGAAAAGGGGCTAATTCCGCTTCAACTTCCATTGAGAGTGCTCTGTAAATAAAACTTTGCTGTCTTTTGCTAACTTTATTCGTTGATTATCAAAAACGCAGCATTTATTTTCGATTTTTTGACTAACAAAATATCTATATCAATGACATTCCAAACATTAACTATTCCTAATGGACAATCAGCATTAACAGGACTAGTTCTCTACCAACCTTGGACCGTTACAATCCAAAGATAATTCGGATTGTCGTCAGTCGGTTTTTTATATAAAAAAAGTTCGATCTTTTTTATATGAATTAAATAACAGAACATTTCAAATCAAAGCTCACTAGTGATAGGTCCTATTGGCTTCCTAATTAGCTCGATTCCTCTTTAATTTCTCTAGTTGATTGCTTGAAAGCTTATGGTCGTTTTGACTTTTAAAATACTTGATTTTTAAATAAAAAATGGCTTATTGATTTTTGCCTCCATTTTTCTCTTAATTTGGTCAACTTGTACCTTAGTGTCAGCAATCAGAGAGTGCGCCTTCTTTTTGTTGATTCAAATTTAGTCTTTATTGCGGTTTTACGCCTTAAGTTATGGTGTTCTGGCTTTGATACTACTAGATTTCACAATTTTTTTTTAAATTTTTAGGTATTTGCCCATTTTTCATGTTTTCTAGTTTTGTCAAATTATCACGTTATTGTCTCTTCATATATCACCTTTTCCGCGTTCAAAATAACACACAACACAATTGATAATATTTAAATCCTTGACGATATAGATTGTGGTTCTTTACCGCTTCGACAGTACTTTCTCGAAGAATTTAATTGAACGTTTAATGTTTTAAAAGATTTCGTTATGACTTTACTGGCTTCGACACGGGTTTTTCACAAAAAAAAAGTCAATTAATTTTTGATTTTTGTCATATTTGACGTTCTTTTTGTAGACGTAAGACTTGTTCTGGATAATTGCAGGTCTTGAGGGCTTCCTTTGGAAGAATAAACGAACTTATTCAATTTTTTATTTTGTAATTAATGGCTTTCATGTCTTTGGAAATAAATTTTTTTCGATAAAGAAAGTTTTATATAATCTTGCTTTTTTTCTTTTTGGTCTAATTGTTACCTAATTTCATTAATGAGAGGTCACATAATACATAATCGGTGTTCGACGAAGTTTTTTTGTCTATTTGTTGTTCTTTTTGTAACTGCATAAAAAATTGAGTACCAAGAATTTTTAATTCCATTCTATAGAAGCATTGGTAATTGTAAACCTGTGGAATATTTTAGTTGACTCCTAATAGTTTTCATTATTTTGAAATTAATTGTTTTTTAAAAAAAAATTAAGCGAATTTTCTAACTTTAAAGTTTCTGTTCTTTTTGTCTAATTGTTACCAAGCTTTATTATGAATTGGTGAGAAACCATTGTTTTCTGGTGAATTACAAGTTATTTTGTTTATTTTCAGTTTTATCTGACGCTATTTTGACTTGTTATTAAGTTTTGTTTTTTAAAACGGACATAATTTTTTTGATGTAATTAATGTTTGTTGTTGTTTGATTTTGCCGTTCGTCTTCGCCCGCTTTCTTAATATCGGCTCATCTCATCAATCTAATGCATCATTTTTTTACTCCACTGAGTTATTTGCTTTGGAGGCTATCTTTTCGTTCATACGCCAATTTTTTTGAAAAATACTTGAATTTTTTGTGTTTTTCCATCTGTTCCTCATTTGGTAGAGAATTATGCCAAAATTGTGGATGAGCGGGGTCGGAACCTTATGTGCAATCGCACATTACCGAGCCGCCTTGTCAAATCAAAATTAAAATAAAAGCTTGAATTGTTTCAGTATATTTCTAATTCCAACACCGCTTGGTTTAGGGCTAAGACTTTGTTGATTAGTCCTAGCTGACGTGATTTCTTTCATTACTAGCTTTTTTTGTTGTAAGACTGTTCAGCAAAAGATTTCGCATTGACATCAAGCAAATTATTCCCAAGCAATTTAGTTCATTATTTGAACATTTCAAAATTATGCAGGGTTGTAACTGAGCAAATCTGTAGTTACCGTCGATCCTGATTTTCTTTTATTGAAGCTTATCCAAGGTATTTGTTTTTATCGTTGACAAAAACAGATAGAATATAGTTTTGCTGTCTGTAACATAAAATAAAATTGCTAATAATTGATTCTACATAAAGTCTATTGTTAGAAGTGCATTAGCTGTTAGATTAAGTTTTGGCCGATAGAACAAACTGCAGAAGGTATACTCTTATGCGAATAAGAAAGTAATATGATTTTTGAAACTAACTTTTTCATATGTTTGAACTCCCAGTTATTTAAGCGCGTGTTTTTAAATTACATTTCTTTTGTTTGACCTTTCTCGTTGAGAGGTTTTCCGGTAGCTTTTAAGTTGAAAAACGCGTTCTTCCATAGTTAAGTTTTGTTGGTCTTCAAAAAAAAAGTTTCCAATAAGAGCGAGGGAAGTTATCCAAATGTTATCGACAGAAATTTTGCGATATTGTGCATACAGAAGTATAGTATCTATACACAAGTGGGCTCAACGCCGACATTTTACTGTGGCCGATTTTGACGAAAAAGAACTGATTGTACTAATTAATTGCTCTCGAATGAAGTTTGAAGCTAATACTAAACATGAGTCTCTTTCAATGGAAAATTTCCGTTTGACCGTTTTGAGATTTTGTTCTAGAACATATTCTTGATTTCGAGTGCCTTTTTAACGCTTGACTTCTTGATTTTGTCGTTACCTAAACTGCTCTTATTCAGCTATCTTTTAGCTATATTTTGGTACTTTTTTGGTTTTTTCTTTTAATGGTTTTTTTCCGCCTTCTGTGTTAATTTTCACCATTTGAGACCTGATAACTGATATTGACCGATGGCATTTAGGTACTGTTCGATATCTTAGAGCCTTACTAGTATCTAAGTATGTAAACTGCTGATATCAAAATCATGGTATGAATTTTAGGTCTAATTTGTTAGGTTCAAACCCCCCGGCTTCCGAGTCCGTTCTTCCACTTGGATCATTCTTTAAACGAAAGCTCCAATAAGAATGAAAGAATTTTTTCGAAGTTAACCGCTCATTTTTCTTTTTGAGTTCTGTAGTTCTGTAGGTGTATGATATTTGGTTTAGGTTTTTCGTTGTGTCTGAGTCAAATATGGAATTGAGTCGTATCTGCTGTTAAATGTAGATTTTCCAACGGATATGTTTCGTTTTGCTTGTAGTAGGCTGGTCAAACTAGTGTAAAAATGTTGCTGGTTTCCAAGCGGTATCGCCTAATTTGCAATACTACTTTTTGTTCAAACCATTCTAGCTTCGTTAACGTTGAACAAGCAAATTTATGTATTAAATTTGCAGTCTTATTTTAATGCAGAATTTACATATGGTTTTTGTTTTCTAAATGTTTTTTTGAATGGCAGCTAGTCAGTAATTTATCAACTGTCAAGATTTTTACTGGACTAGAAGTTTGATGGAGAGTGTTTATAATTGTAGAAAACCGAGCTTAATTGTGCTATTATTCGTACTATTATTCGTAGATACGAAGATGCGTACCAGTACCAGAATATCTTTGGGCCCCTGGTTAAACTTGAATCAGATTATGACAAGCGACTAAAAGAGAGCCAGACACAGGACAACATCATTGTCAGGTGGGATGTGGGACTGAATAAACGAAGAGTGGCCTATTTTGTTCTGCCAGCAGCTGATTCTGGTAATTTCGTCTTGAGCACAACTTTTTATAGCAAATTGTTCTCAGTGATTAGTTAGAAAGATCACATTTATACATTTTAAACATTTTTATTAATATGAAACGTTTCAGAAATTATTGATTTTAACTGTTATAAAACAGCGTATTGAGTTGTTTTGTATGTAGTTCATTTGAATAACAATTGTAGCTCAGTTGTGTCTATTTGTAGCCCTTTTGAAAGAAAAAAAGAATTATATTAAGAATTCACAAAAAGCATGCTTTAAAACTGCTGCTCAAGAAAAGCCGACATTTGAAAAACTGGGCGCTGTAACTTACGTTACTTACCAAACAGCTTTTTTAGGCTAGTATGTATAATCGCACTTGTCACATTTCCTCGATACATGATAAGAACATCTAAATTAAATTATTTGAAGTTGAATTTAATTGAAATCAAAGACTAATTGCTGATGAAAGAGCGTTCACATCTCGGATCGTGAGAAATGAGGCATCTCGGGAATATCTCAATACTTGAGAGCGAATTTCGCAGAATCAAGTTATAGGCAGAGAGAAATTTTGCGCTTGACTGATTTTTTATCTGACCCTTTTGACTTTTCTACCTCAAAAATGGGATAAACATAGGTAGCGGTCGGAGGGCATTAAGTTCTCTCAGAGCCTTTCGGCTTACTTTACTAAGTATGCGATTCATGTTTGACAATTCAGAGATTGACCCCCTCCCCCGAACACCCCCACCCCACTTGACCAATCCCCACCCCAACACATTGTTCCACCTGTAGCCCAGCGCGCTCGAGCCTCCGTTTGCTCCAGTCCTCCCACTTCTGTAGTTAACCCACGCACCTTTAATTAGAGCTAGCCTCCCTAAATCGTAGCTAGTTACTGACGAAGACAACCACTAGCCAGTCGGTTGAGAGCAATTCGCCCTCTGAAAATGACCCAAATTCGATCGTTTTCTCCATCTACCAGGGTTGTTTTCAAATGCCTGCTTGAGATCAGATCTATAACTCAAGCATATTGGGAATTGTTGTCATATTCCCTCTGATAGAATGAAGTTCGAACAGCCCAAAAAGTAAAGATAATTAACCACAGGTTTTAACCACCACAAAAATTGACCAACATAAAATTATATTTCGGTCAAGGCTTCATTACTGTTTCACGTTAAGCAATAAGGTTGTGCAACGGCATTTGTAATTCTCAAATGGTTGAAATCAGGAGGTTGTCAGAAGATCTTGACTTGGATTGGCATCTTCACTTCCTCATTACTTTTCGTTAACAAGTCTCTCCTAACAAAAAATCTCGTCATTTTAATAGCAGACTTTTTAGCTATTACAATGGCAGCGTATGAGATCTATTTATGGAGATTCTTTCACCGGCAAGGAGATTGAAGCATGACAATTAGGACTCTTGCCTATGCTACCGTTTTAATTTGTTACAAATTTGAAACTGTTTGGACATTCTAAGCAGATAAGGCGATGATTCACATAGAAATTTAGCTCCTACCCTTTGTTCGTGAATGTCAAATACACAAATATCAGCAAAAATAATAGGCTGATAACCGATCGAGCTCTGATTCAATTAGCAGTGTTAGTCACACAGTTTTCAAGTTGAACTTTGTAATTAATAGCCGCCCTCATCTTCTCAGCCGGCTATTATTGCGCTCGTATTTTTTTTTTACTTCGTCAAACTTTTTTTCGCTTTACCATTTTGCCGCTTTTTCGACATTTTGCGTGAAATCTTTTTGACTTCTCTAGGATAGTTTTTCTCTTCTCTCATTCTGCTAAAAGTGAATTTGAACATCAGTTGCTAAGCAAAGCAATTCAAAATGAACAGAGTCGGTATAAAAAATTGAAGTCAGAAATGGAAACGGTATAAACCCATAAAGCCCAATTTTAGATGCTCGCTATTTGAATGTCGTTCCTATAAGTCTTAGTTACCACCTCTAATGCTTATTGGTGTTGATAGTAGCCCCTGTAGCCTCTCTCTAAGAAACAGAAGTATGTTCAGCTACGAAATGCCATCAAAATAAATCGGACTAAAAAATTTTTTTGTACAAAAATCTTTTTTTTTTTCAATATATTCTATTCGTTCAATCCCAATCATGCTTATTGGAATCAACGGCGGCTTTTTTCCGGCAATCTGCCGGGTATGTTTTCAATTCTGACACTACGTTTTAACTGATATTGAGTTTATCAATCGCTCTCAAACAAAGTCTGTTGCGGTTATACTAGTGATGTGGTCTTTTTAATTAATTTTGAACGAAGTTCATAGCAAGTATTGTAAACGTGTTGGTCTTTTTTTATGCAAATTTTTTGCTTGACCATTTTTTGCTCTTCTGCTAGAACATTCTTTGAATTTTCAATTGACTTTTTCACGCTTTCGTTCTTCATTTTTGAGTGATCGCTATTGCTCTCACTCCGAAGTAAAGCTTGTTGCTAATATAAAGTTGGTTGCAGCATAGAAAAAATAAGGGGCAAATAACAGTCGGCAGAGCATATGTTTATAAAGCGGGAGGTCAATGGTTCGAATCACGGTGTGGGACAATGTTTTTCCATCGTTCGTTAGCCTGTTTTTGCCTGTCGTTCGATAGCAATTCTCCCGACATTAGTCGGTTTATGTTAAATTTTCAATTGCTCTCGTAGAGAAGCGATTATTGTAAACGTGTTTTTTTGACCGTTTTGACTTTTCGAGTGACTTTACGCCCTTGACTTTTTGCGGTTCGCGTGATCTAAAATTCTCGCTCAATCACAATTTCAAGCAGCTGAACTCAATTGGCGGCAATTTAATACTAAAAGTCAATTGAAAAGTGCGCCGAAATCTTAATAGTGGTATATGTTAACCTCTGTGGTTATTTGAGGCCCACTGTTGAACTTCTTAATCCCATTTAGGCCCCCCTCCACCCCCAATCCCCCACTGAAGCAGGCTGCAATTGATTAGAGGTCTCACTAGTCGTTCGAGAGTAATTCTTCCGACGTTTAGTCGGTTATGTTTTTACGACACGACGAAAAGTATTGGTATTCTGCACTATTTTTCGACTCGAATAGGAGTATTGGTTTTCTACAGGTTTTTTTGAGCTAAAGTGAATACTTGAAATTTGACTTTGACTTCGTAGTTTTCGAACATATGTTTATATACCTGTGTTTTCGAACATAGTCTTCGTAGTTGAGTTCTGTTGTAGAACGTTGACTTCTGTTTTAGAACAATGGACTTTAAATGTAGCTTAGTTTTTAATTTATAGTTATTGAAAACTCATGGTAATATGCAAGATGAAAAGGTCATTTCGAGAATTTTTGATCACATTCAAGTCCCTCCAACCTATCTAACCTACCCCTCCCCTCAACTAGTCCCCACCCCACATGCACCTACCCACAGCAAACCTGACCCCCCACACACACCTACCATCCATCATCCTACGCTTATTTCTCACCAAAAACTGATTTATTTCACACTGTACTGCTTTTTTAATAGCCGCCGTCAGCCTCTCAACGGCTATTATTTAGGCACTCTCCTTTTTTTAATTCGCTTTACCTTTTGATAATGTTTTTCGTTTTGATTGAATCACGATTTTCACGTATAACTTCTGACGCACCTCAGTTACTCTTTCAACTGAGTGGATTTTAAATTCTTCCGCGCATTCAATTACGCAATGTGGTGAATACTGTCGAAGTCAAAAGATCAAAATCAGAGACGGGATAAACTGATAAAGCCCGATCATTAAATCATTGAAATTTAGGTTATCAAAGTTAATTAGTGTTTGCGAGCTGACATTGGTATTAAGCTTATTAGCTTTCAGTTTAGAACACTTTTTGACACTGAAAAAACAGAAAAAAATTCGATCGATTCTTCTCTTTTCCGTTTCTGTTTCAATCCCGATGTGCATCAACTGAGTTAACTCTGGCTACTTTCCGGCAATCTGCCGGCTATGTCTTTCTTTCTTTTTTTTCTGAAATAGGTAGGGTTAGATACGAGTTTTCCCGGTATTCTACCGTCTGTCTTTTTTTAGCTAGAGCAAGTTTGTTCATGGCTTGAGTTTCTACTTACTTTGTTTCAAACCTATACCTGTGTTTTTGATTGTTGACTTCTGTTTTCGAACATTGGACTTCAGCAGTAGCTTAGCTTGTAATGTATAGTAATTAGGAACTGCTGATTATATTCAAGGTGGAGAGATCATTTTGAGATTTTTAAAATCCTATGTAAGTCACCCCTACGTATCTGAACTACCCAGCTCCCCCCCCCTTACCACCCCCACCTACCTACCTGCAGAGTTAGGTTAGATTGTAAGGCACGGCGCTTCGAGTTGTTTCCGTCATTCTACCGGCTGACTTTTTTTGTCCATGGCTTGAGTTTTAATTTCTTTCGTTTCAAACATTTACCTCTGTTTTTGGTTGTCAACTTCTGTTTTCGGACTTCAACAGTATTTTGGTTTGTAATGTATAGTAATTAGGAACTGCTGATAATATTCAAGGTGAAGGGATCATTTTGAGATTTTTTGATCCTATATAAGTCACCCCTACGTATCTAAACTACAGAACCCCCACCTGCCACCCCACCTACCTACCTGCAGGGTTAGGTTAGAGATTGTAATGCACGACGGTTCGAATTGTTTCCGGTATTCTACCGGCTATGTTTTTAAATGCGATTTTTCGCGTGACCAGCTTTTCGTCTGACCCTTTTGACTTCTCGTTCTCAAAAACAGGACCAACAAGTAACGCCTGGAGGGCATCAAGTATCTGAGCAGCTCTTTTAGAGCCGTACGCCCTACTAGTCTCTATGAATGCGATAATCCGAAACTCTTCAAGATATAATTTCATACTGTGAAGGGTGGTTCTTATTCTTTCAATTGCCCCCATCCCCAAAAAGTTCCCCGTCCACGCTCCTTCGACTGGCCAACTGGTGATTTAGACCCTTCTTTGCAGCCCTCCCCTCCCCCACTGAGTACTTGACCCCCTTCTCCTCCAACGCTTGATTCCCCCCCCCCCTACGCTCACCCCCTAATGCTAGCATCTAACCCAAGTCACTCCCCTCTTTCACCACCTCCCCCTCCCCGTCCACCCTCCTCCACCAGTCGATTTAGATTCCCATCATCCTTACTCGCTCACGCCCCATATCCAACCCGAGACCCATTCCGCTCCCCCCCCCCCTGATGCACGCTCTAATGATAGCATCCCTAAGCCTCAGGTGGTTACTAACGAAACCAATTGCTCGCCGGTCGTTTGAGAGCAATTCACCCGACGTTAGTCGGTTGTTATCCTATGTTTAATACAAAAAAGTTAATACGTAATGTTAATTACAAAAAATTGTTCGCATTGTTTTGCCGTCATTTCTTGTGAGCATGTTCTAGGTTTTCTGTTGCTTTTCAGCGTTCTACGAGATGCGCCTTATGCAGGGCGATGAGCTGCGCATGGCTTACAAGGGTGAGCTGCACAAGCACTGGAAGGGAGAGGGACACGTGATCAAAGTGCCCAATAACAATGGAGATGAGATTGGAGTTGAGTTGCGCAGGGCTCACGGGGAGATGCCTCCTCTGCATGTTACACACAATTATTCTGTTGAGTTCGTCTGGAAGTCGACTTCTTTTGACAGGTGAGAATATATGCAATATAATGCAATAAAAGAATGATTTCATTATTATAGCTGCGAAGCTGTAAGCTGAGCGTAGCAAGATTGCGGTGCTCTTGGTTTTTTGTTTTGTCGTCTCACGTTCCATTTTCGTTTTACATTTGTTCTGGAATATTCTGTCTCGTCACTGCTTAAATGTTTTTTTGCGCTTGATTTCACGCTTTCTGCGTGACCTAAATTGCGGTTATTTAGAAGTTGTCTGTTGCTAAAACAAAGTTGATTGTAAGAAAAATGATTGTTTGGTCCGGCAGCCGAGTGGTTAAGGCGACTGGCTGGTAATCAGCAGATCGGCCGTTCGAGCCGCGGCAGTGAAACGTTTTTTTTGCACCCAAAGAAACCTTAGAATTAAACTTGTAAGTTTTATAGGCGGCGGCGATAACTTCAAATCAACTCACTTCCGTATCTTTTTCCATCTGTATTTTACGGCACGCAAGTCTATTTCGCAGCTATTCCGGCAATCTGCCGGCTGTTTGAATTCAATATTTATTGACAAATTTAGAATCGGGTGAAAATTTGCCAATCTGTTTATGGAAATTAATGCCAAAATGTAATTTGCGGTCATCTATATTTTTATCTGTGGTTATATTTTCGAAAATATCTATATATAAGTTCAACGTCGACAGAGATCCACTGAACACCATGTTTAAGGGCCTATCTGAACATGTTTTAACGGCCCTTAAACATGGTTTTCTGAGAAAGCGACTGACAACAGTCGGGTTTGAACCTGGGTCTTGGGGTTGAGAAGCGGAAGTGCAATGGGTTGAGCTAAGGAGCAGGTGAGGCACGTATTTTATCGGGAGTTTTGTCAATTAACGTCGCATGCGTTTCTCCTTTTTTCCATTTCGCTCCTTTTTGCACACATTTTTTTGCTCCATGTTTTTCCTCCTGTGACCATATATCTATTTCTATATATTAAACGTAATTCGAAAACCTGTTCCACCGTGTTTAAGCTCTTAATCTTCAGATGTTTTAAGGCCTCTTAAAGATGCAGAAAAGCGTCTTGTATGCATTTTGATAAAGGTCAATGACCGAAAAGCTGCGTGTGCCAAAAGGGTCAACGAACAAATAACTTCGGATGCAAAAATAGGTCATTGACCAAAAAGCTGCCAATGACCGAAAAACTGCGTGTGCCAAAAGGGTCAACGACCAAATAACTTCGGATGCAAAAGTAGGTCCTTGACCGAAAAACTGCTAATACGAACTGAATCCATTTATTACACGAAAATAGTCCTTGAATGATATGTGCTGATGCATCACTGGTGTTGACAAAATAAAGATTCTCTAAGTAAAGGTCAATTACTGAAATGAAATCGAAGATAGAAAATTGTCCGTTTAAGATGAGATTTTAGATAGCTAGGTAGTAAGGCCGTAGTGGCAAGCTTTTGTGTTATGTTTTAAAATTCTCCGTAACATAGATTGATGCGATTCTTCTAAGCGGAATTTATTACGCAAAATGTTTGTGTGACCGATTTGGTTTTTCAATACATATATTGCTTCACTTTTTTCAATTTTGTTTAATGCTTTTTTGAGACTGAGTTCAAACAAAATTGAAAAAAGTGAAGCAAAAGATCATTTAAAAAACCCAATCAGTCACCCGAACATCTTACGTATTAACTTCTGATGAGAAGAATCTTATCAATCTATGTTATAGAGATTTTTAAAACGTTACACAAAAATTTGTCACTGCGGCATTACTATCTAGCTAATTAAATTAACCTTATATGGACAATTTTCTATCTTCGATTTCATTTCGGTAATTAAACTTCACTTGAAGAAAACCTGAAGAAAACATTGAAAAAACTTGAAAAAAGAAAAGGAGAGAAAAGACAAAGCGAAAGAGGAGAAAAGAGAGGCACAAAGGGAGCAAAAAAGACGAAAGAGAGAAAAGGAAAGAAACAAAATAGAAAAGAAACAAAGAAATACAGAAGGAAAAAAAGAGAAACGAAAGAGAAGAAAAAAAGGCAGAAAATGAACTGTAAAAAACAACAGAAAGAGAAAAAGACAGAAAAGAAAGAGAAACGAAAGAGAGAAGTTCTTCCGAGAGTCAAAAGCAAAACCCGAACAAATGCTTCGCAGCCTAACTTCATTTGCACTAATGAAACTGACAAATGATGGTTTTGACTCTAGAATGGTTTTGGTTTTGACTCTAGGAAGATCTTTGCTCTCTTTTCTCGTTCTTTTCTGTCTTATTTCTTTTGTTTACTGTTCTTTTTCTTTGCCTTTTTTTCTTTCATATCGCTTGCTTTCTTACTTTCTGTATTTCTTTTTTTTAATAGCCGCACAGCGATAGCTGGGGCTATTATTGGCCTTCTCTTGGTTTTTTTATTTCGTCGTCATGATTTTTGTTACGACCGTATGACGTCACAGCCACTTTTTGTTCATTCGTTCATGCAATTTCAACTGAATTGCATGTGTGGCGTCATTTTTCGCTGTCAGTGGAGCGAGTTTTTTTGTTCATGCGCGTGATTAAATTTTTGGTCACAATTGACTTACCTCACTCTCAAAAATGACTTCCTCACTTTGAAATTGATTTTTATTTACTTTAATTCAAAGAGATAAGGTCAAATGGGTGTGTTTCACTCTAATTGAAGGTTATTTGAGATCAGCTAATAGAGGCAGCAATGAATTATACAGATTTTTAATCAAAATATAACAGATCAGCCTTCAATGAAAAGACAAATTTTTTTGGTCCGTCTTTTTCACTGTTTTTTTAGACTGCCGATCTACGGATCTATTGCGGCTATTTTCTGGCAATCTGCCATCTACGTTTTACTTTTCGTTTCTCTTTCTTCTTTTTTGCTCCCTTTCGTTTCTTTTCTCTTCTTTCTCTTTCTTTTGTCTTTTTTTTTTCTTTTTTGCTTTTGTCTCTTTCTTTTCCGTCCCGTTTTTTTAGTTCGTCGGTTTCTTTTTAAAAGCTGTACAGCGATAGCTGGAGCTATTTTTGGCCTTCTCTTGTTTTTTTTTATTTCGTCGTCGCGATTTTTGTTGCCACCATATGACGTCACAACCACTTCAAATTTGCTTTTTGTTCATTCGTTCTTGCAGTTTCATCTGAAGTGCGTGCGTGACGTCATTTTTCGCTCTTAGTGGAGCGAGTATTTTGTTCATTCGCGTGATTAAAATTTTGGTCACACTTGACTTACCTCACTCTCAAAAATGACTTCCTCACTTTGAAATTGGCTTTTTAATTTAATTCAGAGATAAGCTGAAATGGGTGTGTGTCACTCTAAATGAAGGTTATTTGAGAGGAGCTAATACAGGCAGCAAAGACTTGTTCAGATTTTTAATCAAAATATAACATATCAGCCTTCAATGAAAAGACGATTTTTTTGGTCTGTCTTTTTTACTGATTTTTTGCGACTGCTGAGCTACGAAGCTATTGTGGCTATTTTCTGGTAATCTGCCAGCTATGTTTCTCTTTTGGTGGTCTTTTGTGTTTTCACTCTTTCATTTCTGTTGTTCGCCGCTCCCCCTCCCCCTCTCTCACTCTGTCTTATTTCTCTTCTTTTCTCTATTATTTTTCTTTTCTTCTTTGCGTTTCTGTCTTTCTCTTCTTTCTTTTCTGTTTTTTTTTGTTGTTCTTTTCCGCCTTTATTTTCTATTTTTCAGTTCTTCTGCCTTCATTTTCTCTTCTTTTTTGCACTCTTTCGTCTCTTCTTTCTCTCCTGTCTTTTTCTCTTTTCTCTTCCTTGGTTTTGCTTTTCTCTTTTTTTTCTGATTTACTGTTTTATTTTTTCCCTTTCATTGGTCCTTTTTCGTGTTTTCTTTTCATTTCTCTGTTTTTCTCATCTCTCTCTCCTTTTTTTACATCTCTTGCTTTTTCTTTTCGGTCCTTCGTTTTTGCTTTTCTCTTCTCTTTCTTTTCTTTTTTCTCTTTTTTCTGTTCTTCGTTTCTGCCTGTTCTTTGTTTCTTTACTCTCTCTTTCGTTTTTCTTTTCGCTTTGTTTTCTCTGTTCTCTTTCTCTTCTATTCGTTTTCTGCCTTCGTTTTGTCTCTTCCTTTTTGCCCTCTCTCTCTCTCTCTCTCTCTCTCTCTCTCTCTTCTTCTCTTTCTCCCCTGTCTTACTTTTGGTTTCTCGGTTTCTTTTCTCTTTCCTTGGTCCTTTTTGTGTTTTCTCTTTCATTTTTTACTGTCTCTCTCTCTCTCCTGTCTTTTTTTACCTCTCATATTCTTTCTATTCTTTCATTGCTTTTCTTTTTTTCTCTTGCTTTTTCCTGTGTCTCGTTTCTGTCTTTCTCTTCTCTTTTTCTTTTTTTTTCTTTTTTTCTTTTCTGCCTTTTCTATTTTTCCTTTCTCTTTCTTTTCCGTCGTTCTTTTCTCTTTATTTTCTTCACTACTCTTTTTTTCTGTTCTTTTTATTCTCTTTTCCTTTCCACTCTTTCGTCTCTTCTTTCTCCCCTTTCTCTTTTCCTTGGTTTTGCTTTTCTCTCTTTTTTTTCTGTTTTACTGTTTTTGTTTCTTTTTTCTCTTTCATTGGTCCTTTTTGTGTTTTCTTTCATTTCGCTGTTTTTCATCTCTCTCTCTCTCTCTCTCTCTCTCTCTCTCTCTTTCTCTTGTTTTACATCTCTTGCTTTTTTTCCCGTCTTTCGTTTCTGCCTTTCTTTTCTTTTTCTCTTCTCTTTTTTTCTTTTCCTCTTTTCTGCTTTTTCTATTTTAATTCTTTTCTCTCTTTTCCGTCTTTCTTGTTTCTTTCTTTTCTATTCTCTTTTCCGTTCTTTTTCTTCGGCCTACTTTTCTCTTTATTTTTTGCTCTTTTCTCTTCTTTATCTTTTCTCTCCTTTTTTGCTTTTCTCTCTTTGTTTGGTCTTTTTTTGTTTTTTCCCTTTCAATTATCTGTTTTTCCATTCGCTCTCTTCTGTCTTCTTATCTCTCCCTTTCTTTCTTTCTCTCTGTATTTTTTCTCTCTCTTTTTTTGCTGTTCTTTTCTGCCTTTATCTTCTATTTTTCAGCTCTTCTGACTTCATTTTCTCTTCTTTTTTTTGTACTCTTTCGTCTCTTCTTTCTCTCCTTTCTCTTTCTCTGTTCTCTTCCTTGGTTTTGCTTTTTTCTCTTTTTTGTTTTGACTGTTTTAGTTTTGTCCCTTTCATTGGTCCTTTTTCGTGTTTTCTTTCATTTCTCTGTTTTTCTCATCTCTCTCTCTCTCTCCCCTGTTTTTTACATCTCTTCCTTTTTCTTTTCGGTCTTTCGTTTTTGCTTTTCTCTTCTCTTTCTTTTCTTTCTCTTTATTTCTGTTCTTCTTTTCTGCCTGTTCTTTTTTTCTTTACTCTTTCGTTTTTCTTTTCGCTTTCTTTTCTCTGTTCTCCTTCTCTTCTATTCGTTTTCTCCTGCCTTCCTTTTGTCTCTTCCTTTTTGCTCTCTCTTTCTCTCTCTCTCTCTCTCTCTCTCTCTCTCTCTCCTTTTTTGCTTCTCTTTCTTCTCGGTCTTACTTTTGGTTTCTCGGTTTCTTTTTTCTCTTTCATTGATCCTTTTTGTGTTTTCTCTTTCATGTTTTTACTGTCTCTCTTTCTCTCTCTCTCTCTCTCCTGTCTTTTTCACCTCTCCTTTTCTTTCTTTGCTTTTTTTTCCTCTTGCTTTTCTCTTTCCTGTGTCTCGTTTCTGCCTTTCTCTTCTCTTTTTCTCCTTTTTTTCTGTTTTTCTTTCTGCCTTTTCTATTTTTCTCTTTCTTTTCCGTCGTTCTTTTCTCTTTTCTTCACTATTCTTTTTTTCTGTTCTTTTTCTTATTTTCTTTTATTTTGCACTCTTTAGTCTCTTCTTTCTCTCCTTCCTCTTTTCCTTGGTTTTGCTTTTCTCTCTTTTTTTTCTGTTTTACTGTTTTAGTTTTTCTATTTCATTAGTCCTTTTTGTGTTTTCTTCCATTTTTCTGTTTTTCATCTCTCTCTCTCTCTCTCTCTTTCCCTTTTTTTTTTACTTCTCTTGCTTTTTTTCTGTCTTTCGTTTCTGCCTTTCTTTTCTTTTTGCTCTTATTTTTTCTGTTCCTCTTTTCTGCTTTTTCAATCCTTTTGATTCTTTTCTAATTTTTTAACATTTTTAATTCTTTTCTCTCTTTTCCGTCTTTCTTTTTTCTTTCTTTCCTAATCTCTTTTCTGTTCTTTTTCTTCTGCCTACTTTTGTCTTTATTTTTTGCTCTTTTCTCTTTATCTTTTCTCTCCTTTTTTGCTTTTCTCTCTTTGCTTGGTCTTTTTTTGTGTTTTCTCTTTCAATTATCTGTTTTTCCATTCGCTCTCTTCTGTCTTTTCTCTCTTTCTTTTCTATTTTTTCGGCCGCTCTTTTCTGTTTTTTTTCTATCCTCCTCCCTCTTACTTTTCTCTTTCTTTTCTATGCTGTTCTCTCTTTCCTCTTGCTTTTTTTCCGTCTTTCGGTTCTGCTTTTCTCTTCACTTTCTGTTCTTTTTTTCTTTTCGTCTTTTCTGCCTCTTTATTCTGTTTCTTTACTCTTTCTTTTTCGTTTTTCTTTTCGCTTTCTTTATTCTGTTCTCTTTCTCTTCTGTTCGCTTTCTTCTTCCTTTCTTTTCTCTTCCTTTTTGCTCTCTCTCTCTCTCTGTCTCTTTTCTTTTTTTCGCCTCTCTTTCTTCTGTCTTACTTTTTCTTTTTTGGTTTCTCGGATTTTTTTCTCCTTCATTGGTCTGGTTTGTTATTTCTCTTTCATTTTTTTCCTGTCTCGTTCTCTCTCTCTCTCTCTCTCTCTGTCTTTTTTACCTCTCCTTTTCTTTCTATTCTCTTTGCTTTTCCTTTTTCTCTTGCTTTTCCTTTTCTGTCTCTCATTTCTGCCTTTTTCGTCTCTTTGTTTTCTCCCTTTTTTCTGTTCTTTTCTGCCTTTTCTATTTTTTCTTTCTCTTTCTTTTCCGCCGTTCTTTTCTCATTTTTCTTCAGTAGTCTTTCTTTTCTGTTCTTTTTCCTCCTTTTTTGCTCTTTGTCGTATCTCATTCTCTTCTTCTTTTTCTTCTTTTCTTTGTTTTTCTCTTTTTTTCTGCCTTTCTTTTCTTGCTGGTTTCGGAGTTTTTTCTCTTTCAATGGTCGTTTCGGTTTTGGTCTCTTTTTTAGTTTCTCAGTTTCTTTTTCATTGGTCTTTTTGTGTTTTCCCTTTCAATTCTTTGTTTCTCTCTCTATCTCTCTTTTGTCTTTTTACCTCTCCTTTTCTCTCTTTCTCTTCTTTATTTTTGTTCTATTTTCTGTCATTTTTTTCTCCTCTCTCTTCCTTTTCTGTCTCTTTTCTATTTTTTTCTTTTCTGCTTTTTTCTGCCTTGCTTTTTTCTATTTTCTGTCTTTTTCGTTTCTCTTTGGTTTCTGAAACGTTTTTGTTTTTCTGGCATTTTTTGCTTTTGTTTTCTTTCTGTCTTTCTTTTTATCGCTTTTCTGTTCTTTTTTATTTTTTTCTTTTGTTTCTTCCTTTTTCTTCATTTCTTTTCTTTTGTTCTTTGTTTTCTCGCTGTATTTTCTGTTCGTTCTGTTCTGTATTTCTTCCGTCTTATCTCTTCCGTTTCTTTCTTTTTCTGTCTCTCTTTTCTGTCTTTTTCCTCGCTTACATTTCTCTCTTTCCTTTCTGGTCTTTCTCATACCTCTGTCTTTCTTTCCTCTTTTGAGTTTCTTTTTTCTTTATCTCTTTTCTAGCTTTCTGTTCAGTATTTTCTCTCCCTCTTTCATATCCTGTTTTTCTCTCTTGCTCTTCTATGTTTCTGTTCCCCCTTCCTTTTCTCTCTTTTTCTCTCTTTCTTCCGTCTTTTCTTTTTTCTGCCTTTCTGTTTTCTATTTCTTCTGTCTTTTCTCTTCCATTTATGCTTCTTTTTGGCTCTTTTCTGTTTTTTCTCGCCTTTTCTCTTTCCTGTCTTTTCTCTCGTTCTCTTTTCCTCTTTTCTTTCTGTTCTTTTTTTCTTTCTTTTATAGTTTGTTTCTCTCTTTCGGTTCCCTTTCTTTTCTCTTACCTTTCTGTCATCTCTTGCATTTCGTTTTTTTCTGTCTTTTCTCTGTTGCTTTTCTGTTCTTTTTTCCTTTTTTTCTTTTATTCTTTCTTTTCCAGCTTTGTTGTCAGTGTTCTCTCTGCTTCTTTCATGCCATGTTTTTTATCTATATATATTTCTGCTCTCCCTTTCTTCTCTTTCTTTCTCTCTCTTTTTCTCAGTCTTTTCTGTTTTTTTCCTGCCTTTCTTATATATCTTGAATGTTTAAGCTCCTCATCTTTGCTCATTAGACATACAGCTTAACGTTTTACCTGCGTTTAGCTTAGCCACCATGTAGAAGTTCAATATCTGTGTACGTCGTCGCGCCCCTTAAGTTTGCCAGATAGCAAAGCCAAAAAAACTGCTGGTGCTTGGGGTTATATACTAAACCAAACACATCGGTAGCGTAACGCGGTTGCGGAAGGAAACCCCCATGGAAAAAATCCCACTTCATTTTAGATTGGAAATAAACCCCCACTTTACCCCCACAATGAACTGCGCTTCAGCCATGCCTCGTGGGCCATGGCCATGCCTCAGCGGCCCGTGGGAATTGATATGAAACTATCACAACCGAAGAAATTATCACAACCGAAGTTCAATTTTAAAATGGGGGTTTATTTCCTTGGGGGTTTATTTGCTATCTAAAGTTAAATGGTTTTTTCCGTGGGGGTTTATTTTCTAGACCCAGCGTAATATAATACATATGGCTGTTGAACGAGAGGCAGGGTTTCCAGCACAAGGTGGTGCGAAAGCAATCTAATTTTTTTTTAACCTCTTCTTTTAAATGAATTTTTGTGGTGCTTTTGCGGGCCTGCTAGTTACATACTATTTCGGAAGGTCAGAAAGCGAGAAAAAAGTCACATAGTAATTATAAGCATTATTAGGAAATTATCAATGATACGCAATGAGTATTCGCGAGATTCAGAAACGTATCACATAGAATATCAAGAGTAAGCGAACGAGCGAGTGTTTTCCAAAATGCAGCTTCTGGGAATGTTTGAAAACCATGACCCGCTATGTCAATAGAAACCAAAACTTGGATGTTTCATCAAATAACTTTAACTTATTAGTCTAAAGGTGTAAAGAGTTGATATTAGTAGTAGGTGTAAGCGTGTTGTGGTACATACGGGGGGGGGGGGGGCAGTTGTAAAAACTTCTGACCGCCCAGAAAGTGCAATTACCTCCCCCCCCCCCCCCCCGCCCCACTTTATGTACCACAGCACGCTTACCTCTTACATTATTAATAATCACATTTTGTGACGTCGTGTTCGTTTATTTTTCAGAATGCAAGCTGCGATGAAAACTTTTGCTGTAGACATGACATGCGTATCTGAGTTTATATTCCATCGTCTTTTGGGCCATGAGAACTCTACAACAGCCGGAGGGGTCAATTCTCAAGATGCGGACAAAGTGTTCAAACTGAATGTTCCCAAGCGATTCTCTGCACCTGGACTGCCTGAGTTGAATCACAGTCAGGTCAATGCTGTCAAACAGGTGCTGCAGAGACCACTCAGCCTCATTCAGGTTTTGAATATGAACTTTTTCTCATGTTTTTTGGTCCCATTTTTTTGGTCAATTCTCAAAAAATACTTAAGTTGTTTAGCCAAGAATTTCTAGCTGTTATTAAAAATCTGGAAAGAATAATTTAGAGCTAACACTTTACTGGGTTGAAGTATTTTTGTAATAATTTTGGATAATTTGCAAAGATTTTAGATAAAATTCTGGTCATTTTGTATTCCAACTTAGTTAAGCTAAGCGCTTGAGCTTTCAAAAAGTGACGCTGAAATAATTCTTGACATAGATATTTCAAATTTCTCTGTAAATTTCGGTATAAAATGAATGATGTTTTCCGACCCAAGTGTTCCACAATTCATTGCATGCTTTGAAAGCTAATAGATTCTTTTAGAAAATGGAAATTTTTCCCATTCACTGTCCGATTAAAAGCAAAATTAATGGTTAGATGTTCAAATATGTCAAAATTATATGCCTCGCAGTTTGGAAAACTGATTTTCTATTGCGTAGGGACCTCCTGGAACTGGTAAGACTGTGACGTCAGCAACTGTCGTGTTCCATCTGGCTAAGCTGGGACAAGTGTTGGTATGTGCACCCTCCAACATTGCAGTGGACCAACTCTGCTACAAAATACACCTCACTGGTCTCAAGGTATCTTATCTCACTTACTCTACTCTGAACCTTCTATTCTGAACTCTTTATTTAATAGCCGCCCTCATCTTTTCAGCCGGCTATTATTGCGCTCGTATTTTTTACAATTCAAAGAATTTGAATTGTATTGGGGCGCTGTCTTTTTTTTTAAGATCTGTTCACACATTTTCATGATTTTTGAAGTCAAATTGGAGTAGTGATTTTGGTCACGCCGAAACAGGAAATGGAGCGAAAAAGCGAGTGGTTTTGCGGCGTGAAATTTTTTTGCTCTAATTTTAAAGTAGAGCGATAATACGGTGTTTGAACAAAAATTCGCTTTATCGGTAGTGGTTTTTTGTTCACATGCGGCAATTTCACTTTGATTTTTACTGTTTTTTCGATTTTTTTGGATAGGATTTTTTTTAAATGGTTTTTCCAAACCATTCATAGTCCGTTCTAGGTCTAGTTTTCTGTTTAGTCAATGAAAATTCTTTGAATTGTACGTCAGGACTTGTCCTGCTATGTTTTTTTACTTCGTCAAACTTTTTTTCGCTTTACCATTTTGCCGCTTTTTCGACATTTTGCGTGAAATCTTTTTAACTTCTCTAGGCTAGTTTCTCTCTTCTCTCATTCTGCTAAAAGTGAATTTGAACATCAGTTGCTAAGCAAAGCAATTCAAAATGAACAGAGTCGGTATAAAAAATTGAAGTCAGAAATAGAAACGGGATAAACCCATAAAGCCCAATTTTAGATGCCCGCTATTTGAACGTCGTTCCTATAAGTATTAGTTACCTCTCTCTAATGCTTATTGTTATTGATAGTAGCCCCTGTAGCCTCTCTCTAAGAAACAGAAGTATGTTCAACTACGAAATGCCATCAAAATAAATCGGACTTAAAAAAATGTTTTTGTACAAAAATCCGTTTTTTTTTCAATATCTTCTGTTATTTCAATCCCAATCATGCTTATTGGAATCAACGGCGGCTATTTTCCGGCAATCTGCCGGGTATGTTTATAGTTAAAGAAACTTAAGTTGAAGTCTGACAAAAATGTAGTTCGATAAAAAAAATAACAGCACAGGGATTTTTAAAAAGCCATAGGGTTTTGAAGCAACGGGAAAGGCGATAGTTTTTCAATGGGTAGCTCAGTTATCTAAAGGGAAAATAAAATGGGCACTTATAAAATCCACCGGATTAAACCTAAAGCATGGCAATCGCTTCTATCAGGCCGGTGTTTTGTTTTTAGCGACAAAAATTGATTGTATCAAAAAAGAACTAGTAGTTTCTTAATCCAATGATTCAGAAAAACAAGCTTAATTTGTGTCGTCAGGTTGTGAGGCTATGCGCTAAATCACGTGAGGCCATTGATTCGCCAGTTGCCAGCTTGGCTCTACACAACCAGTTGAAGAAGCTGCCGAACAGCAGTGAACTAAGGAAGTTAATACAGCTCAAGGACGAGACTGGTGAGCTCTCGGAGCAAGACGAGAGACAGTACCGATTCCTCAAGAGGGCGGCTGAGAGCGAACTTCTCAAGGTGAGTATTGGAAGCTATTAGAGACCTGACAAGTTAGCTGGACAAGGCGAAGAATTATCTCGTTCGCATTTGTTAAATGTTTTCAAGTTTTTTAACTGGTTCAGATGAGTTGTTATCTTTTTTTATCTGGTAGCTGTTTTGAGATTTTTGAGATAGTTTGTGACTTAATTTTGCAGTTGAGTAGGTTGAGTGGATTAAGACTTTTATGCAGATGAATTAAACATTAGAGCTAATCAAATATTATACAATAAACCACTCGTTGAATTTGTATAAACTTTTCGAAACAGTCTGTTAGCTATCCTCTCGTATCTTAGAACTGCTCTATGTTAAGAGTGCCGATGTTATCTGCTGCACCAGTGTATGTGCTGGCGACCCTCGTCTGGCTAGGTTCAAATTCCGCTCAATCCTAATTGACGAGTCAACTCAGGCCACCGAACCAGAATGCCTGGTCCCTGTAGTATTGGGTGTGAAGCAACTCATCCTGGTCGGCGACCATTGTCAGCTGGGTCCTGTTGTGATGTGCAAGAAGGCAGCCAGCTGTGGTTTGAGTCACTCGATGTTCGAGAGATTGGTGGTGCTTGGAATCCGACCTATCAGACTCCAAGTCCAATACAGAATGCACCCCGCTTTGAGTCTATTCCCATCAAATGTATTTTATGAGGGATCGTTGCAAAACGGAGTCAGTGCTGGTTAGTTAACTAGAAAATAACTTCACTGCTGAAGTTAAATCGTAACTCATATGGGCCCTAGTTTTTTTGTAAAAGAACTGACTTGAAAAAGGCGACTGGGCAACGAGTTCACTGCTACGTCTTATAGTTTAAGTAGCAGCAAAGGGGTCGATGGGGCTATTATTTACCTTTTTGTTTTTAACGACTCGAAGAGGAACATTGGTTTTCATGAGATTTTGTTGTACTGGAAGTACTTTCAAACGGCGTTTTGACCTAAAAGCGAATGAGTAAAATTGTCGTGTGGACTATTTTTTTCTGAGCGAGAAAAGTTTTTTGATCATAGGCTGCTTTCAGTGAATAACTGTTCGACTTTTAAAAGTGTTTTCTGACAGAATGGCGGTTATAGATAACCGTTTTAGCCGTTTATCAACCAACCGGCCCAATTTTGTATGGATTTTGGTTCTTGTGGAATTAATTTTTCGTCGATGCTTTTTTGATGTAACTCGCTGAAATCGATAGCACACCGTTTTTGATACCAATGCGCTTCAAGTTTAAAATGGGCGCATATTTTCAATTTTTAGTTAATTTTTGGCTTTTTTCATTGATTTCTTCATTTTTTTTACTTTAAGCGGACTTATTTTTAAGCAGTGCATATGGCAACAATTTAGTAATTCATGAATTGATTACAGTTGTATATAATAAACTCTAATGCCGTCGTTTGACATTTCAAGTCCCCTTAAGTGAATTTAGCTACCCGATCGGTCCACCCGAATGAAGCATGCTGTAGTAGATTTGATCTCCCACTAGTCGTTCGAGAGCAATTCTTCTGACGTTAGTCGGTTATGTTTCATTTAGTGGTAAGATTTTTTGTTACGACCATATGACGTCACGATCACTTCAAACCCGCTCTTTGTTCATTCGTTCATGTAGTTTCGACTGAATTGCCTACGTGGCGTGATTTTTCACTTTTAGTGGAGCGATTATTTTGTTCATTCGCGGTCTGTTTAATTGCTCTCAAACGAAGTTTTTCGCTTTACAGATTTTTCTCTGTCGCTTTTCACTTTTCGTCCTCAGAAACGGGATAAACAAGTAGCGCCTGGAGGGCATTGAATGGTCGAGTAGCGCTCTAAGAGCCTTACGCCTTACTGGTCTCTAAGTATGCGATTGACCGAGACTGTTTTTGAAGACAATTTTATCATGTGAAGAGTGGTTTTTAATCTTAAAAGTTGCCCCCCCCTCAATCACCCCCTCAACACTCCTCTCGTCCATCGTCCACCAGCTAGGTATTTGAGCCCCCTTATCCAACCCTCTGAGCACCGTTATCTAGCCCTCCTAACCATAACCCCCACCCTCAAAGCTCCCCCCGCCCAAATGCTAGCATCCATAACTCCCTGCGGGCTACTACCGAAGCCAACCGCCTGCCGGTTGTTTAAGAGCAATTCGCCCGACGTTAGTTGGTTATAGTTTTAGTATCTTTTTGAGACTGCAGATCTACAAATTTGTTGCGGCTATTTTCTGGAAATCGCGAGCTAATTTTTAAAGATTGCGAAGGATGAAGAGCTTTATTTACGATGATCGAATTTAGCAATTATTCTTGTTAATAGCCGCCCTCATCTTCTCAGCCGGCTATTATAGCGCTCCTATTTTTTTTTTACTTCGTCGAATAAAAAAATGTTTCGCTTTACCTCATTTTGCCGCCTTTTCAACATTTTGCGTGAAATCTTTTTGACTTCTCTAGGCTAGTTTCTCTCTTCTCTCATTCTGCTAAAAGTGATTTTGAACATCAGTTGCTCAGCAAAGCAATTCAAAATGAACAGAGTCAGTATAAAAAATTGAAGTCAGAAGTAGAAACGGGATAAACCCATAAAGCCCAATTTTAGATGCCCGCTAATTGAACGTCGTTCCTATAAGTCTTAGTTACCATCTCTAATGCTTATTGGTATTGATAGTAGCCCCTGTAGCCTCTCTCTAAAACAGAAGTATGTTCAACCACGAAATGCCATCAAAATAAATCGGACTTAAAAAAATGTTTTTGCACAAAAATCTTTTTTTTTTTCATTATCTTCTGTTATTTCAATCCCAATCATGCTTATTGGAATCAACGGCGGCTATTTTCCGGCAATCTGCCGGGTATGTTTAGAATGTCATTGTATGATGCTTCAGGTGAGCGAAAGAACCCTCAAGTAGATTCCATTTGGCCCAATGGGGAGCTTCCCATGTTCTTCTACAGCTCAACTGGTCAAGAAGAAATTGCTTCTTCTGGAACATCGTACTTGAACAGGTGAATTGACATGAATACAAGAATCTACAAATTTAGACAGGAAACAATACGCAACAATACTGATGTCAGTAGTTTGCCCTTCTGTGCATAAAGCCAACTGGCGTGAAGAGTGCTGTAACCAATTGTTATTTTTGCCCCAAAGTTCTGCTGAAATTATTATATATAATAAATGATATATATAAAAAGTATATAATAACTTCAAATGACGTCATTTGAAGCCTTGGTTAATTTAACCCCCTCCCCCGAATTAAGAAGTCTGTAATAGATTTGAGCCCCCAGTAGTCGTCCGAGAGCAATTCTGACGTTAGTCGGTTATGTTTTGTTTAGAACTGAAGCTGGTTACGTGGAGAAGATTGTCACTCGATTCATGAAGAATGGAGTGAGTCCTGACCAGATCGGAGTCATCACTCCTTATGAAGGACAGAGGGCCTTCATTGTGAGCCACATGCAGTACAATGGAACTGTGAATGCAAAGTTGTACCACGATGTAGAAGTTGCCAGTGTGGATGCGTTCCAGGGTAGAGAAAAGGACTACATTATCCTATCCTGTGTACGGTCCAATGAGCATCAAGGCATTGGTTTCCTAAATGATCCCAGACGTCTAAACGTGGCCTTGACCAGAGCTAAATTTGGGTTGATTGTCGTCGGAAATCCTAAAGTTCTCTCTAAGGTTAGAGAAATTGTTCGGCGGTAACGAGATGGCTCTGATCATAAAATTCAATAGCAGGCATGTTTTTGAACTTCTATTATATTTTCTCCATTTTTGATTACTTCGAAATTTATGAATTCGTCTTTTGACTTCCGAAATTTGACCTGTATAGCCATCGTGGTATTGAAACCGAAATAAAGAAACCTTCACGAAACAAGGAACCTGCTTGCCCGTTTTTGTGAAACTGCACCGGTTAGGTGACTTATCATGATTTTTTTCTCTAATGATTTTTTGCTCGAACTGATAATTAATTGCTCTCAAACGTTTGTAGCAATTATTTTTAGTCGTGTCGGTCTTTTTTATGCAATTTTTCGCTTGACCGATTTTTCGTCTGACGCTTTTGACTTTTCGTCCTCAAAAACGGGATAAACAGGTAGCGCCCAGCGGGCATTAAGTGCTCTTAGAGCCTTTCAGCTCTGTTTCAGCTCAAACTGTTTTGGAGACTTACTTATGGTTTGAAGGGCGGAAGAGAGGTTGAAGACACCCCACTGTTGACCCCCAATCACTATTGCCCCCCCACCGCCCTGTCCCCCATCCCACTGTTGCCCACCACCTACCTCTCCAACAGCTCTCCCGGTGCGACCCCCCCCCCCCCCCACCCCGCCCCCACTTGGGCTACGTTTGAACAACTGATCGCTAAAAACAACGCAAATTTATACTATTTTTCACAATGGTTTTCAAGTTTTTTGAAAATTTTTGTCATTTTTGCGTTCTTTCAGCCCTATGTGTCAGGGAACCTTTTGTAGGGTTTTATAATAGGTTATTGCATAGTTTCTAGTGGTAGTGGAATGGTTTCAACATTTAAACATCACGAATTTAAGCATATCGACAAAACGTGCAAATTTTTTCAATGTTTTTGACATTTATTTTCCATTATTCAAGTTTTTACTGACCCAGGGGCCAGAAAACCTCCTTAAGGGTTTAATAATAACTCTCTAAAAATTCTTTTTAGCCATGGAATAGTTTTAAACTTTTTAATATCAAAAATATTTGCAATTTCGGATAAAATTTTCAATTTTTCTCAAGTTTTTTGAAAATTTTTGTCGGTTTTTGGTTTGCAAAGCCTCAGGAGCCGAGGAACCTCCTCTAGGACTAGAAAATAAATTTTTGTATAGTTTCTAGTTGTAGTGAAATGTTTTTCAAGATTTCAACACCGCGAGTTTTAGCATTTTTTTTTTTACAATACTTCATATTTTCATTTTTTCAGGTTTTTCAGAGAATATTTTCAAAAAATCTCCGTTAGGGTGTGATAATGAGTTACGGGAAAATGTTTTTTGGCCATTGATTGGTTTTCAACTTTTATTATCACAAATTTTATCAGTTTTTTTGCAACTTGCAATTTTCAAGTTTGAATATTATTATCATTTTTTAGGTTTGTCCAGCCTCAAGAGCCACATAACGTCCTCTAGGGTTTGAATATAGGTTACTACATAGCTTCTAGATGTATTGGAATGTTTTTCAAGATTTTTTTATGAGCAATTTTTATAAAATTATTTTCATTTTTATCAAGTTTTTTTTAATCATTTTGAATTTTCTATCAGTTTTCCGGCGCCAGGGTCTTAGGGATCTCCTCCAAGGTTTGATGATAAGCTGTTGCATAGTTTCTATAGTAACTGGAAAGGTTATCAATGTTTTAATGACTCCAGTTTTACCAATTATTTGATAAAATTTACTTTTCTGAAATTTTCGGAAAGTTTTTGCATCTTCGGAGTGTTTGCATCTTTATGAGCCAGTGAAGCTATTTAAAGCTTGAAATAGGGATACTGGATAATCTCTTGAGACAAGGAAACGATTTTGACGATTTTAGTAACTTGAATTGTAGCAAGATTTTGTTAAAATTTGATATTGTTTTCAAAATTTTTGAAATTTTTTTTGTCATTTTCCGAGTTTAACTATGTTACTGGACAACGAAGCTTTTCAAGTCTTGCAGATGGGTTACTTGATATAACTCGAGAGACAAAAAATAGTTTTGAACTTTTTCACTGCAAAATTTGGAAGCTTTTCTTTTAAATTTTGCAATATTTTGCAAATTTTTAAAATCAGTTTTCTTTATTTGCTAATGAACGAGGCTAGAAAACTAAAATTTGAAGAGTCGAATCGAGCGAAAGCTAGCCTCACTAAACCGTGGCTAGCTACTGACGAAGCCGACCGCTCGTTGGTCGTTTGAGAGCAATTCACCCGACGTTAGTCGGTTATGTTTAACATTGTTCAATCACGGGCCGTAGAAACACAGGGACAACTCTGGTCAGGCTAATATCAATTGGAAGCCATCATTTACAAAAAAAGAGAACTTCCGCTTTGTCGAGGAACATCCATCCCTAATTTTTCCTGTAGTTTTTATTCAAAAGTTTCTAGACTAACCCTCCCAGCTTTTAATTTTTTCAGACTAACCTTGCCCAGCTTTAACTCAGCCAGACTCCCGGGATCTATTTTTTTTGTCTATTTATCACTAATTATAGAAATGGCAGCTAGTGCTGCACTGTTGATGTTGAGCAAAACTTTATGCCTGGTAAGACATCTTGAACACTGCTGCGTTTTTACTTTCAAAATCGGGAAATTTCGGGTGATTTGAGTTGTCTTCTTGATTTCGTTTTATCCTCATGGACATATATTGGACTGTATTATCAAGTACGAATTTATTATCTCTACTTGTTTCATATAATAGAATATTTGCTCATGGGACTTGTCTGGCTGGTTTCAATGCCATGCTGGTCGACATAACCGGCAATGCTGAAATATTTGTTTCACACGAATGCAGCACGCACGTTCTCTTATACACGCCCTTCGAAACATAACCCTTTAACTTGTATCCCTTTTAAAACGGTTTAATAGTTTGGATGACATGATTTCACTTTACTTCGTGGTGGTGCATTTTCAAATATTGCAAAAAATTTAACCCTTTCAACATTGTCAACAATTTTGATTCTTAGCAAGTCTTCTGTTTTCAGCAACCTCTGTGGAATCAACTGTTGCACCATTTCAAAGAGAATAAAGTGTTGGTGGAGGGAGCTCTGACTAATTTGAAGCAGAGCATGATGACCTTTGCGAAACCTAAGAAGCTCATGAACATGAACAACCCTGGGGCCAGTTTCATGTCATTTGCCATGTACGATGCAAGAGAGTGGAGTAACCAACCGAGCAGTGCTGGATCGGGCTTTGACAGAGCTGGAAATCAGGTTATCATAGTTCCCAATGAAAAGCGTAATAAAACAGCCCCATTAAGAGTAATTGAAAAATTGGATTTGTTGGGCGGCTTTTTGTCTCCTTAAAATTTGCCTGATCAATATTGGCGCGAAGTTTTCTTTCGTGGTATTTTTCAATTGTCTCCAATTTCAGATCCAATTATTATTTCTTTTTATTTTGATTTTTTGTTAATTACTCTTAAAGTTGAGTGTAGCCTAGTTGCAGTACTCGTGTCTAATTGCTTGCTCTTGTCAATTAATGTTTGTTACCTTGATTTTTGGTCCTACTCTTTGACATCTGGTCCTCAAAAGGGAGGTCAAACACGTAAACGAAGGGCATTAAGCCCCTGAGCAGCTCTTGTTGGGTTTTACTTTTACTATTCTCTAAGAGAACAATTCGCCAAAACTGCTGAGAAAACGTTAACTTTATGGAGTTCAGTTTTTGGAGCGTTGGACTCCTGTCAACACGCCCTTCCCCCGTCACTCAATACTATTTTTCCATGCATATCCCCACGTTCGGTCCTCTTACACCCCCACTAAACTCACGGTCCTCTCCCAACCCTAATACAATCCCTTTTAAATTGATCTCAAAAGAAATCTGTAGCAATGATATTAGTCCTGTTGGGTTTTGTTTTGTTACGCGTCATACTACCGATTTTTCTGACCGATTTTTGTCTGACAACTGAATTTGCGTGATTGTGTTCTTGAGAAACGGAATATACTGGTTAAAGCCCGATGACATTAGGGCAGTAAAATGTTTTTAAGAGATTTAACTAGTGTATAAGTATTCGTTTCACTCACCACAACTGACGAGAAGACTTAAATTAATAATGTGAATGTCAATTCTTGAGTTTTAGTCCCCATACAACACTTCTCCTCCACATTTAGGCACCAACCTCTTTTTCTGCTTGCATGCTACCTTTCACGCTAACCTGTCTAAGTTTAAGCTTACTGAAATAAAGCCAAATCTGCACCAGTTTCAAAGCAATTCGTCCAAACTCAAACAAAAATTGTTTTGCTTTACCTATTTTGTTTTTTTTTTCAAAATTTGGCGGAAAATTCTGATGAAGTCTCTATCTAGTTAAATTTTTCGTTCAATCTATACTTAAGCAGCAGTTGCTCACCAAAGCAATCTGAAATGAACGAAGTAACATCGAAAAACAGAGTTCAAAAAGTGGAAACGGAATAAACCCCGTTCGAAAATAAACAGTGTTTTTCTTATTTCATTAGGTCTGATGCTTATTGATATTAACAATAATCCCTCTATCTTGTCTTTAAGCAGAAGAGACTCTAAGCACCAAGGTCAAATAAAATAACACTTTTTTGGTATTTTTGAGAACTAGCGATTCGTTTTCTTTCAATCACAAGTAGGGGCATGCCAGTCAGTTTGGGCTATTTTCCGGCAATTATTTTTAACTGCTCTCAAACAAAGTTTGTGGCAATTATATTAGTCCTGTATTTTTGTAAAAGTTTTTCGTTTCAATGATTTTCTGTCTGACGCTTTTAACTTTTCGGCCTCGAAAATTCGATAACCTGACAAAGCCTAGAGGGCATTAAGTTTCTCTTAGAGCCTTACGGTTTACAATTCTCTATAGATTTTCAAAACTTTTTAGGAGACAAATTCATGGTATGAAGCGAGGTTGGTTCTTAGCGTTTGACCTCGTTCTTCTCCCACTCCCCTCGTTCACGCTCGTCGAACTATTTCTGCTCGTAATCCCTCACGCACTACCCCCTTCAATTGGATTAAGCTGGTCTCCCTAATCCGCAGCCAGCTACTGACGAAGCCAACCACTAGGCGGTAGTTTGAGAGCGATACGCCCGATCTTAGTCGATTGTTTTTCTTGAATTGTTCATGTCATGAAACATGAACTGGAGAAAAAAATCTAGCTGTTGTGTGGTGCGAAATTTTTCTCGTTTCAAAATAGAGGGGGGGGGGGGGGGGAGGTTTTCGTAAAAAATTCTTGCTCTCGATAGTGGTTTGTATTTTAAGTGCTGTGCTTCTGGGCTTCTGTTTTTCGAGATTTTATCAATGGAAGTTCTTTGAGTTAAGTTCAGGCCGTGTCCATTCTTGTTCACTGCTCATCTATTTTTATGTGCACAAAGACAATTTTTAAGCCATTTAGCTATATTTTGAGGTAAAATGTATTATTTGTTTTGATCAGAATGCGATCCCTTATCCTCTGAATGATAATAAGAATGAGAAAGCTTTTTCCAATTAAGTAAATTGGAATATAGCCAAAGGTTAAAGATACTTATAACAAAAAATCATCTATAAATCATCCGAGCATAAATTAACATTATCTTAATTATGAAATCAAAGAAACGATTTTTTTAAACTAATGATTTTTGTTTTCTTAATGATAAGAAATCTTGAACGCACTTATGTTGCAATTTAAAAGTCTGCGCTCGTGCTGAGAAACAAAGAAATCATTCAGCTCAACTTTATACATGTTTCACGTTTTGCTGACCGAAATCGATGTCATACCTCATCTTGTTCTGAAGTTTTGTCTGATTTTAATCTTTTTGTTCGCAGATTCGGCTTCAGTATTGAACTTTAGAATGAAAGAGTCCGTTGAACTTTAAAAGTGTGTTTGTTGTTTTATCATAACGGATTTTCATTTATGACAGATAAGCTATCAGCAGTTCAGCTGGGAGTAATTTTGCCTGTATTAGATAATCTCTGCCTGTATGAGCTCCGTCGTATTTCTTACGAAGGAAACCATTTTTTAATTTCCCAATTAGTCTGCAGATTAAGAAATCTCAAGTGTTTTTACGGGCTTTGAAATACTTCCAGTGAAGGACAAGTCAGATGAAACAAACTATTTGAAGTTAGTCATTGTTTAAATGAAGTTAATGTCTTATTAATAGCCGCACAGCGATAGCTGGGGCTATTATTGGCCTTCTCTTGGTTTTTAACATTCAAAGAAGTTGAATTGTATTGGGGCGCTGTCTTCTTTTTTATTTTTTAAGATCTGTTCACACATTCTCATGATCTTTGCAGTCAAATTGGAGTAGTGGTTTTGATCACACCGAAACAAGAAGTGGAAAGAAAAAGCGATTAGTTTTGTGGCGTTAATTTTTTTCGCTCTGATTTTAAAGTAAAGTGAGAAAACGGTGTTTGAACAAAAATTCGCTTTGTCGCTGGTGATTTTTTGTTCACATGCGGCTATTGTACTTTGATTTCTACTGTTTTTCGATTTTTGGATCGGATTTTTTTCTAATTGATTTTTCCAATCCATCCATTGCTCATTATAAGCCTAATTTTTTGTTTCAACCAAATTTCCCTTTCTCGGTAGTAGTTTTTTTTCACGTGCGTCATTTTATCTTTGATTTTTCTGTTTTTTTTTTATTTTTTTGATCTGATTTTACTGTAAATGGTTTTCCCAATTCACTCATAGTCCGTTCTAGGTGTAGTCTTTTGTTAAGTCAATGAAAGCTCTTTGAATTGTACGTCAGGACTTGTCCTGCTATGATTTTATTTCGTCGTCAAGATTTTTGTTGCGACCATATGACGTCACAACCACTTCAAATCTGCTTTTTGTTCATTCGTTCATGCAATTCAACTGAAGTGCGCGCGTGACGTCATTTTTTGTTCTTAGTGTAGGGAGTTTTTGTTCATTCGCGTGTTTAAATTATTTGGTTACATGTGACTTACCTCACTCTCAAAAATTCTTTATTACCTCACTCTTTATTTAATTTAATTCAAAGAGATTAGGTCAAGTAAACGTGTGTCACTCTAAATTAGGGTTATTTGAGAGCAGCTAATAGACTTATACATATTCTGAATCAAAATGTAACATCTCAGCCTTCAATGAAAAGACTAATATTTCTGGTCTGTCTTTTTTTAACTTTTTTTCAGAGTGCTGATCTACGAAGCTATTGCGGCTATTTTCTGGCAATCTGCCAGCTATGTTATGTATTTTGTAGGATTCTAAGGCCCGCAAGTCTATATTGCACCTATAGCAATCTGCAAGCTATATAAATAAAAAATGTACCGATTATTAGAAGTCTGGGCAAAGTCATGGATCTCTGCAAAATTTTGTTAAGCTGCTGAAGTTCAAAGTTATGCTATATCGTATAATTTGATTGAAAAAAATTAAGAAGAACTACTTCAAAGTGAGTGAGAATTCCTTTTACTAGTCAACTCAAATTCATGAAAAAATTGTGAAAACATGTTAAAAAAAACCGATAATAAAGTCAAAGCACAAATACAATCCAATCCAATTCCGTTTATTAACCAATTTTTTTTTTCACTAGCCAACGCTGGCTCAGCAGATGCCGACATTCAATGGAGCAGCAGGTCCACCGGGACCTCCAATGTTCCCTCCCCCGCCTACTCATGACCAGATGGGCATGATGAGCCAGGCCATGCAGCTGCCACCCATACCAGGTATTGCCACTTCGCAAATTGAATGTAATTGCCGCAGATGCTGTTCTCTTCTGAATCATGAGAGCAGGGGTTATTTTTTTATAGCTTTAAGCTAAGCGGAGCTATATTGCGGTAATCTTGGTTTTTTACGACTGGAAGAGGAGTATTGGTGGAGCGTCTTTTTTGGAGTGTATTTAAAACAGGATGCAAAAGTCAATACCGCATGTGAAAGCTAAGCGTTTAGGTCAAAGAGCTGAACTAATTGAAGAGCAGAGAGTGTGAATTTCGTTCACATCGCGTTTTTGAGAGAGCGAGAAAAGTGGGTGTGAAAAACTTATCTGTTGTACGATTTGGAGCCTTTTTGACCATTTCAATCATATATGAGTGTTAAATAGTAGCCGTCAGCCTCTCAACGGCTATTATTTAGGCGCTCTCCTGTTTTTTATTTCAATTCAAAGAGTTTGAATTGTATTGGGGCGCTGTCTTTTTTTTAAAGATCTGTTCGCACATTTTCATGGTTTTTGAAGTCAAATTGGAGTAGTCATTTTGGTCACGCCAAAACAGGAAGTGGAGCGAAAAAACGAGTGGCGTGAAATTTTTTGCTCTAATTTTAAAGTAGAGAGAAAACGGTGTTTGAACAAAAATTCGCTTTCTCGCTAGTGTTTTTTTTGTTCGCATGCGGCAATTTCACTTTGATTGTTATTGTTTTTCAATCTCTTGGATCGGATTTTTTTTCTAAATGGTTTTCCCAATCCATTCATATTTCTTTCTAGGCCTGGTTTTTTGGTTGAACCAAATTTTGAGTGCTCGCTAGTGGTTTGTTGTTCACATGCGGCTTTTTGACATTGATTTTCTGTTTTTTTTAATAGCCGCGTCTTCAATTCCAGGCGGCTATTATAGCGCTCCTAAATTTTTTTTACTTCGTCTAACAGATTTTTGTTTCGTCTTACCCTGACTTCTTGGAATTGACTTTTTCAATGACTTACCTCACTCAAAAAATGACTTCTGAACTCACTTATGGAACTTTTAATTTTATGAACATTTACTTGTTAAATGTCAATAGTGTGCATCTAAGTAGTGCCAAAGATATATGCCCTAATTCTTGATTATTAGAGTCTTGAGTTTTTGATTTGGAATATTAATTTTGGAATCTTATCCGTTTGTGCCCCCAGTACGTTATGCGCCCCCCAGTTATAATGCACGTGCCATTAGATAGTAAGTCATTATGTAAATAATATTGCACGTGCATCTGAGGGGTGCAAATAATATGCGCACACTAAGCTGAGGGGGCACAAACAGAAAAGATCCTTTGAAAAGCCCTATTATGGCTTTCTCCTTATAGAGCTTATGTGTCTCATAAAAATGACAGCCCAAAGCTAACCCAAAAGTCTAGTGGTCCATTAAAGGACTGGTGGTCGGTCTGTCTATCTAATCTCTTTAGTTGTTTCAATTCATAGAAGGCTCCTAGCGGCTATCACGGCTATTTTCCGGCAATTGCTATTTTCCTATGTTTGCTTTTTGATCTGATTTTTTTAGAAATGGTTTTCCCAATTCACTCATAGTCCACTCTAGGTCTAGTTTTGTTTAGTCAACGAGAATTCTTTGAGTTGTACGTCAGGACTTGTCCTGCTATGTTTTTTCTTAAATTCGCTTTACCTTTTGATCACGTTTTTCGTTTTACTTAAGTCACGATTTTCACCCTTGACTTTTGACTACTTCACTCATTGTTTTGTTAAATGGATTCGAAATTCTTCCACGTATTGAATTACGCAATGTGGTGAGTATTGTCAAATTCAAAGGAGCAAAATCAAAAGAAAGGGGGGTAAACATAAAAAGCCCGGTCATTAAATAATAATGCTTTTGGTTATCAAACTTTATTAAAGCTTTTGTTGGCTGGCATTAGCATTATGCTTAATAGGCTTCAGTTCAGGAGTTGAATTAAGTGTTTTTTTATAACCTAGCCGAGTATTCAGAATTTACACACCAAATGAGAACACTTTGACACTTGGAAAAATTCTGTAGATTTCTGTATTATTTTCTTTTTTGTTTCAATCCCAAAGTGGGTCAACGGCGGCTGTTTTCTGGCAATTTGCCGGCTATGTTTTATGTGCAATCTTGAGCTATTTTTCTGATTTCGCCGTTTTAGACGCTTTTGGTTCTTGTCCTCTTCATGTTTTCAGTTGCTGGTGTTACGTAATTGGTTGAATTGAGCTGCTATGTTAGTTTTCGTGGCATTTTGACATCGGCAATATCAGTTTGAGTTTGTTCTAACAATTTTAAATAGGTTAAATTTAACGATTTTTTCGCTCAGGGTTATGATTTTTAAGTGCAAACAATTAAAGATTAAAGCTTCGATAGCATACATTTTTAAATAAAAATAAATAAATTATCTTTTCATTCTCTCTCATGTTTTGTGTTTTACAGTGCGTTTGGGTGTCCCTTAGGGGCTCAATAAATCAGCAGGAACTGCTTCTTAAGGTTTGTTGGGAACAGTTTTTTGAGACTTAGCAGTTTTCAGCGAAGTTTGTTAAAAAAAATTGACTGATTTTTTAGGTTTTGTCCTTTAACTATTTCTTTTTGCTCGATTTTTCTCCTTTTTCGAGATTTATCGTTGCTTTTTTTTATTCTGTCGTTTGATAGTCAACTGTTTGCGCTAAATTTTTTTAAACCAGAAAATATATCATACACAATGCTTCTGGAGTTGTAACTTAAGAAAAAAATTCCGAGAAAATTTCATGTTTTTCCGATAATTTGTTTATTCCAGTTGTTGTTTCAAAATGAATAGTATAATAAAAATAGTAGATGTTCCAGTTAGTGGTTGGCTTGTGTAAGTTTTTTTACTTCAATTTGATTCCGGAGTTTTCTGGTTATGTTGTTTTGTTGCATCGTCTGACGCTCTTTTTTTCGTTTTACATTTGTTCACAGCAAAGCTAAAAAATTCTTTTTCTGAATGACTTCTTCCTCTTATTAACGGCGTTTGCGCATGTTACATCATTTCTCACTCTCTAGCAAAGGTTTTAGGATCGTTTGCGTGATACGCGACTTATGTCACTCAATAAAATGACTTTTGCGCTTTAAAACTTAAGTTTAATCTGAATTAGTTTGTGGTCAAAGCAATTCATATGTGTAATAAAGGTCCCTAATAAAAAGGCTTCTGAGGAATGAATTTTAGCTAGATAAGAGGAAGGGTTCATATTTGAAATCCGTCTGCAAATATTTCTGATCCTAAAAATTTTGCTCTTGTGGGGTTCGCAAGTGTACTCAAGAATAGATTGGTTATCTATTCGGTCAGAGGCTTAATTACTTTGGGACTTGTTAATCAATCTGGTTGCTAAGGAATGCCTGTGCCCATCAACATGTTCATGCCACCTCCTCCCCCGCCCGCCTTCTTCCAGCAAATGAGTCAGCAGCAGAATTCGCAACAGATGAACAGCCAGCAGATGACTGGTGGGCCATCCAACAGAATGCAACAGATGGGGCCAGGTGGGAGGAACAAACAGCCACCCAGATACAACAGGTACATTGGGTTGTTTGCCATTAATTACAATACTTTACTCCGAGTTCGATTGTGTTCCATGGTGGGGGTTTTCAGTCCTGCTAATGCAGTATTTCTTGAGCGAATTTGGGGAAATTTGAGCGATTTTGGGGAAAAAATTTCATGTTTTTGATTGAGCGCGGCTGACTATCAATAACTAAGGCAGTTATCAATTATCTTTACATCAAGCAACCTTTTGACATACAGTCGAATTTTATGCCTCAGGGTATCCACAATATGTTTCTGATCAGGGTTCATTTTCTGACTTGAAAAAGGGGCATGGATTGAACTAAATAGAACGCCAAACAAACTCTTTACTACCGAGCACTGAATTATAGACAAGAAAATAGGTAAATGGCTTCCCTGAAGCGCTCTCAATTAAAAGTCGAGTAATGATAATCTTAATGAAAAAAATTTTGCAATTGTTGATGAATTTAGGGTTCTACGCGTTCTTGTCCACTTGCTTCCCCGTTTTTGCCGTCACGTTGTTTGCCTTTGTCGTTTTAGGAAATAAAATTGTAATCACAGGATTTAACCCAAAATATAAAGAAAGAGGTACCGTAAAAACGAGGAAAATGTAATTTGAAGGTTTCTGAGAAAATGAAACGCAATAAAATGGAAATTTGATATTAAATACGAACTAAATTGCGTTATCTTAAAATTTTTTTTTATCTCAAGTTGCATTTAATGTCTACTATCGACTTGGTTAGAGTAAAATTGAATTTGACCGATAACTATTGTTCACTTGAAAATGTTTGCGATCAGCGAGAGGGACATTGCTAAATTCATCGACATTTGGGTTTTAGGAATTTTGCTGGGCGCAATCAGGGATCAGCTGCAATGGGTGTTGGCAGTGCTGGATCTTCGCAGCTGAGCCAGGGGTTGTCTCAACCTGGACTCTCACAGATGTCACTTGGGCTTCAAAGCCAGGTAAAATTAAAGCATTCAACCAATTTGCCAGACTGAATTCTGTTCCAATTTTGTTCATATGAAATAGTAGTATAGAATGTTAACTGCTCTCGAACAAAGTTTGAAACCAGTTATTGTTGTCTTTTTTAACCAAATTCTTTGCTTTAACGTTTTGTTCTAGAATGTTCCTTGAAAATTATATGACAGTCATTTTTGACCCTCCCCTATTAAAATTATTGCCCCACTAAATAAAGCTACAAATGAAACCCCGTGCTGCAATAAGTACGGGGGCTACAATGGAGTCTAATTCGCGGTAGTCGCTCGGTTTGAGAGATGCTCATGTTTGTTTGTGTGTTCAGGATATGACTCAGTTCTCTCAAGGCTGCCACCAGTCCATGTCATTTAGTGGACAGCCAGTGGCACTGGGACAGAATGGATTGTCTCAGGCAGAGATGCTATCACAGGTCAGTCGCCTCTCCCCTCCCTTCTCACTTCATTTCACATCACATTCAGTTATTCTTATTAGCAGTCCTTGTTCTTACGTTAGTTGAGTGCATTTTAGACTATGGTTTGTCGTTAGTTCTCATTTTGGCGTTAATTTCTTGGGGTAATTACTTGGCCTGTACTTACGTGCTGGGCTTTCAAGCTTGTTTTTTGAACAAAAACTGTAAAAAATAAAAACCATTTGCATTCCGTGGATGGTGTTCTCCCTGAAAAGAGAGAACACGTCGTTAATGTCATTAGCTGCAATTATTTTCAGGGTAGGGACGTAAATGATACCTTGGCGATATATCTTCCTGAAAACAAGTTTATTCACTGGGTGTGTCGTTATAGGAAAGTTTCTACATAGAGGACATGCAATCACAAGGCGACGTTCTCCTGTCTCAAGATTCTTCTGGTATCCCTATGCAGTCTGGGGGAGGAGGGGGGCCTAATGGCGTGGGTGGTGGTAGTGGCGGAGCAGGAGCTCCTGAGAGATCTTACCTTTCCTTCAACTCCCAATTCTAAGCTCCCGATGCGACCCTTATACGAGGTCTCCCTTCAATAGCCGAGATCTCGGTTGAGGGAAGCACAGTTGAAACTGAACACGCGGGATCGAATAAACTGCTCCGATAAACCCTGGGCTGTCTCAAAGCTTTGGAAGCTTGGGAACGTTGAGGGTTTGGATGTTTTCAACTGGACAGAGCTCCTATGCTTGAAAAGGGACTCAATCATCACACACGAGATTGCGACCGACTGAAATGGTGATAGCGAGCCACAGACTTTAATGAATGAAAACTTGATTTGTCACTTTTATTGGCGTTCGCCTTCAGAAAAATGTGTTTTAGTTGAAAATATGTATAGGTGTTCAATACATGGGTGGTTAAATATCAATCAAAGAATTCAACTATTTTCAAATTTCAGTCTTTTTATAGCTACGAAGCTGAGCGTAGCTATATTGAGGGCGCTGTCTTATAATAATAATAATAATAAATTGTTCGTAGTGACGTTGTCATAAAATATTAGCAAGAAAATACATACATTGTACAAATACAATCGGTTACAATTGGTGACACTACAAGGTCGCCATTAAACCTATCTGGTTTGTTTTCAGGCGCCTCACGGAAGAGTTGTACAATTTTAGTTGAAATAATAATAAAAAAGTGTTTAAAAATGAAAAGTTGTCCTTTCCAGTAGAGATTAACTAAAGAAACTGTGTTTGTAGCTATCAAAAATTTTGCTCTAATGAGCATGAAAGAGTCTGTCTAGCAGGTCCTGGTTACCAGTTATATAAAGATTCAAAAATATATGGCAAAATTCATGTATGTTGGCCTCTTTTATTGTTCTAACATCTTCAATAAAAGAGTTGTTATAATTCAATGCCATTTTGAGCATCCCAAGAACTCTACATTTCAATGAATTGGTATCGAATCTTTGTCTGCTAATTTTTACAAACTGTCCACGATTTCTCTTTTTCATGATATCATTAAGATCCGAGTCCGCTATTATTGTTGAAAAAACTTCACTTAGCGGTTGCTTTTTTATTAGTTTTACTAGTAGTTTGAATATTTCAAAAGCATGTAACAGCATTAGGGCGCTGTTTTTTTAAAAGCCGCGAAGCGATAGCGGCTATTATTGGGGGCATTGTGGTTTTTTTATAATTCAAAGAATTTGAATTGTATTGGGGCGCTGTATTTTTTAATCGCTCTCGTAGAAAAGCAATTATTATAAGATATTTTTCCACAATTTTCTTTTATCTTTCAACTTTCAAACCGGGATAAACAGGTAAATCCCAGCGGGTATTAAGTTTCATAAGAGGCCCAAAGAGGGCTTTAGTAGTCCTGCAAGTGCTTAGAGTTGTGCAGTTGCTGAGATGGCCTTAATTTAAGGTTAAAATGTCATTTTCAGTTTTTTGTTTGATTAGTCTTAGGTTTAAGTTTTTAAAAAAGTTGATGAAGGTCTTTTGCGAGACAAAGTTAATTGTAATGACCATTTCTTGAGCTATATATCTTGGTACTACAAACACAAAGTGATAATAATTTTAGCAGTTTTTGCAAGTTTTTTGAAAATGTTTGTCCTTTTTTTCCATCCTCAGAGGCCAACGAATCTCCTTTAAGGTTCGATATTAGGGCACTGCAGAGTTTTTAGTAACAATGGAATGTTTTGCAACATTTTTTGTCTCAATTTGTAGCATTCAGTTGCTGCATGGTTGTTAGTTTCAATTAATTAGTTTCAATAATTTAACATTTCGAATTTTTAAAATTTTCTGATAAAATTTGCAATTTTCCTCAAGTTGTTGTTCTTGCCTCATTAGCCACGTAACCTCCTCCAGGGTTAGATATTTTGTTATTACATAGTTGCTAGGAGGCAATTGAATGATTTTCAACATTTTTATAGAGCGAATTTCTGGTCTTCTCGTCCTCAGAAACGGGATAAACAGGTAGTGCCAAGTGGTCATTAAGTTCTCTTAGAGCTTTTCAGCTGTGTTTCAGCACAAACTGTTTTGGAGACTTATACATAGGCTGTGAAGGGCGGTTCTTAGAGGTGAATGAAGACCCCTTGTCGTACTTTATTATTATTGAGTAGTTACTCGCGACGCGGGTGCGTTTACTATTATTGAAATTGTGATTCGCGGAGCCAAATCCTGAGTTGAGTATTTTATGCTTACTCGCGGAACGGGTCTGAAGAGAGAGTTACTCAACTGATATTGAATTGCAAAACTTTAAGAACGAACTAAAGTGGATATTAACAACTCTAGAAGATGTGATCAGACATGTCTGATCACGAAGCGAAAAACCAAGAAAGAAAGTATTGAAATGATCATAGAAAGTATTGAAATGATCATAAGACAAGAATTGAACAAATTATTAACTGAATGATGAAGGGCAAATAAATTGATCTAAATTAGGAGCATCGTATTAGAATATACTACATCAGATAAATAACAAAGGATTATATTCTTGGGTATCACATACCCCTTGGTTCGACAAAGAAAATAGTGACAAAAGCGATTTTCGTGTGTATAATATAATAACAATATTTACAAATTAATACTTGGTCCCCGGTTAAATAAATAAAAACAATATTTGTACTGGTTATCATAGCTAAGAAATAGGTAATATTAATTTAAAGGTTTATAACTGATTCAGTTTGAAGGAGAATTCAGTTTTTATTCGAGCTTTACTCATCCATCGTTTCTTGATTTTCGGCTTCGAATACCTTCATAGAACGTACCAACGTCGGAGTATCAATGTCCGGGGCGTGTGGCAAGACGTTTCCTATTATCCGGGAGATGTTGGTTTTGTCCGGCTCTTGATCCGCAATGTGCTGGACAGTTTCGATGATCGAGTCAGGTGGAGGCTGATAATTTTCAACATCTCCCGCTCTGCGTGGACGTTTGAGAGGGGCTGTAATTGCTGAATCTGATGACGATTCAAAACCATAATTTGACGGGCTTCGTCTATTTCTATCTGAGGAACTTTTGCCCTGTGTTGGAGCGGAATCCACTAGTTGAGGTGCCGATGAGGAAGCCGATTGTTCTGGAATAACTAATTCGCTTGCCAAATCTTGTTGGGGTAAAGCAGTTTGATTTCGGAGTGCAACAAAGTTAGAGATTTTTGGAATTCGCCCTCGCATCGCGCGTGAAATGTTAGAGCGTGACAACGATACTCCGCTGGCCCGATCTCGTTTTCTATGCTTCATTTTCTTATCGCCTTCAAGTTTTATTTTTATTTCTTATCGCCACGTGAATTGTTCTATGTGTGATTGAATTCGTTCTTCAACTAATTCTTCACCCGTTCGGATACCTCTTCTATCCGCGTAAACATTTAGTGGAGTCTGTCTCTCCTGTGTTGTGCCAAATTTTGCAATATCGCTATTGCGGATTATTACCGTTGGTTTGCCTGTCTCTTTGATGGTGGAGGTCGTTGGGCTGACCTTCAGTGTGTTGGATCCTGGCACTAACACTTCATAGAGGCCCTCCAAATTTTTCTTGGACCTTCTTTTTCCGTTCACTTCGCGGGCCAGTTTGATTTGCACTGCTCGCTCTGGCATTGGTATTGGGCGACAGGTGTTTGTGCGTATAAAGAGTGATTCGCCATCCGTGTTCGCTTGTTCGCGTTTACTTGTTTCTCTCGCTGTGCAATTCATCCCGAGTTCCACTTCTATATCGCTGCGCTATCCGTTTACCAATTTGTCATCGGGAAGGATTGCCTCAGTTGTTACAGTGTCCTCATCTAAATAACGATTGGCAATATCTTCGTGAGACAGATTGGACAATTTAGGTTTTGTAGCGATTACGCTAAGCGGGGTATTAGGTTTTCGACCAAAATGTGCTTCGAATGATTCAGATGTGATTCAAATGTGCATTCTGATTGCAGATTCGCAATTGATGAATTATTATTTTTAATGCATGAAATGTGTACTTGCGGATTTCTCTTCTTTAAAACATGCCAATCTATTCTTAACTGTTTGAATTAATCTTTCCACCAAACCAAGAGCACGATGATCATTAACTGGAGCTTCAATAATTTGATATGGTTCTCATTGCAGAAACTCTTTACTTGATTTCCAATTCAACATTTCGCTTGATCCAATCTGATGGAGCGTGGAACTCCATGATTTTCTATATACATGTCCAAAAATTTGAGAACATTCGGCCCATTGGCCTTTTCATATATACATGCAATTTAATATTTAGAAAATCGGTCTATAGCAGCTAAGAAGCATACTTCATTACCTTTTTCGTCAAAGAAAGGTCCCCCAAGATCAATTTGCAATTCTTGATTTGCTTCAACACATGGTATATGAGGTTTAAATTGTTTAGCAGGGTTTACAGATTTTAATTTCTTACCGAGAGCAGTGCACGGTTTGCACTATGTTGCTTTGACAATTATTTGACGGTTTATATATGGCCACCAGCAGTGCGTGGCCATACAAATCATCCCCCATGTACCCGGGTGGCTTGCGTATATATCGTCGAGTAAAGCCTCTAGCAATACGTTTGGTATCGCCACCTTTTCATCAATACAAACGCAGCCGGATCGCACGTATAGATCCCTTCCTATATGAGTGGATATATGGGTTGAGGGCTTTTAAACTACTTTCGTTGTTATTCAAGATGCAGTCGCGGACTTCTTTTAATAATACCGTGTCCTTACTTGTTAATGATGCGATCAGAGATTTTCTGAAGATTTTTTGCAATAATGTGATCAAATGTAGAAACTTGAGTGCTTGGTGTGAGAGGTGTGCTGGGGTTAGAAGATAGGGCTGGGGATGTTGGGGTTAAAATTGTTCGCGGATTTGCGGTACGAGTAGCGGTTGGGGAAGTTGCCGGTTGATTCGGAACGCGAGTTGCATTCGCGGAGTTTGCTGCCTGATTCGCGGCGCGTGAGGATGTCACTGTCGATGAACTTGTATTTGCGTTATGAGAAGCATCATTGAAACGGACTCTGGTGATACGTTTCTTTGAAGGCATCTTACGTGTTGTTGTTTTGATATAATTTATACGACTTTATTTAATTTTGAGGAGCTAGTCAACTGATTTGTAGACTGACTTAAGGCAAAAAGCACTGATGCCAATTTTGGGTCGTGACTTTTAGGATTATTTGTGGAATGTTGTTTAATTGGCGGGAAATTGGACTTATTCAATTGAGTTTCGCGCTTTGCGAGATATCTGCCATTCTGAATTTGGAATGATTGTTTACACTTACTTGTATTTCGCCTAGAGAGAGAAGTGTTAAGTGGTAATTGCGACGCGGGATCTACATATTTTAAATTGCTGAAATTACGATTAGTATTTGAGGGGGGTTTTCGCGGAGCGAGAAAGATAGAATAATTATGTTTGTGTACTCGTGCTGCGTGTGCGCTAATTATGTTTATCGCCTTATTGTTGGCCTAAGTTTTAGGTGTGATGTGCGATGCGAGATCTTGTGCTTTTATTAATTGATGTAAATGAGATGCAGCTTCTGAAGTTTTTAAGTAAAGTGAATTAACAGATGCAGAAATTAAGTTTAAATTGGCGACAATAAATTCCTCATCACAGTCAGAGACTTTTTAGCTTTTTGATTCGGGTGTCTAGAAATATAGTCAACTAAACCCATTTTTGCACCTAGTAAAGGTTCAATGTCAAATTGAATTGGAAGTAAACGATCAATCCAGCGAGTTAATCGACTATTGTAGGATTTATTTGATCTATTTTCTTTCAGGATAGACAGGAGAGCTCTATGATCGGTAATAACTAAAAAATATTTACCATAGAGGTAATTTTTGAAATATTAAATAGACCAGACTACTCCGGGAAGTTCAAGTTCGTTTACGCTATATCGTTCTTCGCAAGGGTTTAAAAATCGAGACGTAAATGCGATTGGTTTCCAGCCACCAATTGTCAATTGTTCAAGTGCTGCTCCAAGACCAGAGCAGGACGCATCACATTTTACGCGTGTTTCGAGTTGTTGCGTTATAGTGACTACTTTCTGTAGCGTTTGCGATGCGATTCTTTATCTCACGAAAGCAGTTTTGGTGCGCTTCGGTCCAGAGGAATTTAGATGTCTTTTTCAGCAAAGGACGGAGAGGGTGACTAATTTGAGCAAGACTCGGAATAATTTACCGATATAATGTACCGACCCCAGAAAAGAACCGAGTTTTTTTGGAGTTTTCGGAGCTTCAAGAGCTAAGATAGCAGACATTTTACACTCGACGGGCGAGATACCTGATTGAGAAATATGATACCCTAGCCAATCAATTTCTAATTTAGCGAAGTGACATTTTGGAAGGTTTATTCTAAGATTTTCGTCATCTTAACGTCTAAGGCAGCTCATAACATAAGGTTCATTTTCTTCCAGTGACCCTTGCTTACAACCAAAATGTCGTCTAAGAAACAGTAGGTATTCTTTAGACCAATTAGGGTATCATCCATTGCTTTTTGAATTTCTGCTGGCATATCTGTTAACCCGTAAAATCCTGTTTGAAATCTGTAAGTGCCGGTCATATCACCGATAATTAAGTTAAAGTTACAGTGGTTTGCCGTATTAGCATCCAGATTTAATTGGCTGTACGCGTACTTCAAATCTAGCGTAGAAAAATATATTGTATCTTGCGACACGGGAGCACTAATTTGCTGAGAAATAGATTCGATAAGTGTGCCGATATTCGGCATTTGATATTTGTTATTGTGAATGGCTTTATTTAGTACTTTAAAATCCAGCGCAAGCTTGATCGTTTGATCTTTCTTTATAGTGATCACTATTGGTGATTTGAAATATTTATCAGGACAACTAGAAAGTTTTATTATATGTTTTTTGTCTAGTAATTTCTTAAGTTCGTTATTGACTTTATCTTGCAGGTTGATAGGATTACGTCTGCCTTATTGTTGTCTAGGTTGAAATTCTTGTGAAATTTAGATTCAGCTACATGATTTTTAGATCTAGATCGTCAAATGCGAGATAATAATTCGGGAAAGATTTTTGCGATTTGTTCTTTAAATTCTGACGAAGAAGAAATGTTGTTGACGAGATTACCTTTAAGGGATGTAGATCGTGTCACTGCTAATCCTAGTTGATCAAAGAAGTCTCGGCCAATAAGAGATTTGAGACCATCAGCTACGACGGTGAATGTTGCTGAATCAAAAGTCCACCCGTTGCTTGTTGGAGATTGTATCTTTTCTTCGACATGAATTGGCTCATTCGAGAAAAGTCCGAAGTTGTGGGAGCACCTTTTCGCTGATTCAGAAAGCGCGAGGAGTGCTTTGTACCACTTGCGGCGCGAGTGAGCCATTGAGAATGCTGCATGCGCTTCCGGAGTCCACGAGCAGTGTAGTAGTGATATTACTGATTTTGATGGGCATGTTGAGGGGCTCAACTTTCTCTACAGCATTTTTGATTACCGCAACCTTATTATCCTCCTCGCTGCTGTAATCTGATTCATAGAGTTTAGCTGGTTGAAGGAAGTTCACTGAATCTTCCGGATGTGGTTCTTCTTCCACAGTGTTTAGAGTCGTTTTCTTAGAGTTTTGTGGTTTTGCGTTCTTTTGTTTCCGACAGACTTTTGCAAAAAGATTTAACAGTCCACAATTATTGCAAGTTTTACCTTTTGCGATATATTTATCGTGGTGATTGGGAAGCCAAATTCCCCCGCAGTTTGAACAATAGATTGTGGAGCGGTGGTTTTGTCTCTGGAAATTGTTCGGATTTGACCAATTTGGTGTCCGAGAGCTATTTGGAAACTGTACTGCGTTAACACTGGCTGGAATGAGAGCCTTGTTGTGCTGCTGAATTTGGTGTTGATTACACATACCGAGTTCCATATTGATTGCTTAATCTAAGGCCTGACGCGGTTCCACTCTCTGTTTGAGAAGTTCTTTTTGAATTTCCGGATCAATCAAGTTAGTGATGAATACATCACGTATCAAAGTTTCCTCTTTATTTTTGAAGTCGCAGTTTTCTGCCAATTCTTTGTTTACCGTAGAAATGTTCTACTGTTTCTCCCCGGAGTTGTTTCGTAATTAGGAAAACGTGAAGATCGAAAGTGATGTTTCGAGGGCGGATGAATGCCTCTTCCACGATCTTCCAAAATTCTGCAGTAGCTAGAGTATCAATCATGATGTGCGGGTTTTTGCAGTTAAAAATGCGACGTCCTTCCACTCCGATACTCAGATAGAGGAGAGACACTGTTTTGGGATCCGCAAGTGACCACGGCTTGTCGCCGCACCTTATGCCGATCTCGATTAGCCGGTGGCATTTATTTTGCCAGTTCATATTTTGTTGTGCGTTGCTAGCATTCCTTTCCCTCTCCGATTGTGCAGAAGAGCCGACTATCGTTTCCTCGTATATTTGTTCGAGTGGGAGGTCCACCATCTCGGGTTTGGGTCCAAGTAGAGTGTCGAGAATTATATATTTTTTTGCGAATATTGCCAATTTCTATTGCACTCTCCATTTCCCCCATCGAAGGGGGGATCGGGTGTTGTTTTATCTCAGAAAGCGCTTATCCCGAGTGGTGTACGCTTGTTTACTGACTGCGCCATGTCGTACTTTGTTATTATTGAGTAGTTACTCGCGACGCAGTTGCGTTTAGTATTATTGAAATTGTGATTCCCGGAGCGAAATCCTGAGTTGAGTGTTTTATGCTTACTCGCGGAGCGGGTTTGAAAAGAGAGTTATTCAACTGATATTGAATTGCAAAACTTGAAGAATGAACTGAAGTGCTTATAAGCAACTCTGGAAGGTGTGATCAGACATGTCTGATCACGAAGCGGGAAACCAAGAAAGGAAGTATTGAAATGATCATAAATCAAGAATTGAACAAAGTATGAACTGAATGATGAAGGGCAAATAAATTGAAATAAATTAAGAGCATCGTATTAAAATGTACTACATCAAATAAATAACAAAGGATTATATCCTTGGGTATCACACCCCTCCACTAATGACCCCCCCCCACTATTGCCCCCCCCCCCGCGCTGTTACCCCCACCCCATTGTTGCGCCCATCAGACCCCGGTGCACGCGCCCCCGTGTCTAGCTACTGACGAACACCCGCTCGCTAAAAATACGCAAAATTATACTACTGTGCACAATTTTTTTCAAGCTTTGAAAATTTTTGACATTTTTTGAGTTTTTTCAGCCCTAGATGTCAATAGTGAGATTTAGTGACAATAGTTAAAATTGAAACAGAGACAAAGTTACAAATAATCTAAGCGAAAAAATGACGAAGTCCCAAAAACCAGAAGTTATCGACTTTACATATGTCATATAACAGAGAACAAAGAACAGAGAACTATGGAACCTATTTTTATTTCATGTCGTTTATAAATTCATGTCGTTTATAAATTTATAAATTCCTTCATTTATAAATTCGATCCATTTATAAATTTATAAATCCTTCATTTATAAATTCGATCCATTTATAAATTTATAAATCCTTCATTTATAAATTCATATCTTTTCCCCTTCCTTTCCTTTTTCCTTCAAAGGATGAGTGCAAATAGTGCAAACAGATGATAGTGCGCATGGATTTAGTAATAAAAGAGATGCGAGATTCAATAAAAGAGTGTAGTAGAGTTTGTAGTAGAGCGAGAACAATTAGGGGCAATTATCTCGCGTTAGCAGATTTAGTTTGTTCAAGCTCAAGTGGTTTGTAATTACGCCTGGCCAGATCAAAATCAGACTTGCGCCACTTATGTGCATCTTACGAGCAGTCTGTTGCAAGTACATGTACATGTAGGAAACATTAGGCGAGAAAGAATGTGCATAAAATTTGCATGCATATGACTCATTAGGTTGATAAAATACAGCCTATACATAACCAGAAGTGACATGTACATAGTAATGATCTTCAAAAAATGCATGATGCAAATTGTACTGATTCAGGGCTGCAAAGCTCCTTTAGGGTCTCTTGTACCTCCTTAATAATGGCGTCTCCTTAATAATGACCAATGGCATCTGTTGTTAGTCAGACTTACAAATAAGAAAGGACAAAGAACAACAAGTAAAAGTAAACCTCTAAGGGCAAATTTCACTAATACTTTACAGAACTCTAATGACCGAATCACAAAAGCAATGTTCTTGTTGAGAGAAAACTTCATATAAGTTAACTCTTGCAGTTTTAAACTGTCAATTATGCATCTCTTCAATTGAATTATGTGACAAAGCAACAACAATTACAACAATTAGGTCCAAGCCAATTTAATCAACCACTCTCCATAATTCAATAAAAACAATAGCCTCTATGCGCCATTATAGCACACGTATCATTTGCAGAAAATCGTAAGAAAAACGGCGAAAACCGCACTGATAATACAGCACGTAAAAAGTTTTCTCAAAAGCCATTATATTTGTTTAAACAAAAATTTCTCTCTCCGCTTTAAAAGGAGTTTGAAAAAGTTTTACGTTTGCATTTTTTGATTCTTTCACCATTTTAGTTTAAGCAAAACTACTGCTTTAATTTGACTTTTCTGTGAAAATTCTCTTGAAAAATTGAAAAAAGAATATGAAGATCTTAAAAAATATTATATAAACCACAATGAGTCTGATACATCCTAGCTTCTGGCTATTGTGACACGTGGTAATTAACATTGAAATTGTCGCTTATAAAAACCTATTTGGGTAGAACCCAGGTCGAGGTGGCCAGACCGAAGTGACCCCTGATCAGACGAGTTTCGAGCGCACACATGTTCCCGGTGCGCTCGAATTACATGGTCTGGAAAAAGCTTCGAGCGCACTTTTGTCTGGACAATGGTCTGGAACTTGCCTGATCAGAGGCCACTTTGTTCTGGGACGGTCTGATCAGAGGTCACTTTGGTCTGGGACGGTCTGATCAGAGACAGTTTCAGGCGCACACAAGTCTGATCAGAGGCCGATTCGAGCGCACACTAGTCTGACCAGAGACCAATTCGAGCGACATTTTTTTCAAGTTTTTTTTTGTTTACTGACTTTTGTTGTCTCGGTTAAGAGACAACAATAAAACAGCATTCTGATCGGAACTTCATCTGAAAACCTGATGGGTTTGATCAGAACCAAGGGGTCCAGCTGATAACAACTGCCGGTCCCCTCAAGAAAAGATTTTGAATCAAAGTAGATCAAGACGTTTTTATGCAGAGCTGTCTAAGTTTATTTTTTCAGTTAAAAGCATAAAAAAATGGCATACTCAGTAATTTTTTTAATCATTTTTTTTCGATTTACTTTCATTAACATTACTTTCAGGATTGGTTTTTTGTTAGTTGAATATAAGATTGATAAAATGATAGATGAAATGAATATATTATAACGATATTGAGAGATTTGTTCATGTTTAAAATCATTCTCTGATCAGACCATTTCGAACGCACTTTAGTCTGGACAATGGTCTGGAACTCGTTTGGACAATAGTCTGGAACTTGTCTGATCAGGGGTCACTTCGGTCTGGAAATCGCCTGATCAGAGGCGGCTTCGAGCGCACTTCGAGCGCGCAATGATCTTCGAGCGCATTCTTGTCTGATCAGAGGTTACTTCGGTCTGGGACGGTCTGATCAGAGGTCCCACTTGTCTGGGATGGTCTGATCAGAAGCGATTTCGAGCGCGACCTCAACCTGGGAAGTATCTAAATTATGTAGAAAATTACGCAAAAATTGATCAAATTTATGGTAAAACGGCGAAGTGCAAAAACTTGGATACGTCTTCGAAAAAGGTAAATTTTGACATTTTTTTCAATCTAAAAAGTTGCACCCGAAGGATTTTTCTGTGATAACACTCAGGTCTTCGTACGTCGAATACATCGATCGGCCAAAATCACTGAACTAAACAAAACAGTTGACGATAGAGTTCCTCCCCCACTGAGTGAAGTCGGAACAATTATCTTCAACTTGTATCCTATACTTTCTATAAAGCTTATCTTCAATTAATTACTTTCTACATTACTCAACTTCAGAGTCTCTTTGTTGCAAATATTCTGAATT